>NC_137169.1:72547120-73147120 GCF_951394435.1 Stenella coeruleoalba | reverse complement strand
CAAAAAAGGAAGAGACTTCCATCTGAGCCTGGCATGCAGAAGGGCAAAGGCAGAGATGTTGACTGCTGGTGAAATAAATGCTATAGGATGAGGAAAACATTTGTTCTTTCCATTCCTCAGAGTAAGCAGGCTGGACCATGTCGGGAGAGACTGAGAGTTCCTCACTGTTGAAGGGCAAAGATTGCTCTTCATTAGAGTTTTCCTCTCTCTCCCTGTGCTTCTAGTTCCCATAATGGTCAGTGTAAATGTGTCATATTCTTTCCACATTGTTATGTGCAAACGTACCCTTAACACCTGCTCGGTACCTGACGTGGGATGCTGAAACTCAGCTGAGGTCGTTCTCATGTCAGACTAGTGAATTTTGCTTCTTGTCATCATCTCCCAAGAAATCAGGAAAGAACTGGGCTACATATAGGTAGGGGTAACAAAGATGGGTTAGCTTTACTTAACGGCCTTCGAATTATTCATAGTCTAGCAAGATAATTCATATATGTGAGAATTCTTCATAAACTCTTAAGTTCTTTCTCTTTACCACCTGGCCCTTTAGATCACAGACATTCCAATATGCAGGTAAAAGCAGGAGGGCCAGATGGCTCACATGAAAAGCACCACATCTGTGGCAGGCCGTTGTTGAGCTCTGCGTGGCAGCCTTGTTTTGGTGACTGACTCCAGCCCCATTCAGACTTCCATTTCTCGCAGTTCCTGGCTCTGTTCTCTGAGTTGGAGGGCACTAAATTATCACGGATGAGGTATTCTCTGCTTCTGTCTTGGCCTCTTGGGATCCTCTACTGGGAGAACTGAGGAGGAAGATGCGTATTTCTATATAAATATTTAACCCCGGTAATCATACGTCAAATCCCAACATAATCACTGCATTTGAGCGCTTGTAATTTCTTAATGACCAATATCTCATTAATTTGTAAAAGACATGTTTAATGTAATAGTCTTAGCAATATGCCCTATTCTCTTAGCTAAGTGTTTACGCATATAGATTTGTTCTTATGGTTAAAACTCTTATAATCATATTCTCTTCATACTCTCAAAATACCATTTGGCTTAAAGAACTGATGTTTTCTCTGATAACTTCCACATGGCATCTGCTCAAACTACCCTTGAAACTACTGCATTAATTTGCTAAATGTTTATCTCTTTGCACTTGCCTTTGCACTTGTGGAAACTGATCTTTTACTGGTTCTCTTTCCCCTAAATCAGCAAAACCTCAGCCTGCTCCATCTGGCGATATCCTCATTTGCCACTTGGCAATATAGTGTAGTGGTTATGAGCACGGGATTTAGAGTCCATCAGGCCTGGGTTTGAGTCCCGGTTCTAGAACTTTCTAGACATGAGATCTCGAGCAATTGACTTCAACTCTCTGTGCTAGGTTTTCCAACTGTAAAATGGGTAGATTAATGTGATGCATCTTGTAGGGTTATTGCAAAGTGAATACCACTGTGTCTGGTTCAGAATAAATGCTTAACAAAATCTTTTCTTTCTTATTATAATTTTCATGCTATAGTGGGAAGCATTAAAATCAGATGGACTTGTTTGAACTATGTCACTGGGCAAGCCAGTTGCCTTTCTGAATCTCAGTTTCCTCATCTGTTAAACGGAAATATCAATGCCTTCGAGCATTGATATGCTATTTCAAATACTGAGACAACATAGGTAAAAAATAAATCGTCATGGTGCCGGATATGATAAAGAGATAAACACTGCTTATCAAATCTTGTCAAGGATTTCTGCCATGACTCAATCCCCACACCTAAAGTGTCCCTCCTTAAAATCAATCTCTTGCCGAATCTACAAGTATACTCAGTATCAAGAGGGCTTTAGCACGTAAAAAATCTGGTCTCCTTGACTGGTGTTACATACGGTTTACTAATCATGAAATCCTTTTCTAATTATTTCTCCTTAGGTACAGGTATAAATGTTTTAATAGAAAATATTTTATCTCTAAGTACACTTGAAATTGTCTCTAGTTCATGCCATATCTTTTGCCTATGTTGAAGTACCGCTGGGAGCATGCCGGTACATGCCTGCGCTCGTTCACTCACTCAACAATATTTGTTGTACATCTACTATGTCCTAGGCAGTGCTCTAGGTATTTGAGATGATCAATAAACAAGCCAAACAAACATATATCTTTTTTTTTTTTTTTTTTTTTTGCTGTACGCGGTCCTCTCACTGTTGTGGCCTCTCTTCCGTTGTGGAGCACAGGTTCCGGACACGCAGGCTCAGCGGCCATGGCTCACGGGCCCAGCCACTCCGCGACCTGTGGGATCTTCCCAAACCGGGGCACGAACCCGTGTTCCCTGCATCGGCAGGCGGACTCTCAACCACTGCGCCACCAGGGAAGCCCGAGTCACAGTTTTAAATAGGGTGGTTAGAAGTAACCTCACCGAGAAGGTGACATTTAGACAAACATTTTCGAAGAGTAACTTGGAAACAATTTGAACAGTATCCTACCGTTTTTCTAACTCAATAAAGCCTCAGTAATTCTGACTTGATTACTTCATCCTTCCAAGAACACTGCCTTGCCTTTGTCTTATCTGGATGTCGTGGCATTACCGTTGCCTCCTTGTGGTCTCCCTTTGCCCAGCCCTGGTTCTCTGTTATTAACAATCCCACATTGCTGCAAAATGATATTCTAAAACTATAGGTTAAATTGTGTAGCCTTCCTCCTCAAAGGATCCAGTCGCTCTCTATTGTTTTCAGAGTCAAGTTCATGCTCCTTGGCAGGACCATAATTCCCTGGAATGCTCCTCCAACCTCCTCTTCTGCCATATCCCTTTTTGGGGCCATAATTCAACCACTCTGGAGTTCCTGATCTTTGCCTTTGCCATCATTCCCAACAGAAATACTCTTTCCCACATTTTATGCCTATTAGAAGTTGTACTCATCTTTCAAGTCCCAGATCCAATGCCGTCTCCTTTGTGGAGCTTTTCTGTGCTTTCCAAGTGAAGTTAACAGATCCATGCACTTCCCCATTTCCTTGGCCCTGAATGCTATATGGTTAGTGGATTAGATAGCTTTCTCTTGAAATTGTCAGTTCTTTCTCTACAGAAGATTGTTCTCACTTACCATGGAATCTTTTCAGAGTTTAGCATACTTTTTGGCCCACAGTAGACAACCTGCTTACTTGAATCAATCTAATTGGCCAAGCCACCCCTCAACTTTGAGCCCTAGTTTCCTCATCTTAAAATGGGCTAAAGACACATTTTCATGAGGAATAGATAAGGATTAAATGAAATTACATGAGATAATGTCTCATTATGTGAACGCTTCTTGGCTGGCATGCAACTTGCCTTCAGTAAACATTCTATGAATCTAACTTTGTTTTCTAAATTCCCTTTTAATAATAATGAAGTTCCATCACCCATCATCTTACTTCTTTTCATTGCATTATGGCTTCATAATTGTCACTATTTTTTCTTTCTGGATTTCCAAAGGAAAGTGCTCCTTCAGTTTTCTGTTTCTAAATGACTTTCATACAATCTCTTTGACTTAATTAATAGATTTTGGTTTTTAGAACAGTTTTTGTTTTACAGAAAAATTGAGTGGAAAGTACAGAGAGCTCCATAAACCCCACACATGCACAACCTCCTTCACTATAAACATCCTGTACCAGAGCAGGTATGTTTCTCACGATTAATAGATGAACCTACATTGGCACATCACTTATCACCCAAAGTCCACAGTTTACATTAGGGTTAACTCTGGAAGTTGTACATTCTATGGCTTTGGACAAATGTATAACGACATGTACCCACCATCATAGTATTGTACAGAAGTTTCCCTCCTGAACAATTCTAAATCTTTTGTGTCATTCTGACTGGACTCTTCTGCTATAAAGGACTTTTTGGGAAACAGGAAACTTAAGTGGAATCTGATGATTAGATGGTAGTAATATATCAGCATTAATTTCCTAATTTTGATGACTGTATTTGAAAACATAGGAGAAATATATTGTGGTTTTTTAAAAATAATATAGGAGAATTGTCTTTGTTTATAGGACATATAAACTCAAGTATTTAGGGATTCAGGATATCATGTTAGCAAATTACTCTCAAATGGTTTAGGAAAAATAGTTCTTTGTACTGTATGCACAATTTTCTACAAGTTTGAGATTATTTTTTAAAAAGTTGGGGGAGACAAAAAAAAATTAAAAAAAAAAAAGTTGGGGGAGGCAGAGAGAAGCTTCTATGGAGAGGTCTGGACATGTTACCAGCTAACACATTAATGGGGGCTTCTTTTGTAGTCATTAAAAATACAGCTCTGGAAAATACAGCACCAGGGGAACTTGCCTATGATGGTGGTAAATGCACAGCCAGGGCTGGGTTTCTAGGGGCATGGAGCTCAGGCCTGACCCTGCAATTTAACAGTAGAATGTCTTTAGAGAGAACACCTACTTTCTCTGGATGGCTATTTCCTCATCTGTAAAATGAGGGGTTGCTGTAGCTCCCTTCCAGCTCTAAAATTCAACTCTGTGACTTCATCTTCTAATATATGACAGCCCACCACCAGTTCTGTGGCGGTCTTCGCTGCGAAGTTCTCAGTTCTCTGCATCTCGCTGCCCCGAGGAAGTCTCTGACTGATGTGGTGCTGCCTCGTTTAGCAGTTTGGTCACCTTGGCCTGATTTAATTCTCCTCAGGCAGGAGAATTAGTGTCTCTGACATGCAGGGCTCCGGGAAGGGAGCACACCCTGGTCTAATAGTACAGTGATGGCTTTAAGATAAATCCATGCTCTCTTCTGGCCTGTATAATTTCAGCAGCATGACTTGAGGCTCTATTGCACACTGGCCACAGAGAATGTTTCCTTGGAGGGCCTCCAGATGTGAATTCTGGACATGATGGTGGCGCCAGAGGTGACGAGCCAGATGGGCAACGCTGGTCCATGATGAGAATATCATCTCCCCACACCCAGGCCCGTCAGAGTTTTAGAACATGCAAGGAAACTTTAGCAACATCCACATGCGTACATGCCAACCACACACAAAAAATCAGTCATAGCAGTTGACATTTTGCCAATGGAAATTAATATGCTGTAGTGTGCTGGGAATGCTCTCTACTTAATAATAACCAGACTTAAGAGAATGAGAACAAGATGCAAGACTACTGAAAAATGAAGGGCAATAATCTGTATGTCATATTTTTTCATATAGAGTAAATTTCCAAATTCCAAAGGCAGCAGATTTTATATATAATTTAACTGAGGATCTTTCCATCAGGTGTTTGTAATTGAGAATCAGCACTGCATCAGGAGGCCTTGCTTGAGAAAGAACACCAGCAGGATTTAGGAATTTCTTTACTAAATTACCCTAGTGCCTGGCACATAATTGGTGTTCAATAAACATTCACTGAATAAAGAGATAAAAGAATATATTTACCTGTAATGGTGATATTCATGGATATGGACTCAGGCAGCTAACTATATATTTAAAACATTTCACAATTTTGACTCCCTATGGAATTCCAAACCAGATAGATATTTAACAAAAATTGATTAAAACTAATGATAAATATTTCCTGAATGAAATAGAGAGCTCAGCCTAAGAGATATTTTTTGTTTGCTGGAATTCTATTTCTCTTTTTGTCTTTTCAGCTCCAAGTTAAGACAGTTTTGGGGGATACTGCCTCTTCCACACCTGACCCCTGCAATCTGGCAGGTAGAGTTAGCATAATATAGACTGATTTTTCCCTATGTGTGCATTGATATTTCTCCAGTGCAGCTCAATCCTGCCACAAGGATGATGGCTTGCTTATAAAGCTTGGGTAATGAGTAGCCCAAGATTTATTTTCACATTTATTTAGGGAAATCTTCTCACTGTCACTGCGCCAACACCATCAGTACAACTAGATGTTGCATTAAAAACAAACAAACAAAAAAAAAACATAGCTTTGGAGAAAAAGAAAAAAACCTGAGCTTAAATGCCTGCTCTGTCACTTGTCAACTGCATGCATGACCTTGGGCTGGTTATTGAACATACTTGAGCCACATTTTCTTCACAGTATTGTTGTTCCAGTTAAACAAGATCACATTTGTCCAGGGCCTGGTACCTTGTAGGCCTGCAGTGTTAATTTCCTCTTAGATCACTTCCTAGGGGCCCACCTTAGCTTTCTTGTTTCATGACTGCCCTTCTCTGTTCTCCCTTTTCTCCTGGCTCCAAACTGAGGCAAATAAATAATCATTGGCTCACCCTATAGTTGGACTATTCCTGTGATGTTGTAACTTGGTCAGCATCTCTTTGTTGATCTCACAGGGAAGGTGAGAGTTTGTGATTCTTGGAGGTGCCCTAGGTAGTCTTCTGCCAGAACAGAAGTCTATTATTTTGAACCCTCATGGCTTCAGTAGAAACATGCATAATTTTAAAGTTCACATTCATGATTTAAATTCATACTCTTGCTCAATTTATATAGCTTCACCTTAAAACTTTCCCCTTGGGTCAGATTCGAATTGCCTTGCCTGTTTCTGTTCAAAGTGAGCATGGAGACACCAGCCATCATAGCAGTTGACATTCAATACCATGGTCACCTCCAAACCACTGAGAGGCTGTCACCTAACATTAGTACCACTAGGTGTTATGGCCTATTTTCAAAACAGCAGCCAGAGTGATTCTTTAGAACATGTCAGATAATAAAGGACACTCTCCTGCTCGGGGCTGTCCAGTGGCTTCCCATCTTACCTAGAATAAGATCAGGGCCTTTCAGCCCATGACCCAGGTGAGCCCAAGGGACCTGGCCTTGCCTACTCTGTGACCTCATCTCATTCTCTTTCTTACTTACTGTGTTCCAACCCCATGGGCCTCTTTGCCGTTTCCCCACCACTCGGAAGTCAAAGTCCCACCTCAGGACTTTCACACCTATTGTTCCTATGCCTGGATGCTCATCCCTCCACAGAGCCACATCGTTCCAGCCTCTGCTCAAATGTCACCTCTTCAGGGAAGTCTGCCTACCCTTGTCTAAATTAGCACTGCTGACTACCACTCTCTGTTCATTTTTCTGAACACGCAAATGCACATTTGTTATTAGTTTAAAGCGAATCTCTCCCTCTAGAACATGAGATCTCTAGAATGCAGGGACATTGTTTTCTTCACTGTGGTATCACCTTCACTGCAGTATCTCCAGAGCCTAGAATAGTGCCTGGCCTGGAGAATGCACTTGGTAAATGCTTTATGATTGAATGAAGAGATAGTTTAGGTTAGTTTAAATGGCCCTGAGGGTATTAGGATTTGTAACAAAAGGGCTGTGCAACCACTTTTGCTCTAAAGACATCTAGATGCTATGTCTCCATAATAAGGACAAGAACAACAGCGATGTAATAGCTTCAATTTATTGAAAATTATGATGCCTTGCTCAGTGGAAGTCTACAAGTTGTTTGTGATCATTCGTGAGCTTATAATTTTATCACTTTGGTCTATGTAAAAATGTGCAATAGTTTATTAGAAGGTGATTACAAAGAAAATGTGCAGTTTTAAAGCTACTATACTAAGATAGCACATCATTAAAATTACACTCTCATCTACTGATATACACAAAATGTTCTGTCACAAGAGTTCCTCCTATAATTTTAGTCCTTTCCCTGACACATCCCCAGCACTACCCTGACACTTTCCCCATCTCCTGCCAAACAAATCCAGACAAAGCATCAGGGATCATAAGATTGGGATTCTGAAACTTGAGCACTAGAACAAGACAGATCTGGTTCAAACATATATGGCCTTGGATAAGTTACCTAAAGTCTCTGTGCCTCAGTTTCCTCATCTTTTAAATGGGGAGAATAATAGTATCTACATCATGGGTATGTACTATTTGATGTACGTAAATTAAATAATACATCATGTGATTAGCATAAAGCCATCACTCAACAATTGTTAACATTAGAAAAGGGGTGGGGCTAAGTATATGGGGTTTAAGAAAGGGAGTTCTTTTCTAACGTGAGATAAAGAATTACTTTTCTTTAGGATACATAATCACAATTATACCAGAAATTCATACAAACCTGACAATATCCAAATTTAAAATGGTGGCAGATCTCTGCTCTATAAAATACCTTTGAATTTAAAATGTAATTGTCCTCATAGCTTTCACTATGGCCAGCTACATGACTGTGCAACTTTCAGGTCTCAGTCCTTTGGTGGGGTGAGTGAGTCTTCAGGATTTGTTTTAAGCCATTTTCTTTCATTTTTTTTTTTTTTAAAGCACAATTTTCATCAATTGCTTTACAGAAAGCTTCTTTGCTCTCTCTGGAATGGTGTGGGAGGAGTAGCTCCAGGAATGACGAAGGCATGACGTGTTTGCCTGTTGTGGAGTCAGATGTGAGAGAGCTCCACCGGGGCTGAGTTCAGACTAAGGCCCTTTGTGTTCCTCAGATGGAGATGTTAGGAGTTCATGGCCTCCTCTTCAACCACGTGCAAAAGCAGGCATTACTGACCTCACGTAGGTACTAGGGCAATTTCATTTGTATTTCTTTTATTTAGCATCAGCTTTTATTTGGAGGAAGAATATTATATTATTTCAAATGGCTACACACACCCACACACACACACACACACACACACACACACATCTGATACATGCATATCTGAGGCTGAGGAAGATCTAGAGAGACCAGATAAAAGTAAGATAATCCGGCCTTCCCTGGTGGCGCAGTGGTTGAGAGCCCGCCTGCCGATGCAGGGGACACGGGTTCGTGCCCCGGTCCGGGAAGATTCCACATGCCGCGGAGTGGCTGGGCCCGTGAGCCATGGACGCTGAGCCTGCGCGTCCGGAGCCTGTGCTCCACAACGGGAGAGGCCACAACAGTGAGAGGCCCGTGTACCGCAAAAGAAAAACAACCAACCAAACAAACAAACAAAAAAAGTAAGATAATCCAAGGACACATTCCTGAAATGATCTTGAGTCAACTCAATAACAAAACCCTGTCTCTCTAAGGTGAATTGTATAGTCCTAGAGGAAATGTCAGTGCAGAGTTCTGCAGGAGCCCGGGTGTATGTGTGTGTGAGGTTGGGGGCATGCCAGGGGCACCAGGATAAAGGGAGGACAGAAACAGCCTACTTCAACAGAAATACTTTTCTCTTTCTTGCATATCCTCCCACTCATAGTAAAATATACGTTTTCAAATTACACATCAGCAGTGTCTGAGACTGACTGCCTGGGCTGTGATTTTTTTTTTTTTCCCCCAGCAGGAAACTAGGAAATGAGTCATAAAACATTAATACTGCCTTAAAATAACTTAGGGTAGGGTGATCCCAAGATGAACCCGAGTTGAGCACCAGAGGGAAGGAAGCTGCACCTCCAGAGGAGAAATTTCATTAAAGAGGACTTGCCCTTTCCCACAGAGAGCTCTGGGTCTGACTTCTTGAAGCTGGGAGGGCTGTGTCATGCTGAGTGGGAATCCTGGCTGCTTCACACATGTGGGGGACACTCGACTTCTCAGAAACAGAAAAAAACTGAAGAAGTGAGGCAACCTTTCCATTCTAAATGAAGGAATTCTAACACATCAGCTGGGCCCATTACGAAGAATTTTTAAGTTTCCACAATCTCAACCAAATTTAGGACTTCACTAATTCGGACATGTGATAAGGAGGCCGAAATATGCAATAATGCTTAAGGGCACAGGTTTAGGAGTCAGACAGATCTAGGTCAGAATCCTGGCTTTGCCTTTTATTAGCTGTGACCTTGAACAATTTTTTTACTCTCTCTCAGTCTGTTTTCTCTTCTGCAAATCTGGGACAATTATAATTATAAAGTCGTTTTGAGAATTAAATGAGATAATGAATGCACAACCGTCCGTGATTAAAAAGTAAAGTCATATTCCCTTTCATAAATTACCCTAAGCCCTCACCCTACTGATTATAGAAAGTCCAATTTTCCATTGGATCCCCTTTCCCTAAGTTATTTCTGGGAATACCAAAGAAAATACTCACTAGTTCTACAAAACACCCCTGATGATTATTCTTCTTATGAAAGATCTCTGCTCCAGACATCGCCTGTAACCTCATGCCATTGTATAATTCACTTCCCTGGGCTTGAATCAGTTAGAATGAAGGCCATATAGTGCCTTTGTGTGAATCAGCGAAAGATGTCCTTTCCAGATAGGGTCAGGGCTTCAGGAGCAGACAGACTAGGCCTTTGGATGAATTAGAAAATAGGGTCTTCTTTATCCAGGTGGACTCAGTCCCATATCGGATTCATGGTTTGTTGAGGGGAGTACAGTCTGATTCCAGCCCCCATCTCTCTTACCCATCCAGATGCTTTTGTGCAATAAAAAACCAACAGAGGCATGTGCAACCCTGGGTAGTCCCTGGCTGCATGTAACGGAAAATCCCAAAGCAATACTGGCTTCAACAAAATAAAAGTTTATTTCCTGTTCATGTAAAAGAAAGTAGGCCTTCAAGGGTGGATCTGACCACTTCATAGTGTCATTAGATTGCTTGGTTCCTGTTTTTCTGCTCCGCTATCCTAAGTAAATGGCTTCCACTGTCAAGGTCATCTAGTAGTCCATGATAACTGCAGAGCTCACGTTATCTTATCCTCCATCCAGGATGGAGGAAGAGATGAAGATGGGCAGTGTAAGGATACTTTGGCATAAATCTTGTTGACCAGAAATTGATCATATGACCGTGCTTGCTTGCAGTGGAAACTGAGAAATGTTTTAGTGGGGCTCACTGCTATGTGGGGTTCTATTATTGAGGAGGGGGGAATGAATGTTGGAAGTAGGCAGTGGGCAATTTCTCACAAGGCCTTCCTTGCTCCCAGTTCTACTTTGCTCTTTTATTTGGAGGAAGAATATTATATTATTTCAAATGGCTACACACACACACACACACACACACACACACACACACACACACACACACACATCTGATACATGCATATCTGAGGCTGAGGAAGATCTAGAGAGACCAGATAAAAGTAAGATAATGGGCCGAGTCACTCCTTTATCATTACTCCACGCCCTATCCCCCAGTGCAAAAGTGCCAAAAGACTAATTTAATAAAGTTTAACTGAATACAGAGAAGAATAAGAAAACAATCCTGCAGAGAGCTGAAGGCAGTTAAGCACGTTGATTTTAGAGTCAGATTGCCTGTGTCCAAACACTGGCAGTGCGATAGTTTCTTAGCTGTGAGACCTTGGGCAGCTTTTGTCCTACCCTTTCAGGGTTTCTGGTTTCACAATCTTCAAAATAATAGGGTTGTTATGAATATTAAATGAGATAATATACACGTAGGCCATTTCATGCAGAGTGCATGTATTCCCGCAAATTTGCACTCTAACGGGTGTGAGCACAGACAGGCTATGACATACTCTGGCCATAGTTTCTTGAAGATACCATTTATAAGACTGTTGGTCTGTGTTTCCATTCTCCTAATGGAAGTCCCTCCTAATGGCAAAAGACCCACTAACGGCAAAAGTCTCTCCTAATGGAGAAAGACCCACTAATCCCTTCTTCCTTCTCTCTTTCAAAGGCCACGCTCCTTCCTACCTGACAGTGGAAACTTTCACTTCCTTCAGGGGACGCTCCTAACCCTACCCAGAGGTATAGCCTGAATTCCATTGTCCTGACAAGACAATCACAAAGGTTGAAAGTATTTACATCACTCAAAAAGTTTTTTCCAACTTAAGTAATACCATGTGTGAGTTCTAAAATCCAGTTTAAATCCATATTTTGGAAACACATTTCTCTGCATCTGCAAAGATATAGCATAGTTAGAGCTCGATCTAGTTTGTACTGTAGTAATAAACAAACAATATATTAGTCTACAGTATCATCATTAAGGTTTATGGTGACGTCACAGTTTTTCTTTTCCTAAAAATCTATGGATAGAACTTATGTTGTACTAGTAATAGCAAGTTTTTTCTGATCATAATTCCAACCTCCTACTCCGTAAAAGAATGTCCCAGAGGTCTCTATCTGGAGAAACTGAAAACTGTCAACCACTTCCAAATTGCACTTCTATTGCTTAAAAAGAAAGAAAAGAAAAATTCCTTTTTCACTGAAGACCTCACTACGTATATATAGTTCTTGCCAGTGTTTAACATATGATAAGCACTAAAAGAGTAGCTATTGTTCCTGCCTGCTTCTTTCTAATAAAAAAATATTTTTCATGGCTTTAAATAAAGGGCTGATGTAAAATAAGTTTACAATATTGTAAAATCAGGATCATGTAAAAGAAGAGGTCCAACGTTAATTGCAAAAGACAGAACATTACTGTGAGTTTCCTTGTAGCCAGGACAGAGAAAGGTAACATGCCAAGCTTTATAACTACGTACGCTCATTCTTCAAGGGAGAAATTTTTTCATGGCAGTGCATTCTAAAAGATATTTCCCCAATGATCTATTATAGAAAGCACTGAGAGACATAATACAGTGTCCTTGAAAACAGATTTACAGATTTCATATGGCTATTTCTTGTAAGAACTAAGAAAAGCTAAAGGCTCAGGGTTTTTGTTCAACTTAAGACAATTGTCAAAGCAGCTAAGCTGATGTGGAGGTCTGCCTGGGCTGATGGGTAGACGTGAGAATGCAGAGGTGAGGCTTGAGCTTTAGGCCAGCTCTCCCAAATGTTCCTTCTTCGCAGTTGTATGGTAGACATCTGACAATGAATTGTCTGTCTAGTGGCTATTGTCAGATGGTGTGGTAAAGACCAGAGGAGTAGTTGAGAGAGTTGAATTTGACCTTTGGAGGTATCTTTTAAAAAAAGTTTGCTGAGTGCATTGATATATAGAAATAATGTTTACAACTACTTAAATACAACTTTCTCTTTTAAAGTTTTTATTATAAAAATAAAATACACACAATATACAAATAAAATTGGTTAAAAAAGGAACAAATGGGTCCACCCATGTTTCTACAAATGGATGGACCTAGAGACTGTCATACAGAGTGAAGTAAGCCAGAAAGAGAAAAACAAATATTGTATATTAACGCATACCTGTGGAATCTAGAAAAATGGTTCAGATGAACTGGGTTGAAAGGCAGAAATAGAGACACAGATGTAGAGAACAAATGTATGGACACCAAGGGGGGGAAGGGGGGGTGGGATGAACTGGGAGACTGGGATAGACATATATACACTAATATGTATAAAATAGATAGCTAATAAGAACCTGCTGTATAGCACAGGGAACACAACTTCACTGGCTGTACAGTAGAAACTAACACAACATTGTAAAACTATACCCCAATAAAAAATAAATAAAAGAAAGAAACAAATGGGCTACTTCCCTGGTGGTCCAGTGGTAAAGAAGCCACCTTACAATGTAGGGGACGTGGGTTCGATCCCAGGTCAGGGAACTAAGATCCCATGTGCCACAGGGCAACTAAGCCCACGCACCACAACTACTGAGCTCGCACGCCTCAACAAGAGAGCTTGAGTGCTTCAAACTACATAGCCCACGCGCTCTGGAGCCCGGGAGCCACAACTAGAGAGAAGCCCGTGTGTCGCAATGAAGAGCCTGTGCGCCACAAGGAAAGATCCCGCATGCCTCAACGAAGATGCCACATGCTGCAACTAAGACCCGACGCAGCCAAAAAAATAAAAATAATAAAAATAAATAAAACTTTAAAAAAAAAGAAACAAATGACTCACACTCCTGTAATTATAATATGATTACTGTGGTGATTATAAAATACACCTGTAATTTCTTTGATAATCCTCCTTTCAAAAGGGGGACGCTAATTCCCCTCTCCTTAAGTGAGGGCTGGATTTAGTGACTTGATTCTAACAAGTAGAATGTGGTGGCAGTAAAAACACGTGGGATTTCCAAGCCTAGGTCATAGAAAACATGTGGCTTCCTCTCTGCTCTTGGATCACTTGCTCTGGAGGAAGACACCTGCCATTTAGTAAGGACACTCAGGAAACCCTTCAGAGAGGCCCACGTGGTAAGGAATTGATGCTTCCTGCTAATAGACAACAAGAAACTGAGGTCTCCTGCCACAAGCCATGTGAGTGAGCCCTCTTGGAAGCAGATCTTTGAGCCTCAGTCAAACTTTCAGGTTACTACAGCCCTGGCTGTCAGCTTGACCATGACTTCATGAGAGACCCTGAGTCAGAACTACTCAGTGAAGCCACTCCCAAATTCCTGACCTGCAAAAAACTCTGAGATAATAAATGCTTGCTGCTTCAAGCTGCTAAGTTTGGGGGGTAATTTAGTTACAAAGCAACAGGAATTTATATAATCGCCATTAATACCCTCTTGGTTTATTTTTTCAATTCTCTATTTCATTTATCTCTGCTCTGATTTTTATTATTTCCTTCCCATTGCTAGTATTGGGGTTAGTTTTTTCTTCTCTTTCTAGTTCCTTGAGTTGTAAAGTTAGGTTGTTGATTTCAGATCTTTCTGGTCTTTTTTTGGTGTCTCTTCTTGAGACTGGCTGGCATGTAGTCTGAGTGCAGACAGCTCCTAGTGGGGTCTTGAAGAGCTCAGACACTAACTTCAGTTGAGTTCTGCTGCATCAATACTCACAAGTGCACCAAAATCCAGATAGCAGTGACCGTGGTCCAAAACCTCTGGGAAGCAAGGCATCTGAGCTTACTAGCTGTGTGACCTTGAGTAGGGTCAAGGCTCATTTTCCTCAATTACAAATTTATGGGCTAATAATTCTCACCTTATGAGGAGGGTAGCGAGGATACAATTAAATAGCTTTAGTCCAAGTACAAAGTCACAATATAAAGATAGTAGTTATTCCTAGATCCTGAGCGTCCTGGAAGCAGGGAACTGTGTCTTTTTCTCCTTCTAGTGAGTGAATTCCATAGCAGCTTCCAGATAGGGACCATGCATCTCCAGCATCTAGCACATGATGGACACTCAGCAAATGTCAACTGCATGAAAGGACCACTTCCTCTTACCTTGAGTGGTGACCTGTATGGCCTTTGACAAGCGTTTCACCATCGTATCCCTCTGCTCTGCCTCTCACTAGTGCTATTCCTCCATCAACAGGAACTCCTCCGGGGTCAGTTCTTTCACAGCCAGAGCCAGCACCAGCACGAACATTTGTCATTATCACGGGAGATGCTGTCCCACTGGGATGACTGAGAAGAGGCAGGAGAAAAATAAGGAAGAGTAGTAGCATTCGCTTGTCTCAGCGTTTCTTCATCTGCTTCTTGTCATCTTTCTTGCTTCCCTAACACACACACACACACACACACACACACACACACACACACACACACACGCACGTCACACACACACGTCTGCTGTCTTCCATCCAGAAAGACACACATACGTCTCCCAAGTATCACTTTCGGGCTGGACTCCACAGTCTTCTCTGATCTGAAATTCACTGTGCACTTGCCACCTGGCAGAGCCTGCAAACAGCTCAGTGGGTGTTTTTATAGTCAGCACTAAAATAAAACTGCCACGCCACTAATAAAGTTGTCTTTATTGTTGTCACTGTTGGCAAAGGCAAATGTCTGGGGAGATTGACTGCCTGAAAAGCTTCATTATGCTGTAAGAACATTTTTGATAGAATTTCAGCAGCGCCTGACTGACTGTCAACTTCATCGTGTGACTTATGTCCCCCCTACCCCTCCCTAACTGGTCCTCAAACTCACAAATACATTCAGGTCAGTTGTTGAGTACCTGAATCTTTTCAAGTAATTAGCAGGTAGAATTACCAGGTAGCAGGCAGTGTTTGCATGTGATCTGTCAGTCTGGGCTGCTGTGGGGATTACTGTCATCTGGAGTGGCCTTGCAACCATGTTCAATTTAAAGTGTCAATAGAAAGTTTATTTCTGTCTTTTGTTTCCACTGCCAGGTTGTGAGTTTTCCCTTTAGAATCCAGACTCAAAGTAAGACAGGTATTTGGAACATGTGAATTTCAAGGAAAAAATTTCCCCAGCAACCTCCAAAATGTAAAAGCATTTAGGCATCATTCCTCGATCCACAAGACCTGGTCGTGTTATATCAGCTTATATATTCAAGGCAGATACATGGTATCTGAGAAATGTAAGATAGACACTAAGCCTCTTACCAAGCAAAGTTCCACTTTGCTAGCTGGGTTGGGGACAGGCAGATGAGGGTCTTTTAATGCTAACACACTTGATAGTAGTATCAGTGGCTGCTACCACCATTAGGCTTCTTGCCTTTTTGGCAACCCGTGGACCTTTCTTTCTTAATTCTTCACTGAACTGCTTTTTAGTTCAAGATAGATAGATTTGCCAAAATGACAAAGTGTCTATTGCATAGACAACATGCCTAGATTTACAGGGCACTGGTTCAGGAACACATTTTTCCATTAGCAGAGCCTGGGTCTTGGCTGCAAAGTTTTCTGACAGCTCTTGGGATCAGTCCTGGGTCGAGGCGCTGTGAGGTCCAGCTGACTGCTTCATTCTCAGAAATACCTTCCCTCTTTGAAGTCCCTTAACTGGAAAAAATCATTCCTTGTTTTATATTTAAAGACAGGGTCCCATTATCTTCCTTTCTTTTCCTCTTTTTTTTTCTGACTCACATATAGAACCAAGATGTTGGGTTCCAGAAGCCCATATGCTAATTCACAGATGGTTTTTAGTGATGATTTTTTCTTGCCATTTGAATCATTTAGGTAGTGTGCTTTATTTTCCAATACAGAATAAAAAAAACATTCTAAACAGACATCAGTGTCATATGGTGCCTTACAATGTCTTCAGGTACTGCAATCAATGTGGTTTGTTTGGTAACGGTATGGAGTGAGATACATATTTTACTATGAAGTTTTTCTTGGACTTGCTTTCTTGAAGATATCATTTAAGGATGAATTCTAAATGCTGCTGATATAACAGCTCGTATTCAGCATTTGTTTTGAATTTGTATCGAATCAAGATAAATTGATTTTCTTTACAGGTAAGAGAACAACTAGTATGGAAAAAAAGAGTAACTTGCTTATAATCTTATAGCCAATACATTCCATTAATATATTTTAACTTTAAGAAAGTATAACCAGTTTTTATTAGGGAAGAAACAAAACAGCATGCAGAGAAACATGGTTTTACATGGCCTTGTCATAGGCATTCAATATCTATTTGGCCTTAGTAGATCATCATAGAAAGGGAGACTCAAACTTGAGAAAGTAAACCCACTGGAAACTTACCTGTGTAACATTCAGATGATTAAAAATCTTGCCCCCCCATCTCTTTTATTAAACAGCTGTCAGCCAGTACACAAGTGATCCCTGTAACTTTGGGTATAAGGAACAGAAAATGTGTTCCAAGCCAATTCATGGTATAACTAAGCTTCATTGCATAAGTCCTACTCTGATGGGGATTCCTGATAAATTCTGAGGTAACCTGACAGATGTGTCATAATGTCTAATCCCTTTAAACACCCAGAGCTCTTGGAAAGTGGATGTTTTAAAAGAGAAAAATTGGAGAGAATGCTGTTTTTGTATTGAGTTTTTTCCCCCACTGTCCACACTGCCCCCCAGGATCGGAGTCCTTCCTTCTGCAAAGCACTAGGGATAAGCAAGATGTAAATCTAGGCATTTAAACAGTAATAGGAAAACAGGAGCTAGATGGTGTTTCTTTGCAGCTGAAACAATAAAAATATAAAGACGTGAACCTAAATGAGCTTGCCTTTCCCCAACAAAACCCCCAAAGCTCTACCATTTCATAAGAAGGCCTCCTTCAGCCCAGCCACTCAGTGGCAACATGCTTGCATTCCTGAGTTAAAGAAATGCATCCTGGATTGGCATCTGGGAGGACCAAAGGGGAAAAAAAAGTGGGGAGAGTCTCATAATGAAAGAAATAAGAGCTGCCCCCTAAAGATCCTTTCAAACCTGCTCGGTGTTTTTGGGCTCTGTACCACATTTCTGGATTGTATAAATCCATGTTCGGAGTGGCACGGTGCCAGGTCCCATGGAGGCCGAGACTTGCTTTCATGGAGAGGAGTGACACCCTCGGAATTGCACACAGTTGTGAGGTCTGCTTCTCAGACATTTGGACTACTGCCACGAGGAAGAGAGGGAGGAAATTGGGCCAGTTTGCATTGTGTTACAGACCAGCCTTTTGGATGACAGAATTCTTTCCAATCAAAATGCCATGGATTACTCCCTGCTGTGAGCTAATAGGGTGCTAATTAGCATATTTCATTTATTACTTAACTGGAATAGAAACCATTGGGCACGTGGCCCACTTAGAATGGTTTCCTGGGGAAGCCGTACACTGCTCTCAGCACTACCTCCATGGCTTAAGGAAACCGGTTCACAGAAGCACAGTATCGGGTGCCCGCTCTCTGCTCTCTTCACCCCTCCCTCATCTCCAAAAGCACACACAGAGCACAGACGAGGGTTTGAGTCTAATCTGGTTCTCACTTCAATAAGAATCGGAAATGAAGCATGAAATTCCACAGCCATTTCCAATAGTTCATCTCCATGGCCGGTTTCTGGCAACCGCGTGGACCACTCGACTTGCTGCTTCACCTGTGATAATGACTCTTGGGCATCAGCGGAAGCAGAGGCCTCCTTTGATCTCTTTATCACTCTCTCAGACCTAGAGCCAAACTCACACAATGACTGCAGATGGCTGCTGGGTTCCAGAACCCTCTCTGGACTACTACTTGGGGGAATCTTAAAACACCTGTTTGCCATGGTTTCCCCCTTACTTAGGCAAGAACTCACTTAATAATACTCACATTTCTTTAAAGTACTTTTAGGTTCTTAGGCGTTCCATGTGTGTTAATCTCCCTAATGGCATATTTTGTTTGTTCAAGGACAGACCATTAACAACATGCAATGAAAACAAAGAAGCCAAAACTCACTAAGCATCCCGTGCTGTGGAGGTCTGTTGGGCGGAGCAGTAATACGGCGTGGCGGGTACACAGGCAGCCAGTGCTCTACAGAGAACTCTCAGTGGGCAAAGAGCTAAAAAAGCAGCCTCACTCAGTCGGTGTATTTCTCAATAATTTGGTAGAAACACATATGTGTAAAGGGTCTTGCAGTGTTTCTGCATAAAACTTTATTTATCGAGGACTCAATTAACGGCGCCATAATCCACTGTATTGTCCAAGCCTGGCGATCTCCACTCTCAGAGTCATCGTGAATGTTTCCTCTTACCCTAATCAGTCACTGAGTCTTGTCAGTTTTACTTCCTGGCTGCTTCTTGGCCCATGTCTCATCTCCTGCTTTTCCACTGTCACTGCCGAGTTCAGTTTTAGGTCACCTGTCGCCTAGACCTTTGCTACTCAAAATACGTGCCACGTACTGGAGCATCATCCTCACCTGGCAGTTTGTTAGAAATTCAGAATTCACTGACTCCCCGCCCCCCAGGAGAAATCAGAATGTGCATTTTAACATGTCGCCCAGGTGATCTGTCCTCACGTTAAATTTGAGGATCACTGAAATAGACTCCTACGGGCTGCCGCCTAGTATCCTTCCGCCTAGTATCCTTCCGCCATCCATTTCCTCTCTATCAACGCCTTCCATACACCTTTCCCTACAGTACATAGATGTGATTATGTCACATTCTGCTTGAAATGTTCCATACCTCTCCACTAGTTACAGAATACCATCCTGTAGCAGAGATGATATTTCAGTCTACGATATCAGGTAGCCCCAAGATATAACTGTAGTTTTGTCTCCAGAATATAGTTTCTGTGTCAGGTTTTCTATACGGTCTGATGGTGGAAAATGTTTCTAGTCAATTCTAGAAGACCCCAGTCACTTCATGTTTTCCTCAGTCACTTCACATTTAAACTCCGTCAGTCATGATTTGCCTCTCTTTACTTTTCATCTTACCCTGGCATCAAAATTCCTAGGGACTTACACAGTTTTATGGTGTCATCTGGAATTTCATTACCATTTGTGGTGTTTGTCTATGCTGCAGCGGGTCTTCAGGCATGGCCTTTGCTCCATACAGTTGTCCACTAAGCAGTCAGATCCGCATGTTTCCATCCTCTCCCTGATTTTATGGTCTTTGCTGCTTTCTCTTGTGGCACATCTTTGTGACAGCCAGGGAGTCCCCTTTGGGCCAGCTGGCTTTCTCTCTTTTTCAGTTAATTTATGAAGCCATCTTGGGGAACAGAAAGACTTCTCTGTGTTTTGTAGCTGAGAGAGATGTAGTGGGGTGGCCTCGATCCTCTGTAACCCATATGCTCCTACATCTACCTCTACTGTTCTTTAGCGTCTGTGCCTGGGCATCTGAGGTTTCTAAATCTATTTTCTAGCTCTTCTTCTCACTTCTTCTGCCACTCAGAATTTGGCACTATGCCTACTGGAACCATTATCAACTGAAATGAGAGATATGTCTGTATCTTCAGGCTCTTTACAGAATACACCCTTCACCTTTCACCTAAATAGTGTCTAGGTCCCCCCCCTCGCCAAAAAAATAATGATATTCTAACATATACTTATAAAATGCTTTGTCCATTACAAAGCTCTTTAAAATCCACCCCCCTCCCTCCAGCCATTCAATTTACACAGGTAGGTAAGCTAGATATCTCAGGATGTCATCCCCAGATGAAGAAACTTTATTTCATAGATGTTAAATAACTTTCCTAGAATCACCTGATGCCTAAAAGGTAGAGTGAAAAATAACCTTGAGGCCTTCTGAATCTGGACCTACCAATATCCCTTGCAATGTATCATATAGAAAACTAATTTCTGGTTCTCCCCCTCAACTCACATGTTTTTTATGCAGATCACTTAGACTCCCTGCATCCCTGCCAATCACACTGTAAAACGCTTACGAGAATGGTACTCTCTGCCAGGTAATTATGATGTGCTTTGAGCTCCCTGGGGGAGAGAAAAACTGTAGGTAGCATTTGCATTTCTCAGTTTCTCATATTTTGTCCAGAACTTTTCTCCCATTTTATTTCTACACATCTTATTTCACCTCTTAGATATTAGGCAACCTGGCAGGCAAGGACTCTTTCCTTACCTTCTTTTATTTTTTCATAGTAATTAGTGCAATTTGGGGTAGACACTTGGTAACTAATGAATGAATATCAAATTAATAAATAAATCAAATCTTATTCCTGTATTTGCTGAACCATGTGAAAAGCTCTATATCTCTGTGAAGTTTGTGATATGTCTTGTTGCTTTATTCAAAAATATCCTAATTTTAATATCACAAGCTGTTTCTTAATTTAAACCACTGGTACTCAGCTTCAGAGTTCCAGCTGTATCTTGCCAGAGGGTAACATCAAGTGTTCTAGTTGGGGGCAACATCTTTCTGAATGAAACAGCTGAAGAGCTTCACATATTCAGCAGCAATTTATTATTCTCTCATTCAGGAATTTCTTAGTTCAGTCATTCATACATAAACAACTTAATTAATGGATGAATTTACTTATTCCCTCACTGATTTATTTAAACCTTTCCCAGATTGCTCCTTTTGGAAATCCTACCTAATTTCTCAAGTCCTGATTTGAAGTTTCCATCTCCATAAAGCCTAAAGCCTTTTCTGTTTGTCTCAGATTGATGTGATCTTCTCTTTTTAGAAATTTACCATATTCTAGCATTTATATACCTTTACTATTTTCCTGATCAGAATTGAAGTTCTTCTAAGAGCAGAAACAGTATGTTGCCTCTTTCTTGGCCCACAAAATGCCATACATAACTGTCCAGTAACTCTCCGAGTTTGGTTAACTGAAATAACAAGACATTCTAGTTTTATTTTTGAACATGAGAAAGAGATTATTTCTTGCTGGAAATATTATGGCAACTATCCATTAACATTTTAATATTATAGCCTACTTCTCGTCCTAAGATTTCACCCTAATAACTGAGCCCTCCAAAAATACCAGTGAGTATGCTATTTGCAAGAAAATTACAGGAAGAAGGGAAAGAAGAGTCTCTGATTTTATTTTTTTCTTAGAGCTAGGCTTCTCTGGGCTTAAGTGATAGAATTTATGATTCACTCAAAGTTGTTGTTCATATACTAATACAATTATTTATATGCTCTCATTGCCAAGGTCTTAAATTGTAAATGTATCCACGTCTGGTATCCATTCTGCTCCTGTGAGTATCCACCTCCTTTCTACTGGAAAATAGCCATGGATCTTAAGAACTAGTAAGAGGTAGCCTGATTGAAGCCTCCAAACAAGAAAATATTCCTTATAGAAAGAAAGCTACCTTTTAAACTGAACACCATGGGTTATGAATACATAACACAAGTGAGTATACTTAAAATGAGATTGGAGCTACACTTTCTTTCTTTTTAAATTGAGATATAGTTGATTTACAATACTGTGTTAGTTTCGGGTGTACAGCATAGTGATTTGTTGTTTTTTCTAACAGATTATATTCCATTATAGATTATTAAAATATATTGGGTATAATTCCCCATGCTATACAGTAAATCTTTGTTGCTTATCTACTCTATGTGTATCCATTAATCCCATACCCCTCTCTCTCCCCTTTGGTAACCATACGTTTGTTTTTTAAGTCTGTCGGGACTACATTGACAATGTTAGGAAACACATTGAATAACAATTGTGATTATCTTCCATATATTATAGAAATAAGAGAGGACATAGTTAGGGCAAATAGTAGGAAAAATAGTGTAGTGTTTAAGGGTGCTGAGCTATTGCACAGGTATAAATTAGCTGGGGGTATCCTTGATTTACTCAGAATAAGACCTGATAAGAAATGATGTGAATGTAGAAGTCAAACTCCTAGGTGTAGCTCTCTTTCCAAAAGACCAAGTATTAAAGCTGGTCATGACATCTCTCTGAATCTCACTCTTATGGACTGAATGTTTATGTCCTCCCAGAATTTATATGTTCAAACCCTATCCCCCAATATGATGGCATTAAGGGGTGGGGCCTTTGGGAAGTATTAAGATTAGATGAAATCATGAGGGTGGAGCCCTCATGAACGGGGTTATTGCCCCTAAACACGAGAGAGCTTGCTTCCCCTCTCTGCTCCCTGCTGTATGAGGACACAATGAGAAGCTGATGGTCTGCAACCCAGAGGAGGGATCTCATCAGAACTTGACCAGGCTGGCATCCTGGTTTCAGACATCTAGGCTCCAGGACTGTGAGAGATAAATTTCTATTGTTTATAAGCCACTAGTCTATAGTATTTTGTTAGAGCAGCCTGAACGGACTAAGACACTAGTACTTCCTTCCTTGGCAGAACATAAGAAAAAAAAGAAACTGTATGTAGAAGATCAAAAGCACTGATGAAAAACCACATATATCTCTCCCCTCCTTCTTTCTGGGGCTTAGTGGTATGTGTGGGTTTAGAAGAAAGCCAGACCATCTCTCATGAAACGTCCAATCCAGGAACTTCTGTTAAATGATGATCTCATTCCTCAGCTTATCCAAGAATTTCCTAAAGGTCATTCTGGGGACGTGTTATTTCCTACTGTATGTGATGCAGGAGGAAAGGGAAGAGATCATAGGGCTGTAGGCTACAGTTGTTGTTGACGGGAGTATTGTGTTTTGAGAAGTACAGTGTGTTATATTAGCCAAGGATGTGGCCAGGTTTGCTGTCTGCAGGAGTTGAGCAATGGAGTTATTCTTCTAGGATCCAATTTATAAAAATTGTTAGTTTGAGGATGGTGAGCTGTACATGGGGAATAAAAACTTGGAAAATTTTAAACAGTTCCCTTATGAGCTTGAAGACCTTCTAGGAGCTGCAGTTTTATGTTCTGTAGCAAAATAGTCCATGGAATCAGAAAAATCTCTTCATTAAACAAGGATGGAAGTGGCAGGTTGGTGGGGGTAAAGTCTCCCTCATATTCTGATTTCTGAAACATGGCACTTATCCGTTATTTTGAGGGTACTTGGTACTTGTGAAATTAAAAAGGAAAAGTGCTCAGAAATTGACAATTCCCCTCCAACACCCACCCAGGATTCCAGGACAATCTCACCTGCTACAGTCTACTAGCCTGTAATGGGATGAGCTTAGAGGCAATATGATATTTTCAGGAATCAGAAACCCAGGAGAATACCAACTCAATTGGAAATAAAGGTTCCCAGTACTGAGCTTCCCCAGGCCCACTGAAGCATATTGGATAGTACATGACATTCAGAGTAGAGAAAAGTAAGATCTACCTCCACTAGGATTCAGGAGTAGCCTTTGGACCCAACCAACTAACATAAAATTATTGGAGAAAAATGTACAAAACAGTGGAGAGTAAGGGGCTAGAGGACAGAGACCCATAAACCTTGGAGTGACTGGGTGGTTTGGGTTGCCCCGAGGTCACTTACTCCAGAGCTAAAGACAATTTAGGCAGAAGTCCCTCCCCAGAACTTTTGGTGAACAGATTATATTCCAGAACTCCACCTCAGTGTTTTCAAATACACATGTCTTGGGGTTGACCTAAAGGTGATAGCATCAGGTAGTTGATAAAGGCTCTGGCTCATGGGATATCAGCTAGACATGGCATGTTCACATATCATCAGATAGGCCATGTCTTCTTGGTTTGAGTGAGCACTTGAGATGTTCGGTGAGAACCGGATGGTTGTAAACTTGAATGGTCACCCTTTACTCATCACCAGATATAGATGAGGTGGTAAGTGTCCTGGGTGTCTTATTTTGTAAAGACTCTATCCCTTTGAAGCTACTGGGTCATTGGGAGCTGGTAATGTTCACATTGATAACTGTGATTTTCCTGGAAGAAGTAGAACTCCAGATTTTTTTAGAAAAGATCTGGGATCCCCGTAGGGTGAATGGAAAGCTTGATGGCCTCCTACTCTGAGTTGGTGTCCATGTACTTATGCAGCACCTTGTTCTTGGTTTTGGAGAGACACAAGGTTATGCAACACAAATTCCATACTATTGGTATAATTATGTTGCCATATGGGCCCAATTCCTTAGGGATTTTTTTCACCAAAAAAACCTACCCAAGAGGCTTCTGGGGCTTGATATTAGAGCAGGGGATATTCAGTTCTCAACAGGAGAAGTAGACAGTGCTGGCATTAGATAGCTGACAGCAAAGGAAAGCCTGGGTTTTCCAGAACCTGGGTCAGCAGACTCTGACTAATAAAAGTCTAGAAACAAAGGGACATATGAGCAGTAGGTAATGGAAAGCACCAGTTTCTTGCCTTCCCATCTAGATGACAATGGTTTCTTGGATCACTGATATCCCAGGAAAGGAGCAAGGGGCTTAGGACAGGGTAAAGCTGGTAAAATGGCCTAGAATTTGGTCTCTATACCTGCCATTAGCCTCTGAGACTGACTATTCATCTCTGATGCAGGACCAGGCAGCCGGTCACTCTGAGCGTCACCCTTTCCCCTCTGGTGGATAAGGACTGGAAACCATCTCCTCTTGTCTCATTGGCCCAAACTGAGTTACATGATCATCTTTGAACTAATCACTGTAACCTATGAGATGGGTTTCACTCATGGGATTAAGTCAAGAGCACTTTATAGGTATTTAAACCACCAATTATTTTTGCTACTTTGAAATAAAATATATGTTGATACTTAATCATACTTATTAGTTTTAGTATAGCCAAATTATTCTGAATTAGAATGCAAAAGAAACCTTAGTTTCTTATTAATTCCATGAAGCATTAGGTAAACCATAAAAGACTTGCCAATTTGGCTAAATTAAATTGTAAAAAATATATTGTGGATGGCTGAAACCACCTGGAAGATTTTGAAAAATACTTTATCCTCAAATAGATTCCTGGTCAGCCAGATGTGACGTATGTGAAATCCTGCTTTGATAAAGGAGATTGGACTAGATAAAGGCTCAAAGATCCTTCTGTCTCTACAATACTAAGAAAATACATAAGAAATACTCTTCATTCTTCCTGCCACAAAACCAAGAGTAAAGCCACAAACTTGAAACATAATGTCTCAGACCATACAAGCTGTTATAACAAAATGCTAGAGACCAGCTAGTTTACAAATGACAGCAATTTTATTTCTCCCAGTACTGGGAAGTCTAAGATCAAGGCATCAGCATGGCTGTGCTCTGGTGAGGGTCCTCCACCTGGTTCACAGTCAGTGCCTTCTCACTGTGTCCTCACACAGTGAAAGGGGCAAGGAAGGTCTCTGGAGTCTCCTTTTATAAGGGCACTAATCCCATTCATGAGGGCTCCACCCTCATGACCTAAGCATTTCCTAAAGGCTCCACTTCCTAATACCATCACCTTTGGGGATTAGGATTTCAACATATGTATTTTGAGGGGACACATTCAGACCATAGCACATAACTTTTCTCCTATTAGATGATTTATAATCTAAGAGAGTAGAAAAAGCAGGAAATGGGAATCCAGAGGGAAATGGTTTTTGATATCTGCTCTGCTACAGACAAGCTGGGTTAATTTGGTTTAATCATTTCAGATCTCTAAACCTGTTTCCTTACTTGTAAAATGTAGATAATAATACTTACCCTCCATTTATTTCTGCCATGAGGGTCAAATAAGAAAATATTTCTAAAAGTGCTCTCTAAACTGTAAAGGGCTTTCTGGATGTAAGGTATTCCCTTATTACTAATATTATTATTTGACTGCTAAATTTACCCCAAATAAATTTATGGCCTTGGCCAAGTTATTTAATATCTTTTACTCTCATTTTCTGTTCTTAGAAAAATGAGGGTTTGACCCAGATGATCTCTAATATCTCTTCCAGCTCAGCTTTGGGGTCTTTTTTTTTTTTTTGCGGTACGCGGGCCTCTCACTGTTATGGCCTCTCCTGTTGCGGAGCACAGACTCCAGACGCGCAGGCTCAGCGGCCATGGCTCACGGGCCTAGCCGCTCCATGGCATGTGGGATCTTCCCGGACCGGGGGACGAACCCGTGCCCCCTGCATCGGCAGGCGGACTCTCAACCACTGCGCCACCAGGGAAGCCCTGGGGTCCTTTAATTATATTTTTTTCTTGCAACTATTGAATAATGCTTGCCCATTGGACAGAGAGTTAAGGGGGCATGGATTTACAGTGGCCAGCTTTGGACAGTAATGCTGAGGGTCAACTACACTATATCTCTGATACAGATCCTTGGAATTTTAATGATGGTAATTACAACCAATGTAGAGTATTTGTGTGGTGTCCTACGTTGTTTTATGTATTTTGTTTTTAAGAATAGCATTTCATGTTTAAATTTTTATTTATTTATTTATTTGTTTATTTTTTGGCTGCACCATGCAGAATCTGGAATCTTAGTCCCCCGACCAAGAATCAAACCTGTGCCCCCAGCAGTGGAAGCTTGGAGCCTTAACCACTGGCCCACCAGGGAAGTCCCTGTTTTATATGCAGCATTGGATGTATAAAAGTTTGCAAGTTAGTTCGTGGGCATACTTTTTGAGGAAGAATGTGCACAATTCAGAGAACTGATGAATTAGCCAAAGACATTCAATTTAGCAGCAATTTCAGGAATAGAACTCATATATCTTGATCTTCATGGAGCAGGATTTGCAGTTATTATACTTTTAGTTTTAAAGGAATAACTGAATTAGTGAGAAAATGGCCTCCAAAGCTAATGAGAAAGGGTTGCCTTTGAAGGTGAGAGGTTTTGAACTATATGGATGGATAGGAAAATGAAAGAACAGTTCAGAGAATTAAGACCTTGAAACAGTGAACTATTAGGTTTATGAACTAATAAAGGAGTGCTATATGATAATCTTGCCTATGTATTCGTTCTAGACAAGGCTTTTATTTGTTTATATTTTCAGACCATAAATGCGAATTCTTTTGGCAGAGATGATGATGATGACGATGATGATGACTACCGCACAAAGACAATAATAGCTAACATTCATGACTTGCTTACTCTCTGCAGGGCCCTAATCTAAGTCCTTTACATGTATTCTCTCATTTGATCCTGACTATAATTTCATGTGATGGGCACTATTATTATTTTCTCTTTGTAGATGAGGAAATTGAGGCACAAAAGTGTTAATTACCTTCCTCAAGAACACATAGTAAATAATGGGCAGAGCTGGAAGTCATACCCATATAACACTGAAAACACAGTTGGCTATGTCACTTAATGATACCACCAACAATGTGAACAACTAACCTTACTGATGTTTTTACTATTCTAGGCATATCAGCTGTTAACTTACTTTATCTTCATTACAACCCTAAGTTGTAGGTACTATCATAATTACTGGTAATTGTATAGATATGAAAACTAAAGACCAGAGGGCTAGCTCTAGAGTTTGTGCTCTTAGCTATTATACTATGTGAATAATAATATTTTTAAAAGTGGTAATGGAAAACACCTTAAAAATCATAGCAACAAGTACTCGTTGAGATATGTTTTCAGGCCAGCTACAAAATGCTTCGTGCACATTGTCTTTATTGTAATTGTCATAGGTGTGAATTTTTTTATCCCCATTTTACAAAGGATAAAATTTAGACTTAGAAAAATTATGAAATTTTCCTATTATCTCATAATCTTATAATGTTAGGACCCAAGACTCAAGACTTTGGAGGCTGGCCCCAAAACCAAATTACAAAACTAAAATAGTTCAGTTCTGGATTGGGGACAAGGTTTTATGAAATATTGGCTGTTTATGGCCATAACATTTGTTCATTCTTTCATTCAACAAATGTTTATTGAGCATATGTGTATTGTGTACCAAGTGATACAACCCCATGGCTTCCCAGGTGGGTTGTAAAATAGTGCATGGTATTTCCTCAACCACAGAAAGACTCTAGAAGGGTAAATAAATGGTGGCAAAGATGTGTAAACAAAATGCAAAGGTAGTTTGACAATGATCAATCTAGGCTTGATCTCAGAAAATATTCAAATACCTGATTCCATTTTAAAACAAAATATTTAAGTTAGCAAGCAGGAGCAAAAAAAAAAAAAAAATCTCAGAAATGCTTATAAAAACAATGAGGTATCACCTAACATCAGTCAGAATGGCCATCATCAAAAAATCTACAAACAATAAATGCTGGAGAGGGTGTGGAGAAAAGGGAACCCTCTTGCACTGTTGGTGGGAATGTAAATTGATACAGCCACTGTGGTGAACAGTATGGAGGTTCCTTAAAAAACTAAAAATAGAATTACCATATGATCCAGCAATCCCACTACTGGGCATATACCCTGAGAACACCATAATTCAAAAAGAGTCATGTACCAAAATGTTCACTGCAGCTGTATTTACAATAGCCAGGACATGGAAGCAACCTAAGTGTCCATCAACAGATGAATGGATAAAGAAGATGTGGCACATATATACAATGGAATATTACTCAGCCATAAGAAGGAATGAAATTGAGTTATTTGTAGTGAGGTGGATGGACCTAAAGACTCTCATACAGAATGAAGTAAGTCAGAATGAGAAAAACAAATACCATATGCTAACACATATATATGGAATCTAAAAAAAATGGTTCTGAAGAACCTAGGGGCAGGACAGGAATAAAGACGCAGAAGTAGAGAATGGACTTGAGGACACAGGGAGGGGGAAGGGTAAGCTGGGACAAAGTGAGAGAGTGACATGGACATACATACACTACCAAATGCAAAATAGATAGCTAGTGGGAAGCAGCCGCATAGTACCAAGGAGATCAGCTCAGTGCTTTGTGACCACCTAGAGGGGTGGGATAGGGAGGGTGGGAGGGAGACACAAGAGGGAGGAGATATGGGGATATATGTACATGTATAGCTGATTCACTTTGTTATAAAGCAGTAACTAACACACCATTGTAAAACAATTATACTCCAATAAGGGTGTTAAAAAAAAAATCAGGATAACTTAAGCACAAATCCTTCCATAAAGCGACCTCTCCCCATCTCAATAACTAAATCTGTGAAAATCAAATGAGTTTACCTAGTGCAGTGTTGAAAGCATGTTGAATAGCTTGTCCTACTCTATTTTTTTTTTTTTTTTTTTGCTGTGCGCGGGCCTCTCACTGTTCTGGCTTCTCCCGTTGCGGAGCACAGGCTCTGGACGAGCAGCCTCAGCGACCATGGCTCACAGGCCCAGCCGCTCCGCAGCATGTGGGATCTTCCCAGACCGGGGCACAAACCCGTATCCCCTGCATTGGCAGGAGGACTCTCAACCACTGTGCCACCAGGGAAGCCCTTCTCTCACTCTTTTACTTGCAGAGTAAGTGCTAAGTGGGTAAAGCCAAGGTCTTTCGGTTGGGAAATCTTTCTGGGAGCAAGAAGTGACAACAATTATAAAGCCAGTCACTTTAAAGCTAGGAGATGTCACAGGGTGTCCTAATCAAAGGGCCTTTGTGTGATCAACCATATCCTCCCTCTCCTGTTGACCTTTTACTTACTCCTGATGTTTTCCACCTGCTTGAATGCACTGGATTTTTCATTTCAAGAAAACTAATTTGTTGGCAGATATTCACGTTTGTTTTGTAGAGATAAAGCTAGTTGTTGTTTTTCCTTTTGAGTTTTAAGACCAAAAATATTTCCTAATTGTGCATTAGTTGTGAATACACAGGTTTGCTAAAACTTCTGTAGCTAACCAATGCTGGCAGAAATAGTGCTCCCTGGTTAAGGGTGTGTTATCTATCTCTCAATTTCAAAAATATGGCATTTTCACAGTACATAGTACCTTTAAATAGTAGGTTTTCAATTTATGCTTGTTGAATTGGAATTTAAAATTTTAATTGACATATAATTAACATACAATGAAATGCATACATTTTAGTTATTCATCTGACGAATTTTGACAATTCTTTCCAACCCTGTAAGTGCTACACCCCCCCAAAAAAAATAAACACAAAAAACATTTTCATCACTCTGAAAGTTTTCTCATGCCTCTTAGTCAATCCCTATCCTATACCTGAATTCAGCCACTTCCTACTCCTATCTCCATAGATTGGTTTGCCAATTTCTAGAATTCGTGTGAATGGAAACATGCAGTGTATTTTTCCATCAGGATTCTTTTTGTCACCTTAATGTTTCTGAAATTCATTTATGTTGTTGCTTGAATTTGTGCTTCATTATTTTATTACTGAGTAGTGCTCCATTTTATGAATATAATACAATTTGTTTATCTACTGTTTTGTTGATAGACATTTCAGTTGTTTCCAAGTTTTGGCCTATTGACAGTCTAGAACAAGTGTTTTTGTGGATAATTTTCTTTTCTTCCTGGTAAATACCAAGGATGGAATTCCAGGTTATGGGATGAATGTGTATTTAACATTACGAGAAACTGCCAAGAATTCTTCAAAGTGATTGTGCCAGTTCGCATTCCCACCAGTATGAGAGTTTCAGTTGCTCCTCAACCTCACCAACATTTAGCATTTTCAATCTTTTAATTTTTTTTTTTTTTTTTTTTGCGGTACGCGGGCCTCTCACTGTTGTGGCTTCTCCCGTTGCGGAGCACAGGCTCTGGACGCGCAGGCTCAGAGGCCATGGCTCACGGGCCCAGGCGCTCCATGGCATGTGGGATCTTCCCGGACTGGGGCAAGAACCCGCGTCCCCTGCAAAGCCAGGCGGACTCTCAACCACTGCGCCACCAGGGAAGCCCAATCTTTTAAATTTTATCCATTATAGTGGGCATGAAGTAGAATCATATTGTGGATTTAATTAGCATTTTCCTGATATGGAGCACTGATGGGTGTTTATTGACCATTTGTTTATCTTTTTTTTTGTAAAGTATCTCAGCCTTTAACCCTTTTAAAATTTAATTTTCTTTTTATTCTTGATTCGTAGTAGTTCTTTATATATTCTTTATATATCTACATGTCTTTTTCAAATGTGTGTTCCAAATATTTTTTCCCAGTTTGTGGTTTGCCTCTTCATTTTCTTAATGGTGTCTTTTGATAAGCAGAGCATTTTCATTTTGATGAAGTCTAACTTACCAATTTTTTCTTTTAATGTTATTGCTTTTTGTGTCTGTCCAAGAAATCCTTGCCTAACTCAAGGCTGCAAAGACATTCTCTGGTGTCTCTGTTTTCTCATAGAAGCTTCATAGTTCTGAGTTTTTTGTTTAGGTCTATCATCCGTTTAGAATTAATTTTGTGTATGGAGAGAAATAGGAATTCATGTTTGTTATTATTCTTTCATACAGCTATCTAGTTGTTCCAGCAACATTTGTTAAAATGGTGTCTTTTCCCCAGTAACTTGGTATTGTGGTAAAGAATCAATTGACCTTATATGCTGAGGGTCTGTTTCTTGACTCATTTTTCCTTTAATTTGATATCCTATGTTAGTACCACACTATCTTGATTATTTGGTTTATAATGTCTGGAAATCAGGTAATTTAAGCTCTCCAACTTATTCTTCTTTTCAAGATATATTATACTATGCTAGATCTATTGTATTCCATATAAGGTTTAGAATTAACTTGTCAATTGCTTCAAAAAACTCTGATGGAACTTTGAAAGGGTTTGCATTGAAGATCAAGATAAATTTGGGAAGAATGGGCACAGAAACACTATTGAGGCCTCCAGTCCATGAATATGACGTATCTCTCAATCTATTTATGTCTGTATTAACTTCTCAGCTTTGTTTTATTGTAGCTGGTATGTATGATTACATATTACTTATTAGGTATGATTATATTACTTGGGAATAATTCCGGTTTTACTTTTTTTTCAATATTTATCTCTTTTATGCATTTATCTTCCTTTATTGCACTAGTTAGAACATCCAATGTTATGTTGAAAAGAAGTGATGAGGGCAGTCATATTTGCCTTGCCTCCAGTCTTAATCTATAACTGTTAAATATGACGCTAGCTGTAGGTTGTTATTAGACGCTTTTAGCAGGATGAGGAAATTCCCTTTTATTCTTAACTTGCTGAGATTTCTTTTATCATAGATAGTATTGTCAATTTTTTTGTTTCTATTGAGACAATCTTTTTTTCCCTTCCATTTATTCTGCTAACGGGGTGATTTACATTGATTGATTTTCAAATGTTGACCCTACCTTCCATTCCTGGGATAAACCCACTCAGTCATGATGTATTTTCTTTTTTATGTATTTCTGGATTTGATTTGCTAATGTTTTGTTAAGGAATTTTATATCCATCTTCAGGAACAATATTGCTCTAAAATTTCTTCTCTTGTAAAATCTTTGTCAGATCTTGATTTCAAGGTTTTGCTGGCCACATAAAATCAGTTGGAAAGTATTTCTTCCTTCTCTGTATGCTGAAATAAGTTTTTGTAAGATTAGGATTATTTTTTTCTTGGTTGTTTGATAGAATTTGCCACTGAAGTTTTGTTTGTAAGAACATTAGTGGACATTCAATAAAAAACAGGTTTTACTATCTGTTGCTGTATAACTAATTACCATAAACTTAGCAGCTTAAAACATTACATTTTTTTTTTTTTTTTTTTTTTTTGCGGTATGTGGGCCTCTCACTGCTGTGGTCTCTCCCACTGTGGAGCACAGGACCAGCAGCTCTGCGGCATGTGGGATCTTCCCAGACCGGGGCACGAACCCGCGTTCCCTGCATCGGCAGGCAGACTCCCAACCACTGAGCCATGAGGGAAGCCCAAAACATTACATATTTATTACCTCACATTTTCTCTAAATTAGGAATTCAGACACGGCTTAGTTGAGTTCTCTGCTTCGGAATATCTCACGATGGGGGAAGTTGAGGTGTTGATCAGGACTGAGGACTCATCTGTGCCTCAGCTGGGGAAAGATCTGCTTCCAAGCTTATTTGATTACTGATTGGATTTAGCTGTTTTCAGGGACTATAGGCTGCATTTCTTTGCTGGCTGTTGGCTGGAAGTTCTCCTGAGTTCGTTGTCTTGTGAGCCGCTCTACCTGGCAGCTTCATAAAAGCCAGCAAAGGAGAGTGTCTATAGAGAGAATCTGCCGGCACGACAGGAGTTACAATCCTGTAACATAATCGTGGAAGTGACATCCCATCAGCTTTGCCTTATATTATTATTAGAAGCAAGTCACAAATGCCACCCACTCCCAAAGGGAGGGAATTAGATAAGATGAATACTAGGAGGTGGGGATAATTGTTAGATAATTTTTAGTGTCTGTCTACTACATATAGGGCTATTTTAGATTTAGTGTTTATTCCCATATTAGTTTTGGTTAAGCTGTGTTTTTCAAGGAATTTTTCCATTTCATCTAAGTTGTCAATTTATTGGCATAGAGTTATTCATAGTATCCTCATTATCTTTTAAAATATTTGTTGAATGACATTCTATTTTTTGTTCTTGATATTAATGATTTGCATCTTCTCTCTCTTTTTTCTTCATCAGTCTTATTAGGGCTTTGTCAGTTTTATAAATCTTTTCAAGGAAACAATCTTTGACTTTGTTGATTTTTCTCTGAATATTCCATTTTCTAGTTCACTGATTTCCTCTCTTATTTATTGTACTGTTTTTTCTATTTACTTTTACTATTTTCTTTTTTGCTTTTCTTTGTCTAGTTTTTTAAAGTAGAAGCTTAGATCATTGATTTTAAGCTATTTTTATTTTTTAATACAAGCCAAATTTTCAGAACTATGTGACTGTGTGAATACTTCACTAGGGCCCCTCACAGGACTTCAGAAGGTATTATTCAATTGAAAGGCCCTGAAGCTAAAGCTTCATTTGGTTCAAAATAATCCACCTCGTCTACTAGTGCATTTAATTTATTTTAAGATGCACATTCCCCCCCCCCCAAATTTTAACACCTCTGAAAATGGAATATGTTGTATAAGCTACGGCATCTTATAATTGCTATCAGCCAGGAAGAAGTCATGTCATAGTCATCATTGCCTGTGTATGCACAGACTTGGCTATAGCTGTTCGTATTATCAGCATTTCAGTTGAGTCTTATGCACGTTTGGTACCTATACTGAGTTTCAGTGTTAAAATAGTATAAAATGATTACATTATGATTCAGCACTGAAGCCAAAAAATAGGGTATGTTCAGAAAAGCAAGGAAAGACAGGAAATGTAACACTAGTGAAGCAAATATTATAGGAGGACTGCTCATAATTTAATGTTTTCTTGCAAAGAACAAGCAATTTATTTCATTGTATTTTCCTTTTTACAAGTGCATCATAGTAATACTGGAGTAAAACTGTGTCTAAATCATAGCTAAAATAAAAATTGTAAGTGATGAGATAGCATTGAGTCATACTTTAATTGACAGAATTTTTTTCCCGATGTATCTTCTGTTGACAGTGCCTCTGATTTAATGAAATAGAGGTAGCCTACTTAGTTCTCACATAAATGCCCTTGAAGTTGCTATTATCTATTTTCAGAGATGAGAAAATTGAGTCCCGGGGAGTTTAACTGTCCAAGGTCACAGAACTAGTAGGTGGCAGATCTGGGATTAGAATGCAAGCGTCTGGGGCTTGAGTCTTTGCTCTTTACTGCACATTCTATTGTCTTGGTAGATCACGGAAGGGAGGAGCAGTCTCGCTTTCAAGATTCTCATCAACTAAAAATATTAGATTTTCCAGACAGCTCTTGGTCTTGTCTGTCTCCTGCTTCACCACCACCCGTGGATAAAGCCTAAATTTCTTAAAATGTAAAGCATTCTCTGATCTAGCCTCAGCCAGCTCTTGCCTGACTCCTGCTCTTCAGGAACTTGGAACTATTGTCTCTATATATGTCCATACTCAGGACATTCCTTGTCCTAGTCTAATATTTAATTGATCCTCCTTTCATTGTTAAAAACCTCTATCTAATTTCTTTTTCCTTATCTGAAGTTATTCATGCTAACGCCTTGTGTAAACATTAGTTCACATAGTAGGCTTAATGACTGTCTTTTGAAAAGCCTGCTTACAAAGTTGTCCCTTGGCTGGTGTCTGGAAACTTGATTTGGGGAGGGTTCCAATCATTTCTAGAGCTGATAACAGTGACTAAACTGTTTATGCAAATAACACGGTTTATGCAGAACACTTGTTTTCCTTCTGGGATTCTGGAATATTTGGGCATACTAGGTAAAGGACGCCTAAATGGTTATCCCCCAGTAAAACCCATGGGCTCTGAGTCTCTAACAAGCTTTGCTGACTGGCAGCAATTCCTATGTGTAGCCACACTCATTGCTGGGAGAATTAAGTATGTTGGGAGAGAACTCTTGGAAGCTTATTTGTGGTTTCCCCTGGACTTCTCCCCATGCATTCCTTTCTCTTTGCCAATTTCACTTCATGTCTTTTCACTTTAATAACTCATAGCTGTGAATATATGTTAAACCTATTGTGAGTCCTCCTAGAGAATCGTAAAACCTGAAGGTAGTCTTAGGGACCCCCAATATACCCCTCTGCCAGGAATCCCTTCCTATGCTCTTCCCCTTCCCTTTTTACCTGGATAAACTTTTCCAGGAAGCTGCCTCTGAATCTCTCCTACATCATTTTTCTGCATTTGGTACACCTCTTTGGGACTACTGTGACATCCTGGGGCTCTCTCTATTATTACACTTATCATATCATTTTATAATTATAGGGACATTGTCTTTAGTCTACTGGTCTGTGATTTTTCTGGAGGGTAGAAACTGTGTTATATTCATCTTTATATCTGTATACCTGTCACACAATGGTGGTCAACTAATATTTGTTGAATAGACAAATACCTTGGCCAATCTGGGATAGTCTTTTGATTGCTAGTAGTATCCATAACTAAAATAATTGACAGAGAAGTTCGGGATGGGCTTTGAGAACTATTTTTTAAAACATATCCTTGCCTACACAGTTAGTTATTAAATTGTTTCAACTTTCAGAAGCGACTTAGAAAACACCTACTGTGTATTATATTTTAGGTGGGAGTTTTGGGTATTAAAGAAAAAAGAGGGCTGACTTGTTGTTAAGAACATTAGGAAATTAAATAAGGTCTCAACTTTGTCATTCTGCAAAATGGTCCTAAGGATACCAGCTCTTCTAAATCCACAGTCATGATAAGAAATAAAGTAGCCTAGGGTGATGCTTTGCGAGAAGGTGCTAGGTAATTCCAGTTGTTTATCAGTAACTTGTCCTTCATTAATTCCAAAGAAAATGTATCTATCTTCTTTTGTGGATTAGCCATTGGTTGGAAACTTATACTCTTGTTCTGGTGCACCTGATTTCGTTATACTTTCATAAAGATGGTGTTCAGATTTATTTTTTTCCTTCTTTCATTGTTTGCTAATGCCTTACTTTCCCCTCCCACAGTTATATAATCAGCTTGCTATTTTTAATACTGCACTTCTGACAAAACCAAGTCTGAGCTTTAACAGATACATTTTCATATCTTGGAAGTTGCCTCAATGATTCATTCTGCTAGAAACTGAATATATTATGTATCTTTTTGATTGTTCTTACTCTTAAAAAGGATATTGGGTTTCTTCAGATGTGATTTTTCAAGTTAAAATTAGAACTAGGAAAAGATACACTCTTTTGGGGGGTTGGGGGTTGTGTAGCAAGGATTGGAAGGTGTTGGTAACTCAGGATAGAAATAAGTTCAGCTTAGCTCAGCCAACATTGTCATTATATCTTATATTTTCTATTCACAATGTGGATGAATATGTGGGAACAGCTGGTATGGAATTGATCAATGTCTGCGTCATTCACTTTGTGAGGACTTCAGCTGATCTCAGTGTGTTCAAAACACCCATCTTACATACTCTCCCTGAGTCATTAACAGCCCTTATCCTGTCAAGGAGAAAAGAGTGCTTGAGACCCTGCTTTCAGCAGTGGAAGGCTTGTGGAATTAAACCCTTAGCTCTTTTCTTCGTTTTGGCTTCTATACCAATTTTGCCTGAATCATATACAATTTAAAAAATTATTATACATGATACGTGGGAATATTTTGGGTTATTGTTTTAATACTAGCAAAAGCATCTGTTTCATAATAGAAAGTCCAGATTGAGGCTGAATAATTCAGACATAAACTTGTAAAGAAACTCCTGAGGTAACCTTTTTTAAACAACATTATTCGAATTTTTGTATTGCTCAAGCCTTATTTAATTTACCAAGATGAAAAAGGTATGTCTAAATCAAGTCGATCATCTAGACGATAGAAGAAAAGAATCCACAGAGGCTAAATAATAAAATCACAGTTTGGAAAGATTCAGCTGCCTCACGCCCAAATGTTCTTGTTCTCGTGCTATTTTTCCTCTCATTGAAATATACTATGTATGAATCCTTAAATTATCTGTTTTCATAGGATTTTAACATTTAAAAAAATACAAAAGTCAGCATACTTTTGGTAATGCTCTGATTTTAAATTTTGAGATATTTTAGGGGTTTTGTTCTTTCATCAGATCTATGCACTGGCCCACATTTTAGTTTTATGATTCTATCTAAAGACTTGAATGACGCTTAAGTATTATAGCTTAGTATAATCCTTTTTGAGATATTTTTATACTGATACAGTTTTCATGGCTTTCTATTGTACTCTTTTATAAATCCTACCTTCAAGATGTTTCCTTTATAAAAGAAACCACTTCCTAACATTCTGGTATTCCAACATAAAATTACAGTTTTACATCAGAATGAGACCTAAACCAGACTTACACGTTGAGTGGTGAGGAGAATACAGAGTAATAATGTTTCTTTTCACGTTGCTATTGTTCATCTCGGTAAAGAAGCAGGAACAAAGTCCTATCCTGTGAGCATAGTGTCTCTTCTATAGGAAAGCAGCTAAACGTTGGACATCTTAGTGTGAAAATAACTATTGGAGGAACAAAATAATCAAAATGAAAATCTCTGACTCACACTTGAAGAAATATTTTAGCAACAAAGTTCAAACTGCGTTATTAATAGGAGGCTGAATTCTTTCTGGTCCTAAACACTGGTCTGTGGACCAATAAAGACTATTCTATTATTGGCCCCTGTCCTAAGATTTCTCATCCCAGCCTTTACATTTCTTTTTTTTTTTTTTGATTTATTTTTTATTGAAGTGGTTGAATTACAATATTGTGTTATCTGCTGTACAGCAAAGTGACTCAGTTATACATATATATACATACACTCTTTTTCATATTCTTTTCCATTATGGTTTATTACAGCATACTGAATGTAGTTCCCTGTTCTATACAGTAGGACCTTGTTGTTTATCCATTCTATACATACCAGTTTGCATCTCCAGCCTTTACATTTCTGATTTCTGATCAGAATTCCAGCCCTCTGAGGAAGGTTGTGGGCCCTAACAGCTCTGGAAAACCGAGCAGCGTCTGAACATAAAATGATTGATTCCTGCTCTAATTGCGATAGCTCTGAATGGAAAGTTACCGTATGAGAAAGATTATTTATTTTAAAACAGCAACCCAAATAGTCATATTTTCAAGAACACTCTGGCTTGATAATCATCATTTTTCTACGGTTGCAATATATTTGTAAGTGTTGAAGAAAAAGCACCGGCAAAAGACTAATTGAAATGTAAAGATATGCATCTATTATTAGGATCGTCAACTGATTATTTTTCACCACTTGTTTTATTAACACACATCTTATGTTACATGTTGCTTTAATCTTCTTTATTAAGACTAACTGAAAAGTCCTGTCATTATGTATCGTTTCAATGCCTCAGGATCCATGTTTTGTTGAATTTTCTATGCCAACTTCTTTTGACATGAAAGTGAAATATTGTTGTTTGGTTAAATGTGCAAATGGGTCTAGGGTGGATGTTTTATATAAAAACAATCACAGAAAATCAGTTGTGTGAGCAAATTCTATCTTCAGGCAAAATAACACTTTTGCTGCAAATGATCTCCCTCTGTAAATGTTCTCTGATCATCGCTTTCTCTGGGCTAATGTGGTCCTTTCTCATGGCTCCCCTCTCTTTCATGCCCCCCAACTCCAGTAAAACCAGAAATACTATTGTGCAAATGGAGAAATGCACATACTTCTCCTTTCCAGGGGCACTTTTAGTGAAAAGGGAATATACCCCACACTGTTTTACCACTTTGACACAGCTTCGGTAAAGAAGAAAGAGTTAAGTTCTCGGTCTGCAGCTGATCTGTGCTTAAGCAGTTCACCGGGGCATCATGGTTATAACTGTGATAGAGTATCCCGGGAGCCTGCATAATTTTATTCTATTTTTCATAAATAAGTAAAAATGCATCAGAAGGCATGCCCACTTCCCAAGGAATGCACAATTAAAGAAGACAGAGAAAAACAAGACCTAGGATGATAGACTCTGGCTTCAGTCCTGTGGAGGAAAATGTGTTCACTTTTTTTTTTTTTTTTTTTTGCTTTTCTCAGTCCTCTGATTGAGTAATGACAATAGTGCAGTAGGAAAGCACACAGAAAGAAAATCATGCCCCAGAGCACATCAGTAGTAAAAGTAATTAGTTCATTGTTAACATCAGGGTGCTGTTAACAAGCACAGGGGCCCTGCTTTCTGGCTAAGCTGCTGCGTATTATGATGGTCGACTCCAAAATAAAAATTACTTTGTGCAGAAGGAAGAAGAGCGGGGATTATAAGCTCAGGAAAGGCGAAATTTGGGGATCGAGGATATTTTTCAAAAGCATAATGAGAATCCACAAATGCAGCCTCGCCTCCCAGATCTGGTCATTATGCACCACATGTGTATTCAAAGCATGCATGCTTATGAGAAGCACAGAGACAGGGGGAGAGAAAGACTGAGAGAGATTGAGAGAGAGGAAGTGCCAGAGCGAACTAGTGAGAGCAGGAGACTGAGCAAAACCATTATACACAGCACCTAGGGAACACAAGATCTAATTGGAGAATCAATAACTGAAAGCCCATTTTAAATATTCTGCTCTATTAATTCTTCAGGTTAATAAAAACTGCCCGCATGATGATATTTGGGGATATAGATATTCAGAGTTGGATTACTTTTGACAAGAGCGTAAGGAATCTATTCAAAGCTGATTTTCCCCCCTTTTGTTCACTGAGGACCTGCAGAATCTAAGATAAAAATGGCAGTTGTCCTGAGGGCACCCTGAGGCATGTCATTAAAATCGGAATTTGATCCTCTTTTCACGGTTACTTGGGACAATCAAGCACAGGAAACCTGAAAACTCATCAGTTTTCCAAAATATGACATGCCCTTGACTTTGTCAGTTTGGCTGCCATAGAGCAGCCCTGGCTATTTCAAAATCCCTTTAGATGTCACTCTGTTTTCAGGAATGCACGCTGCAGATATTCTGCGAAAGATGAGAGACTCGAGGCTTCCTCCTGGCACCTTTGCCCAGTTGAAGCACTTGCTTCTCTGTTTCCCATCAAAGAGAAATTCCATCACAGTTTTCCAGTAAAAGGCCAGTAAAAGGCTTGTGTTTTAAAAGAAACGAAGCAATTTCTAATTGTACTTCATGTTAATCTCAGAAGTGTTTTCCATCTACTCATTCAAGCATCCCAGGTAATGAGTTACTTTGGTTTTTAAAGCTGCAGTGTGTGGTAGACTAAGGGACCACAGAGAATCTTGGAGATAATTTGTTGTCATATAAAATTATATGGCTTACTACTGTCCATTTGTTTCTGTTTCTTTGCTCTGTTTTTTAAATGTTAATTTCTACTGTTGAAGGCTTTCTTCGTCTTATTGTTTGAATCATGCAATGTTGGAGACGCCACAAAACTAGAAATCTGGCCCACTTGGGTTGCTAGGAAGATGAAATGTGTATTCCACAAGGCAATCTCCAGGAACCATAGTTTTCTTTGAACTAATAAATTCCTAAATGAATCTGTGAACCAAGGCCTCTTCCCACCTTTTACCCTAACGCTGATTTTTACAGGATGAATGACAAGGAGAGTTCCCATCTCCGAGCTGTATGTATTGCCTTGACCTGAGAGACATTTGAGTATTCCCAGCAGTGAGAAGAGCTTTCCATGGGGAAAGGCCAAAACTCTAGACCCAGGGCAAACAGGAGGCTTTTCCAATTAGGGAGCACTTTTTAGATAAAAAGTGGGTTAGCTTTTTTTGCCACATGTCTTAACACTAACTCCTCTTTCTATAAAAGTGAAAATAAGAAAAGTGATTTGGCTACTGAACTTTACCTGCCCACTGAAGGTAGCTGCATTCTGATAGATGTTGCCTGTTGCAAATATTGTCAGGTCAAGACAGTACAGGGGCAACCATGTGACCAGTCAGTGTGTAGAAGGAGAGTAATTCAGCATCGCTGGCAGGGCTAGGAAATTCTGGTTGTGCTTGGGTCTTACACTTGGGATATACCCCTGCTTACGTAGAATTTTACTTAATGGAACTTTGGATGGTCAAAGGTTTTGTAGTTTCCACAGGATTAGTTTTTTAGAACTTTTTGTCAGACTATAGATCCAGTACTCAAGTTAAATAATGTGTACAAAAAAGAAATAACTTTGAGTGAGCAAGGTCTTACGCAAATCTTTGATATTGCTTCTTGTTATTAATCAACCGTTTCATGTAAGCTAATCAACTTGTCTTTTACTTTGCTTTGTTCTATGGCTTTGCATTTGTTTTCCCTCCCACCTGGAATGCCTTTTCTTCTCTCTTCCCCTCTATGTAGCCTGCTCTCAAAAACCAGCTCTGAAATCAACTCCTGCTAAAAGCTTATCCTGATGTGTTCAACTTGACGAGGATCGCTTGTGTGTGCTTCTTTTCATTTTGTCATTGGTGTGATATAGCTCATAGTTCGTTATTGCAGAAACTTGAATATCTTATAAATTAATGAATGTGCCCCCAAACCCAAAAGGAACATCCTGTTATGACACCTCTTGCCTGGTGTTAGTACCGTCAGGGGACTCCAGTGGCCCAATTAGCTCTCCTGGGTGTGTTTCTTGATAAACTCTTATCTCATGTGGGTGGGTTATTGAACATAAGCAATTAAGACCACTATCTTCTCTTCCTTTATGTTCTGTAGGATGCCTAATATTATGCCTAGCACAACTCAAAAAGTTCTTTCAGCTCAGTAAAGTAGTACTGAGTACTAACCATATACAAAGCACTTGAGGTAACATGATAATGACAATATGCCACTCTCTGGTGGTCACTTAGACTCTAGATGAGGGATTGGCAAAGTATACAGTCCATGGGCCAATCTGGCTTACCTTCTATTTTTTTTTAATAAATAAAGTTTTATTGGTATCCAGCTAAGCTCATTCACTTATATATCATCTAGCTGATTTGGGGCTACAATGGCTGAGTTGAATACTTTTAACAGAGACCACATTGCCCACAAGACTAAAATATTTATTATCTGGCCCTATATAGAAAAAGTTTGCTGATCCTTAACCCCGATCTTTGCACTGACTATAGTAAGAAGACAATTATTGGCTTAAGACAGTGTAAAAATCAACCCAAATGAACTACTAACAGATAAATTATAAATGTACAGTATTGAGCAACTAAAAAGGGAGCTTCTTTCTATGAATAAATATTTAGGAACTTGTATTTTCAATGGAGAGAAAAAAAAACCCCAAAACAAAAACCCAAAGCCTAGAGAATTAGGATTATCATTCTTCATATCTACTTAGAACAAGCACTGTTTATATGTGACATAATCATTTCATTTATTTATTCAACAAAATTTGTTCTAGGTACTGATGCCAGGGATTCAGTGATAAGCCAAAATGGAAATGGATACTTTACTTCCCATTTTTTATATGAGAAAACTGAGTCTCTGTAATAAGTGGCTTAGCCAGGACTGGAACTCAATCTTCTGAACTTACATTCAGTGTGTTCAAGTCAGTACTCATTACCATAGGAGACACAGATTGGAAAAAAAAAAATAAAGATTTATTATAAACATCATTTTTCTCTCCAATGGTAAATTTATTCGTTGGTGGTACCCTATAAATTTTCAAATATGAGATAATCTAAGAGGCAACCTAATATTTACTAGCTATATGAACATTGTTTCTCTAAACCTCAATTTCCTCATATGTACAATGTGGGTAAATAATATCTAATTTGTAGATTACAGAAGGTAACTCGGTAGGACACTGTACTCTGAAACTAAAAAGCAAAATCCTGGGTTTCCCTGGTGGCACAGTGGTTGAGAGTCCGTCTGATGACGCAGGGCACACGGGTTCGTGCCCCGGTCCAGGAAGATCCCACGTGCCATGGAGCAGCTGGGCCCGTGAGCCATGGCCTCTGAGCCTGCGTGTCCGGAGCCTGTGCTCCACAACAGTGAGAGGCCTGTGTACCGCAAAAAAAAAAAAAAAAAAAAAAAAAAAAAAAAAGCCAAATCCTGAGAGGTTTAGGGTTAAAGTCTTAATTTTTAAACCTTATACTTAGAGATTCTCTGCTTGGCATGCGATAGGGCATATTTAGATGTGGATTCATAAGTTTACTAAAAAATATTTACTGAGAGCCCACCATATGTAAACTGGCCTGGCACTCCCACTTTCTAGCTTGTGACCTACTTGCTTAATGCTGAGTCACATTGTCCTCATTGTAAAAATTGGGAGAAACAACACTAGCCTAACAGAGCTGTTGTGAGAATTGACATAAGACATGTGAGGGCATCTAGCAAGGCCTCGACTTTGTATGAGGGGCTCAAGAGATGTTAGTCTCCTTTCTTCTATCTGTATCCTCTTGAGTATTAAAATCCAATCAGGATAATATTACTACTATTAGGAAGCAAATCAAGTTGCAAAAATATGAGAGGAAAGAGAATGCCTATGTTTTTTACCCCTATCCAGGCACACAGTGAAAATGGTCATACTTTCCAAGGTGATGACATTGATGAAACTGCAGGAAACTCTATCTGATGGAAATCCGTTAGCACATCCCATCAAAAAATCTTGTTTCTTTGCCTTGGTTTGAAATTTGAAGACAGAAGAGCATTCCCTTTTATCACTTTAGTTGCCAGGAGCGATTGGACAAATTACACGTAAAAATAATATTTAAGGGTCAGGTAATTATTCTAGTGACTTGGGGGAACTATCTTGGTAATAAAAGAAACACTCTCATCTCTTCTGAATTCTGAACTCTAAACTTCTTTAGTGCCAGTCTGCTTTGAAATCTGATGACACCGCTGCTGGCTGTCGCTCCGCGATGTTAGAGAAAGTGTCGAACACTTAATGAATTCAGGGGTGTGTTTCTAGTGATGAGAAGTGCTGTCTTGTGTTAACAGTGTCAGTATGAGAGAGACTTGAAGGCACAAAAGACTATGTTTATGTAGGTGCTCTTTCATGTCGGGTGCTGCACTTACTGCTTTTGATTAAGATGTATGATTGAGTTACTGGATATGACATTTGTTGAGAGAAGGAAGATTACCACGGGTGAAGTGCAAGAGAGTAAAGAGTGAGGTGGTGGATGAAGTGTGAATGAAAGGTTACGTGCATTGATGTCTTGTTTATTTGGTTTAGGGGTTTGAGATAGAATCAATCTATTTCATTTTTTAGCGTTAGGAGAACTGTCTTAAAAATGTACCTTCCAATACATAATCAAAATATATCAAAATAGATTTTGGAAGGTAGCTTTCAGTTGGCTTGAGCTGTAGAAAAATGTGTGTTGGGGGGTGGGGTGGAGATGACACTTGGGGACACTCCTCTTAGGAAAGCTTAGACTGCTCTCACATGCATTATTCTATTTATATTCACAATACTCCAGTGCAATAGGTAAAGCCAGCTTTTTTGTTTTTTTCATGAAGTTTAAATGTTTCAAATGAAAACCCATTTTATCTGCTATTTTTCTGGAACACTGTGAAGGCAAACCAAACTCATCACCTCTGAACACAGAAATTAAAGAATGAAATGGACTATAAGCTGAAGCTGAACAATCTAATTTCACTGTTGCAGTTAATATGGTGAGAAAAACCTCGAAACCATGGACATTTAAAGGGCAGAAAATAAATGCCCTGCTTGAGGTTGAATTCTCTAAATAACACCTGGATTTTGGCAGCTGAAAACGATGTTAGAAGCCACAATGAAGAACCGAAAATTCTCCCAGAGCTAATCATGCTCTGAATCTCCACACTGTCTGTCTCTGACTATTTGCTAATTCTGCACTTCTAAGGGTAAGCTGGGCATACTATCACTTCCATTTACAGATGGAGAAAAAAGAAAGAATGGAGTTCTACTGTCCCGATTTACAAAGTAATTCAGTGGCAGTGTCAGAAATAGAAAGCTAGATCTTCTTACTCTCAGACCAGCGCTCTCTCTTCGCTAAACCAAATTCCCACTCTCTGGTGCATTCTAAATCCGTTTGTTTATTTGCATCCTTAGATAAGCCCTAGTATCGGGGTTATTAGTGTTCTTCAACTGGCCTGGGCTGGCTTCCCCCAACTGAAGGGCTGACGGCCACGAGGAGACCCGTGCTTCCTTCTGTTTTCTAATCAGGCCCATCCACTGCAAAGCAGTCTCACCCTGTTTGGAAACCTGTGTGCCTCATTTTATTTTAGAACATATTATAAATTGACTAAATATTTCTCTCTAAATTAAAAAAAAAACTTTTAAAAGTGAAATCTAAATTTTCAACTCCGTGGATCTTCATTTTAGAATAAAATTTCGTAGTTCACAGGAAATGTTAACTCCTGCTAATGAAATGAAACAAACATCTTCATCTTAAACTAATTCAGATGGTTTTCTTTGTTGGTTTAAAACAGAAAACTTTTACCGTGTGTGTGCGTATCTCTGTGCATGTGTGTTTATGTCTCTATCTAGACATATAGATACATACACATAATCAAAGGAAATGTTTGCTCTTCCCTCCTTTACATTATTATTGCCTTTTCTCTGTTTTTCTATCCATTTCTAGTTAAGGAAATGGTGTTGCTAGCAATGTGAGGAGGACGGTAAGTCAGTTAGTGAACTTCCTTGTTGAATCGCAGGACACAAAACAAGCCCTTATCAAAACTTCATTTTTCCTTCTCCCCCACACAGGATCATTTAAAATTGCATTCATTTTAGGACTTCTATTGAAATACATAGAACCAAAGGTCTGAAACTGTCTATCAGAACAGCCTGGAGTTTAGCAATGCCAGCCTAGCTCAGGTGACTGCCTGACTCTCTGGGACCCCCCATCAAGTGATCTGCCAGAGGACATGGATGGAATCTGATATGAAGACAACCTATTGATTCTTGAGATTACCTCCTTGGGAAACTAATGATTGTTTAATCTTTATATGGGTGGATTTTTGTATTTGAAAATCTACTCCTTTTTTGTCAACGAGAGAAATATTAGTTTTGATCCTCAAAGTTCTTGCCTCTGATTTTAAAGGGATATTGCTTTAGTGCTCCATCCTTTGTGGTATCAATAAGCTAGTGGAAAAGGTGGCAAATAAATCCCACAGAAAGTAAAGAAGATCAAACATAACCTTCACTGCAGACGTAGAGGTGACTATTCTTCTTTACTCAAAAAATGATCCTGACTTGGAGATACCCTCTTCTTTCAGAGAGCAACATGTTCTTTTCTTCTTTCACAAACATTTACATGAAAATCAACTTTTATTGTTTGCTGCAACTGAATGTGAACTTTGATAAATAGGGGGCAGATTTAAATTGCAGACCAAATGCTTCCTTACTATATTCTTAACCAGTTACCACTTTAAAAGCATAAATAATATTTGGCCACTGGAGACGGAATATTAATAAAGTATTAACTTTTATAAAAAATTATTTATTTATTTATTTATTTATGGCTGTGTTGGGTCTGCGTTTCTGTGCGAGGGCTTTCTCTAGTTGCGGCAAGCGGGGGCCACTCTTCGTCGCGGTGCGTGGGCCTCTCACTATCGCGGCCTCTCTTGTTGTGGAGCACAGGCTCCAGACACGCAGGCTCAGCAGTTGTGGCTCATGGGCCTAGTTGCTCTGCGGCATGTGGGATCTTCCCAGACCAGGGCTCGAACCCGTGTCCCCTGCATTGGCAGGCAGATTCTCAACCACTGCGCCACCAGGAAAGCCCCTAAAGTATTAACTTTTAAGGAACAGGATTGCTAAGAATTTTAACATAATTTAATCTTGCTGCAGTGCATTCAGTTGAAATATGTTAATAACTTACTATCCATCTTTGCTATTTGAGGGTCATTTCATTTTTCAATGCTATGGGCAGAGATTTAAAGATATTTAAGAAAGGTTATTCTCTGAAGCTTATTTCATTTACCTTTCCTCTAAACACATAAAAAATCAAATTTTCATTTAACTTGTTTGGGTCCTTGAAATTTCTGAATGCCAACATTTTATCTGCAATATCATATTATTATTCCAGTTAGAGTTTTCACGACAGAAATAACCTAGTACCTTGGCTAGAAATCTTATCGTGAAGAAATTTATGCTAACGCGGCAATTGGGTAATGAGGGTTTGTAAACCGAGTCAGAGCATGTAATTCTCCTCATAGGTTGCTCTCCATCTAGACTTTGTGACTTTAAGTACTTCATGATCAGTAAATAATAAATTCAATTTACCGGATAGAAGTTTTGTCACTTGGAAATACTCACTTGGAATATATATTCCTTAATTGGCATCAATGGCACATTTCCCAGGAAGCATAACAAAATGGATCATTTAATAGATGCGCAATGTCTCCATCCATCTATCGGTGCAGCATATGATGTTCCAACTTTACTATGGTAATTAGCTCAGGCTGACTTCAGAGCAGGAAGCTGCCTCCCACACAGCAGTGCTTAATTACTTTATTTATTTTTATTTTTTATTTTTTATTTTTTTGACAAGTAGATTAATTTTTATTGAACATCATCTATATGCTAAGCATAATGCTAAGTGCTTAATTACTTTAGACTTCAGCTTGCCAAGTGAAAAATTGACTGTTCTTTTGCACATTGCATGGAATTGAAATGATTTCATTGTCATTTCAGTTGAAATACAGCCTGACATCAGCATAGAATCATGGGAAACATAATGCAAAATTTCTCTGAAATTCTAAAATGGCCTGAAAGCTGCCTTATTTTTTTATGAAGCTGCATTTCATTTTCAGAATGTTAATGAAGATCCACTTCATCTTGAGAGAAGCAAACTTTTAGGAATTCACTTCTGTGAATCCATTCCAATGGCAATTCAATGAAGGGCAACATCATTAGGAAGCTACAATTAAGGGGGCATAAGAGCCATTGGAATGGCTGTCGACATAATTAGTAGTAAAACCTGTTGGCTTCAGCATACAACTAATGAAAGGAATAATAACCCCCCATTCAGAAAATTAAAAAAAACTCACCTTTATGCAGATTCTACAACATGATACTTTAATGTGACATAAACTACACATTTGTACAATAAAGTGGCAAAATAAATCCAGGCTATCTTGTGCTGAAATTTATCAAAATTTTTTTTTCTTCAGATTTCAGCTGTCAATCACATGCTACTAATTGAATAATTTCCAAGATACCAAAGGCAGATTTCATGAATAAAATGTCCCCAAAAATGTGCTCTTGGATAGAGGGAGAAAGTAAAATTATGAGAGAAGGCATTGGTATAATGGAGCAAATCAAACCCAAGCTTTCACTTTGGCCAGAAGCACTCCGCAAGTAGCAATGACACCTTTGCCATGAAAACCACAGGGGAAAGTAATTAAATTTAACAGAAGCTGCCCTTGATTTAAAGCCACAGGGGAAGTAATTAAATTTAATAGAAGCCACTACTTCTAAACAAAGATATATGGTATTTCTATCACCAAATGTTACCTTATTTTTTTCAAATGTGCCTATAGCTTCTAGTAGCCTGCTTGTGGAAACTAGTTCCAAAACATCTAATGGACACTATATGATTGAATATTGTGAGCCATACTGGGCAGTAATGTAATGACAGCACATCTGAGCTGCAATTCAAGAAATGCCAAGGTGCTACCATTTATGGCAGTCTGCTCAAAACCAATACTGGGCCTTAAGATGAAGACAAGAAAGTTTGGGGAAAAAAAGTAGACTTGTGATTTTTTTTTCTTTTTTTTTGGTCAACTTTGATGCATTTTGTACATCTGTTTAAACTGTGCCCTAACCTCAGCCTCTGGGGCTACCGTTCTCTTGTTGAGCTGATTCAGTACCTTGGCTTTGGAAGAAACAAAGTTCTCCTTTCGTAAAGTGTGTACTCTTGTCATCAGGGTTCTCCAGGCCAGGCCATAGGGCCCACGTGTTTTCTTGCACATTGGACCAGACCAGTTGAAGCTGGTCCCAGTGTCACTGTGGTTACCATGGATACCTATATAGGATGCTCACTCCAAATGGTGGTCTTTACATCAAGCCTTGTACCCTGGCTCTGATGGCTTGAAAGAAAGTTTGCTTTTTAAAATTTTGTGTCAGGATCCCTTACTTGTCAACTCACGCATCTTCTGGGCTTTGTCCTAAACCTCACAAAGGACCATAAGAACAAGCACATCTCAGTTTGCTCCTATCTTCCTTTCAACTTTGATTGTTTTTGTTGGGTTTTTTTGCGGTACGCGGGCGTCTCACTGTTGTGGCCTCTCCCGTTGCGGAGCACAGGCTCCGGACGCGCACGCTCAGAGGCCATGGCTCACGGGCCCAGCCGCTCCGCGGCATGTGGGATCTTCCCGGACTGGGGCACGAACCCGTGTTCCCTGCATCGGCAGGCGGACTCTCAACCACTGCACCACCAGGGAAGCCCCCTCTTCTTTTCAACTTTGTGTTAAGAACACCAACAATGAACATTTCTTGACTCTTTTTACGTAATCAGATTGGAAGGAGTAATAGTGATTGAGGGTGAGAAGACTCATTTTCCTTCCTGAATTTAAGATTAAGAAAACCGGAGATATCCTGCTTACTTAGAGCGTAAGGGGCCAAGAAGTAGTGGAACAGGTGTCATCCAGAGGGGTGACCCCAATGAAAACCAACTGTTAAGACAGTTTTAGTCTTAATACAATATAGTTTACAGTGGCAGAGTGATGAAGAGTTGGACTCTGTGTGTAGACTACTTGTTTGAATCTGGTGCAGCCACTCGAGCTTCATGACATTGGCAAGTTACTTTCCTAGTTTTATTATCTATAAAGTGAGGGCAGTAACAATATCTGCTGCACAGAGCTATGGAAAGGATCAGATAGGTTCATACCATGTAAAGTGACTAGAACAGCTCCTGACACACAGTAACCACTGTCTAAATGTTGACTCTCATTTTATACAATATATGTTGCAGTTCACTGCCTATTGATGGTAACAGTTCCACATCATACCCAGTGTCATAAAAGAATATCCCCTATGGTTTTATTTGAATTCCATACTCCAAACTACATTGTAGATATGTATCCTTATATATTATAAGTGGAAGCTATGTAGCCACAGCCCCTATTGCTCCGACAGAAGAGCAGTGGTGGTCTAGTTGGGAGGTGAGGTAGGGATTTGGGGGGTGAAGGTACTGAGGGATTAAAATAGAAGATAAACTTAGCAAGGAGGTATAGTGGTGAGAGATGTAAGTCAGTATATCTTGCTAAATCTCAAACAAAAGCCCAAATAATGCTTCCCTTGCAGTTGTGGATTATGCCAGCTTTCCTGGTTAGCCCAGAACTGGCACCACAATAAGTGAAATCAGTCACTCTTCTTCCAGGGCAGAATGCATAGTCACAAAGCATTTGTCAGCTATATCTTTTCCTGTCGAGTAGTCATTGGGTGGAAAACCACCGAAAAAGAATTTTTCTTTGTCAGATAAACTTTTCACAGTAGAAGAATGTAGTGAAGGCTTCTGAAATAAACCTAGTGGCACTGGGGAGTTTACAAATACTAGCATATTAATATACAGCTAAAATAATAATAAAAAACACCATGCTGCTAAAGATGTTTAGTACTATCAGCTCACTGCAGGAGTTTATTAGAAACGCCTGCTTTCTTTTATTAAAATTTCAACTGGCTTCATGAATGAGGTCCTATGTTAGTGTCATAAAGTAAGAGGCCAGAAGGAGAGGATATTGGCATTTAAGTGCAGATTTCATTTTAAAAACACTTTAACATTATAAAAGAAGGTTGCATACTGTAAATATCACATATAATGCTAGTGGTGTTAAAAGTAGTGTTAGTAATTTTTTTTTTTTTTTTCGCGGCACGCGGGCCTCTCACTGCTGTGGCCCCTCCCGCCGCGGAGCACAGGCTCCGGACGTGCAGGCTCAGCGGCCATGGCTCACGGGCCCAGCCGCTCCGCGACCTGTGGGATCTTCCCGGACCGGGGCACGAACCCGTGTCCCCCGCATCGGCAGGCGGACTCTCAACCACTGCTCCACCACGGAAGCCCAGTGATTTTTTTAAATTCGTCAAATTGTCTTTGTTTATGATGATATCTGGCAGATTTTATATTTCTGTAGTAAAGCAACATTTTAAATTTATCCAAAGATGTTTTTAGTTATAAGCAGCAAACATAGTTTTCATAAAATGATGCATAAGTGTAAATTAATGGGAGTCTTCTTTGGCAACAGCACATGACAATTGCTTAATTCTATAATTAGCTGATTATTTTCCCTCTGCATCTTGGAAGCTTTTGTTAAACTAACTTGGTTTAGCTGGGCAGCTGGAAAGATTGCAAACCTCAGTCTATGGTTGAATGTTTGGGTTGGCAATGTTGTAGTAAATTATATGGAGCACCTTCTGAGGTAAGCCAGGGTTTTCTTTCCTGGTATTAAATGGTCACTGCTTCTTTACCTGGTAAAAAATTGTTAAGAAGATGGTGGCAGGCAATGTTCTAAGGTGCAACAGCTGGGGAGCTGAGATGAAAAGCTTGCTTCCTTGTCTCAGCATCTGGAGTCTTCATGGAAGTGAGAAGTTTGCAGGTTTGCAGCTGCAGCCCTTTCATGACAAGTTCGGTAAATTTTACACATGGTTGCTTGCTTAGAAAATATTTTCCAGATTTAACATGTTTACAGCATTGACATTTGAAGCTGAAGCCCCTTCCTTCTTGATTAGAGCAGAGAGTACTCACAGACTGCATTCTAACTTTATGGGGTTGGAAATCTGGGAATGGGTCATTTACAATTTTCAAACAAATCAAAATGCACTTTGATCTCTGGTCCAAGTTTCTTTAAATGCAATGAGTAATAATAATAAATTAGCCCAACTTAGCTATTTTCCCCTTAAATATGGTCATTTTAAATGTAATCATTTTATTGCATTCTAAAATCCAACCAACATATTTAATCCATCTTATTCAAAGTATATATTTTCTGAGAAGGAACATTAACTCAGCAAATTAGGTAAAGACTATGTGTGTGTGTGTTTGCATGTGTATATTTTTACATTTTAAAGTACAACCCATTCTGTGAAAATATGTATTAATAATAAAAGCAGCAGTTTTCTTTACACACATTTTCTAACTGAAATCTCATTTTATTTACGTGTTTTTAGGTGCACTGAATATTGTCAAAGCAATATATGGAATGTTTCAGCAATAAGCTACATTCAAAACAAAGAGAATGTGATTTTGAATTTTCCAGTGTTAAGATCTCTAATTTAAAATTTATTTTAGCAGATTAACTTTACATTAGTAACATCAGTTCTGTTGAACATTTGGATCAGACCTTTGAAGTGAGATAAGAAATAATATAATTGGTACTGTTATTTTAGAACCATAAACATTCAGTTGATTGTCACCTTACTCTTAGGTTGCTAGCAGGTGTGCAAAAGGCATTCATATAATGTGATACGTTTCACCATCCTCACCTCCACAAATGTAAACCCTGTTGTTTTAAACTGGATTTACCAGAGTCCAGATGCATAATCCCAAGCATTTTCTTTAACATTTCTCACACTGAATACAGTATTTCTCCTTCATGATTTAAGATAAACGATGGCACATACCATGTGAAAAAGTCTTTCATAGAATAGACTTTAGGTTATGATATTTCATATATAAAACAAAGGCACCTCTATCCCTCCAACAAAACAAATCAAAACAGCTTACAATTCTGAAACAATGCATTATGAGTGTTGTGATACCGTATAGGTGATACCATATATCACAAAATGATAGTTAGGTAGCAATATCGCTCCTCTAATTCGCAAGGGGTAAAGGCAGTTTGTTCTTTTTTGTGTACTAAGTTTACTTAATTCCCCCGTCCCTAAATAAATGATAACTATTTGCTTTGAGTAACGTTTAACTCAGCCCAGGGATGACTTATATGAGCAGCCAAACGGTTTGTATTGATTTTGATCTTTATTACTTGTAGAACGATATTTTAGCAAGTTTTTGAAAGAGTAAAGCATTTCAAAATCAAGTCCCTTTGGGATTAATTGCAGAGTCGAACATTTTAATTTTAACTGGGAGAAAGACAAGAACAAATGAAAAAATATGAAGATCTGTAATGAAAAGTGGTAAAATAATCTGAGTGAATCATTTTATTAAAATGATTGTTTCACTATGAAGAACCATAAAAACTACAATTTGTGTATTCTGTTACAAAAAAACCTCCCTCCAGGCAGCCAACTACTAAAATTTTATGTAAAAAAAAAAAAAATGCTCCCCTAGGGAAAATGTGCATATCTGCTGTTTCTTTTTTTTTTTTTTTTTAACAAAGATCGAGATGCTTATAAAGAACTTAGCAAAGACTTCTGAAAATAAAAACTCTTTGCCGTCCCTCACAGCCTCCATTGCACACACTGTGTATGTGAGGGTTTTTTTTTTTCCCTATTCATGCTGAATTGTCTGATTCCAATTTAAATTGCTAGTCAGTATTTCACAGCTTTGCACAACACTTTCTAACCTTTTCCTCTTGGGCATCTTTATTTGAAATGAAACTTTACTGTCTGTCATATATCTGAAACAAACAAGTGTACCTACTTGATGGTTTAATTGTAACTGGCTAAGCTCAAAAAATGAGCAGCAAGTTCAGGAAAAATGCATGGGTCCCAACCAGCTGACACAGCCAAAACCCTCAGCAGAGATGCAAATTATATTTTATTATTTGAAACAGCTGCCGTGCAGCCTCAGACATTTATCTTTTCTTTACAGAGTTTTCCTGACTAACTTCGTGCTGGTGTGGTATATTCTTTCATGCTTTCCCTGGTGACCACAGCTCTCATGCCATTTACCTTGCTCCAGGTAATTTGGAGAAATACTACAGACATGTATCATTACAGAGTCTGTATAGTTGTTTAGCTGCTAATTGATTCTCAAAGGAAGCCGACGGATACTGTCACTATTATGCCACGTTAGAAATTCTTCAATTTAAGCACACTTATTTTAGTGAAATTAGAACTGCTAGATATTCTGTCTGGATGTTCGACTACAAAAAGCTTTTACAGAAAAGGTTATAATCAATATTGCCTTTACTAGCCAAAAATAAAGAAAGAAAGAAATCTATGCACATTTTCACGACTGAGTTTTTTTTAATTAAAAAAATACTATAGTTTTAACTGTTGAAGTACTTGAGATATATCATGAGAAAAATTCAGTCTGGATGCTTTTAACCCATGTTTGAAAAGGACTCAGAGCCTAGAATCAGAATCTCAGAAGACAGCGCAATAATTACTTGTTATAAAGTGGTTTCATTTCTCTTCAGTTTACCAGGTAACCCTGTTGTTAGCATCTGTGTTGTAATGAATGCTGTGATATCATAGAAACTTGCGCAAAGTGTGCTGACTTTAAAAACAGTGTGCGGTGTCGATTTTTTAAAGGTACATTATTTCTGTGAATGGGTTTATCAGCAGTACAACCACATTACAAGACAAGCTAAGCCATAAAAAGGATTAAGTGGCTCTGGATAATACTGATTAAGTACCAGAGCCACACAGGCGAGTCGTGAGAGTAACTTGTGCTGCCAAGTCTTCTGAAACAGCACAGTAGTAAAAGCTGACTTTCCTTGCAGGCCCAGCTCTTTCCTCTGGGATCTCCTCTAATAGTAGTCAAACATTAGCTCTTCTACAGTCACTAAATTCTACCCACATTGAAAACAGTCATCAGCAACAAAAAACCCTTGATACAAATGAACTTGTGTGCCAAACAGAAAGAGACTCACAGACAGAAAACAACTTGTGGTTACCAAAGGGGAAAGGTGAGTGGGAGGGATACATTAGGAGGCTGGGCGTAGCATAGCCACACTACTATATATAAAATAGATAACCAACAAGAACCTCCTGTATAGTACAGGGAACTCTACTCAATATTTTATAATACCCTGAGAAAAAATACATATATGTATAACTGAATCACTTTGCTGTACGCTTGAAACTAACACAACATTTTAAATCAACTATACTTCAATTAAAAAAAAAAAATAAAAGCAAAAAACAAACCAAAATAAAGAAACCCAAAAAACCGTTTTTGTGTCTTCCTGTTTTCATAATGCTTCTGTAATGTGCAGAAGGACCTGGTTCCATTCGGACTCTGCCACATAACCTTGAGCTGATGATAGAGGTGATACTTCACCTCTTCTATTTCCTTACCTGTAAAATGGGGGTGATTAGACTCCCTTAAAAATATATCGTTAAAAAAAAATTATCGTGAGGGTCAGTCAATGCATATAAAGTGCTTAGTGCAGAACCCAGCACCTTTTAAGTGTTAGAAGTATTGATAACTCTTATTAAGGGAAATCACTGTAAGTCCTTTTCCCCCAATGATAAATATATTTGGAGCAAGAGACCAGCTTTTGTTCTTAAAGTCTACAGAAAAGTTCTTATTCTTATCTTACTCTTATTACAACACTAAATGGTGGCAGATATCCCAAGAATACTTTATCATGCTGTGCCCTGAAATTTAAGATAGGTGCTGAAGGAAATTTCAGATACACACACATTTAAAAGGCCTTTTACAAATGACTTGGATTATTTGCCCCAGTACTCTTTTTAATGTAAAGAATATCCCAGGGTGGCGCAGTGGTTGAGAGTCCACCTGCCGATGCAGGGGACACGGGTTCGTGCCCCGGTCCGGGAAGATCCCACATGCCGCGGAGCGGCTGGGCCCATGAGCCATGGCCACTGAGCCTGCGCATCCGGAGCCTGTGCTCCACAACGGGAGAAGCCACAACAGTGAGAGGATCGTGTACAGCAAAAAAAAAAAAAAAAAAAGAATATTCCAAAACTGAAGTTAACACGCTGAAGATCCTTTACCTGTCAGCTGCTTATGAGAAGGGTTCACTCAGTTCAGTTTTTATGTGAGAAATTAGTTTCAGGAGATAATTTCATTCATATCACTTGAAATGTTTTTCATACGGGCTATCAAGAATAATAAATTCTAACTTAATAAAAGGCAAAGCAGAAAAAAGAAGAGTCTGTTGGATTTCACACACAGAGTCCATTCCACATTGTTTTCTCTAGTTTTTCTAAGACCCTGAGGGAATCCAACAGCAATAGGTTATTCTGAGTGCAATTAGAATCATAATGCAGAAGCCAGTAAATTAGGGCTGATGTTGATATTTCAAAACTAGTCTGTTTTCCTTATACTTGGACATAATTCATGAGATGCATTAGGAAGTAACAATGTCTCCACTTCAATACATCAGGATTATTTTCAGAAAACAGGGAAGCAACATGCATTCGTATTTATATCTCCAAAATCAGGCCCCAAACAATGTTACTTTATAACATGGAAATGTCGATGATGTAATTGCACCCAAACTTGGAACCTTAGATTTTAATTCTGTACATCACCTTCCTGGGTTATGCTGCAAACAGGTATGAGCCAGAGTGGGGTGCAGTGGGCCTGGGGCCGGGTCCAACACAGGGAATAGGATGAGGGGCACAGAGCAACGCCTTGTTGTTGGACATCAGTGTGCTGTTAACGGCTTGGTGAAGCTGCTTTTGATTCGGGAGGGTTTCTCTGCCTGAGCTGGAGAGAAACAAAGAGGAAGGAGCCCCACTGGAGGCAGATGTGGGGTGGGAGGGGGTCAGCGATGATGATGGGCAGACAAGGAAGCCTCCTGTTGGGAGGAAGCAAGCTGACGGCACACAGGTAGGCTTGGGAGGGGCGCTAAGAAGCCGGAATCCTGGAGCAGCTTCCCGGAAAACTGCTCTCCAGTTTTCTGTGAAAACAGGGGAATAGCAGTAGAGGAAGCCAACCCCAGAGGACCTCTCCAGCCAAAGAAACTCTCGGTTTGGAGGGTATATTTTATTTTTACTTATTATCACAACACAGACTATAAATTTTAAAACCTATTTGAGTAATTTCCCCGAGGAAGGAAGCTGACCCCATTCCCACAGCCTCCCTCCTCTGAGAGTACTAAGTGTGCCACAAAACATTTGGAATGCTTTCTTAAAGTGTCCAGATCATTCGACCACTCCCACTGCAGCGAGTCTCTTTCTTCTGCTTCTTTACAAGGGCTGGGAGCGGTGAGCAGCCAGGAGGCCACCCCGCACCAGGGGATTTGTGGCATGTGGAGGTGAAGGAGGAGATAATGACCATTTGGAGACAACCTATTTAAACAACTGTTTGCTCTACAATAACAGTTACTCGGTGGCTCTGAGCTTGAAGTCTCAATGGGAGGGTGCTGCGGTCGGCAGCTGGAAACTGCGTTTTAACCAAATGAGCAAACAGGAGCCTGGGGCTTTGTTGAGAGGAGGACCTTCCTCACTTCCTCAGGCTTCATTTCCTTGTGAGGCGACAGGGCTGCCCCTCAGGGACTCCTCTGGTGGATGAGGCAGCTGCAAAGGAAGATACAGGCTCAAGGCTTAGGAAGGGGGAAGCGTCAGTCAGTAACTACAGGGAGGGGCTGAACAGATTACAGCTTGGTGACCACCTTCCAAAACGCACAAGTACGCGGTACTGGTCTCTTTTATATTATGCACACTTTCACAAAAACAGGAGCAAAAAAGAGCCACACCATAGCCTAAAAGACAGTCTGAACTCTGGCAACTGGCAGAAGAAGTGATTTCCAGAGCCCAGGGTGCCGGGGAGTGGAATCTCAGGGGCCTCTGGAGGGGAGAAGGGGACAAACAGGACCAGAGACACCCAGTCCCACCAGACCCCTGAGAGCCTTCCAATGGCTGCACCTTCTCTGAGATTCCACTGGCATCCAGATATGTCCGGACGCCGCAGGGGAACGTTGCATTGGAAACCCTGATCCTCATTCCCACGCAACCCCATAATCAAAATGATTTTTAATGTATGCTGTTTGCTTACTTCAGGGAAAAATTCCGCTGAGGAGCCCGAGGAGGGCAAAGAGGGTCTGGAGAACTCCAGTAATGAAAATGAGGTCAGACAAAACTGTAGGGTTGCAAAGCTTGCCTACAGGCAGTATTTCCAAATGAGTTTTTATACCAAACAAAAGGCAAAAGGCCAGTTAACCTGCGTGCCCACAGGAATTGCAGGAGGACAGCTCTGGGGCCGAGCTGGGCTCTGGAGGAGTTATATTCTCCATCGCATCTGGGGCTGCCATTCAGGGCTGCCCACAAGCTCGTCCATCTCAGTGCATGTAAAGCTAGTGATTAGAGGACTCGTTCTCCATAGCTCATCTTTTTGAAGCCAGGTCCTGGTTCAGAAAATCTCCCTGCTGGAGGGACTGGGATTCTTCTGCGGGTCTCTCCTGCAAGCTGCCTGCCCCTTTGCATTATCTCCTGGGGTTTGTTCTGTGCTCTGCTTGCATCTACGGCATATTTATCCTCAAGGATCGGGAGCCTCGGTGGGCAACTGAAGTTTCAGTAATTGAAGGGCACTTCAGTTCTGGAGAAGATTCATTATTGGTACATTTCTAGGCTGTTTGGCATAGGAGATTTCAAGCAGTTTATGTGGTGAGGAGAAGGCAAAATGACAATATGGGAACCTCTTAGGATATGCAAAAAGTGCAGCCCGCACAGGGCTGTCATTCATTAGATAATAAATACGATGCCGGATTTTGATAAAGAGCAGTATAGAAAATAAATACTCAAGACATGGGCCAAAGCCCAAGGTAAGGCACTGGGTCCTGTCCATGGCTTTTGCCACCTCCTAGGGACTTCATTTCTCTAGATGAAGTTTAGCTGTTAGCAGCTACATTATAAGGCAAGGTTACTAATACGACTCCTTTGAATATGAAAAATAGAAAGAAACCCCTTTATAATCTTTGTTTTTATGGCTGCAAACATGATTACATAGAGGAAAATCAATCCCAATGGAGCGCGATGTATAATACAAAGTAATTGATTGGCCTTTATCATTTTCCGTTACGATATTAAAATTACACCATAATATCAAGCGGCAGCCACTGATACATAAAGGAAAACAGGAGTTGATAATGTCTAAGGGTAATCAGGTCAGGGAAGTGTGAAGGTAAGATAAATAAGGTAAATACAAAAATAGGAAAAGGCTTCAAAGAAGCAAAAGGGAGTTGGTGGCACAGAGTCTACACAATGGAAGAGAGGTCTGCTCTTGGGAGCATCATTAAGCAGTTAGACACGAGAGACGGTCTATTGCAGCTGTGTGATTGCAGTATGTCTCGGTTGGTGTCCCAAGCTATGGGGGCAAGAGCTGAGCGACTTTAACTTCTCAGAAAGTGCAATAATCCTTTCAGAATATGACGCCTGCAGCCTGATTGCTATCAGGCTATGAAATTTAGAAAATGAAGGAGAGGAAGCATTTAGCTCTTGGTATTTCCCAGGCATTAGTGCCACCAGCATGGCATTGCAAGCAGCCACTTAGAAAATCTCCATTTTCAGCCAACTTTGCAAACTGCCAGAGACCAGTGCGGCTTTGTCAGCTCCCTAAATGCCGTGGTTTGTGTCCTAGAGGCGAGCAGCTGAAGCAGAGGCCTTGAGAAAAATTACATCAATAGAATACCTGGATATATTATTCTGTGTTCTTGCCTGTTTTATCTCTCCGTATATATTTATTCTCTCAACAAATGTTCATACTTACGCATGCATAAATGTTACTAATTACACCATTTGATATTAAAATATGACCAAACGTTAATACCTACCGACATTGTTCTTCTTTGAAAATACTTTTTATGTAAAAATACATGTAACACACGTATGACAGCCATCCAGTATAACCTTGTTGTGGCTGGAAGTCAGTTTTTCACATTCACACTTAAAATGCAGTATAAAAATGTCATGCCCACCAGAGTGGTCCAGCTCTTTGGATAAGCAGTAATCAGGAATATAGCTTAAGATGGTGGAATAAATCACCTCACAGGTTGGGAGCATTAGAGAACTGGTTAGCTGTGATACCCTCAAGAGATGTGGGAAGTAGTTGCTTACTCAGCAGAGGGAATCTCCATATTATAGAATTTGTTTCTAAATTTTCTAAATCCTGGGGGGGTTGAACTCATTTGTTCATTCACTTGTTCATTTTAGTAATTGAATGCCTGTTATGGGTCTAGAAGTGAAGTTGGTGCTGTGGTTAGAGAGATGGTCTGAAGGGACATACAGGCTATTAGAGAGCATTGACAGATATAGACAGATATATGAAAAGGTACTAGTAGACATAACACAATTGCTATGAAACACAGAGCAAATGGAAGTCAGGGAAAGGCTTCACAGAGGTACATATGGATGGAAAAGTAGATTTCCAGACAGAAAAGATGGGTAAGGGCATTTTAGGCAGCAGACCTACACATGAATTGTCCAAAAGACGCAAAGAGGGGTAATGTGTTGAGGAACAGAGGGAAGACCAGCATGGTGTGCCCGTGCATGGAATGAGTGTTGGGAGACTAACAGGATGACAAATGAAGCCCTGATTCCCAAGGACCTTGTCTGCCATGCTAGAAAGATTTCCCTATAGAAAATAGAAAGCTCATAGGGGTGTTTAAGCAGAGACACAGTCTGATCAGATTGTTTTGGAGTGATGGCACTTGGGTACAGGGTAGAGAATAGGTAGGAGTGGGGACAAGAGAGGCCATTATGCCATGTAGTGATCTCCTGTCCTGGTTGAAGCCTAATGAACCACCTGTGCTCAGTGCAGAGGGGATCACACCAAAATTGTCATGCCTTGTCTATCAAATGCTCCTGGTAGCAAGTGAGAGAAAACTGAAAAATAGCATCTCACCTAACAAGAAGTTCAGAAAGCCATGGCTCTGTGTGTAGTCTATCAGGGTCAAGCTCCACCTCTCAGCTGTTCTCTGAGCGACGCCTCTCCCATGTGTTGGCTTTGTCCTTGGCTGGAGGCAACATGGCTGCAACAGTTCTAGTAATCTCATCTAGACACACCGTGTCCAGAGGAAGAAGGACCATCTTTTTTTTTTTTTTTTCCTAATGTTTTTTCTTAGGAATGAGGACTCCTTTCCCAGAAATTCCCAGCAGGCGTCCCTCATGTTTTATTGTCCATGTTAGGGAGAATGCTCATTCCTGAGCCACTGACTCATAAAGTTTCACAACGGACTTTGGAGAGTCAACTACTATGCCCAACCTGCTTTCCTTTAAATATCTTCCCTCTTGATTTTTCATCTCCCCCACTGAAATGATAACTTCTAATAATTCTGTAGTAGGCATTGGATTATTCCGTGCCATCCTGGGCACAGGTTCTGCTTCATTCCTTTATCAAATGTCAAATTAAGTCTGGTTTATCCCCATCCATGAGGACTGGTGAGATGTCTTCCATCAATCACTGTTCATAGCTTCGTTTCCTTCCCTTGTGCTGATGAGTGGGAACCCTGCTATTTACACAGGTTCAGAAGATACAGGGAAGCCCTGGTCCTCAATCCTCACTGTTGTGCTCCTTGCCAGGCCTGTGAGGTCTTCTCTGATACAGTTTTAGGTCACCACACCCTCTTAGAACCTGCAACTCTCGTTCTATTCTCAAGCCCTGGAGAACCAAGCCCTTTCTGGTATAATGGGTCACCTTTGTCAGACAAATTCAGCTTAATTATCTCAGTGAGTGTGCCTGTTAGTGGTTGTCTGCCCAGATCCATCTCCCTCTGACAACTTCCCCCAAGACCTTGAGGGCCCAAATACCAGCTGACTCTGGCTGGAGAGGTGGCAGGTGTGCAGGGGGAAATTCATTTCAGTTCTTCCTGATGAGCCCAGAGCCCACCGAATAAGATGCAGTCAATTACTCAATTGTCCATTCTACAGCAGTGAGTGTTCTTAAATGTCTTAATACAGTGCATTGAAGAAGTAAACACAACTATCCTGGGCCGGGCTGTCTTAATTGGTCTCTTAGAGGAAGTCTGACTTTGGAGGTTCTCTAATCCTGCAAAACCAATATTCCTTTCTTCTGTTACCCTTGCTCCTCAAGCCCCTCCCCCACCTCAAAAAAACCCCCACATTTCCTGAGTTTACTGACTTAAGAAGCTTGTTAGTGGGAAATGATCTGATTAATTAATTCACACCAAGTTTGAACAATTGACAATACTGATTAAGGTGATATGCTTACCAGAATTTAAAAGAGATATCTTCTAACCCAGATGAATCAACCTCTAGTGGTAGAATTTCAGGCAACATAGAGGAACATAATTATTGGCAGATTTGCAAGTGTGACCTCTTAAATTCACCCCTTTTACAAACCTCTATTGTACAATATTATATTTTAATAGTCCGCTGATGAGGCTTTCTTACCCATGAAACTGACTTTACCAGAAGACCATGCCTCACTTGTTGTTTTGTCTTCAGCCCTTAGCGCAATTCTTATCACAGAGCAGCTTAATGGTTTTGGATGGTTGCTTAAAGCATCTTTTTACAATTAATCTGTTACCTGGGCCTTGGGGAAATCAAAAAGAAAACAAAGAGATCACTTTCTTCTTTTCCATACATAAATGATCCATATTTTCCTAACTTTTCATTTAAATTCTGTGAAGTAAAACCTTTCATTCAGTTGCTATAAATCTCTATTACCCAGTTAGGAACTGTCTTAATTTCTCCATGATCCCCTTAAAATGCAGAATTCCCATCAAGGCTTGGCGTTCTGTTACCTGGATGTTTAAGTGACCAGCTAAAGTAGTTCCCATAACTTGTCCCTGCGTTCCTTTGGATGCCCGTATGTGTTTCATGGAGATTTCTCCCCAGGTGAGATTCCTCTGAATTTCCTGTTATTTTTCTAGAGAGAAAATCCTCTGTTTTAGCCTGAGCCCATGGTTTTGGTTTTCCTTTGAGTGGTTCATTTCCTTTAAGCTGGAATAAGAGTCGAAGTACATGCAGGTTCTAAAGGTAGTTCTTACTCATACGCTTTTTCAAGCCAAACCAGCGATAAGGCCTCACATACCCAGACAGTCTCCTGGCTTAGCGCAAAAATGCTTCACGCTTGATGGTTTGATGTTATAATGAATTATTGTTATGTTGTCTGCCCAACCTCTTTTTCTTTCAGCAGTTGTTCCTTCTAACCTGGTGAAATGTTGGTCACAAGGAGTTGCCTCCCCTGCCATGTGGTGAATCTGTGACTCAACGTGGCCAATCGAGTTACTTCCTTCTGCTCCTGTGATACTTCCTAGATGGCCAAATGACCCAGATTTAGCCAATCTGAGTCATCCTCAGGAATTCTGCTGAATTTGTTGGGAAAGAATCCCTGACTTCTCTTTGTAATTAGCTGTAGGGTGAAATTAGCTGTAGGGTGACAGAAGCTTTGGGTTGATTCGCTGGGGACTATCTTTGGCATTAGGTATGAAAAAACTAGTGGTGCACAAAGAAAGCAGAACCAAGAGATGGATGGATGGTGGGGGAGAGAGAGAGAGAGGAGCATTGAGGACAATGTTTGAGGACCTGAATCCAGCCATATCTGAAAAGTTGAAAAATTCTCTTTTATTCTGTTTAAGCTAATGTGAATTGGGTTTCTGTAAATTACACCAAAAAGACTCCAGATAAACAAATGTGTTCTCAGTTTATTTATACAAGGACAAATGATATAAGCTTCATAAAATAAAGCTGTATATATATTTCTAGCCTTTTAAAATTGTATTTTGAAACTTACCATCTGAATCCACTGAAGTGGGCATTATCAAGCATTAACTTTGAACAAATAAAAAAAATAGCATGTGCTTTATGCTATAAAATGCACATGACATTACTTCACCATAGAGAAATTTCTATACCCTACATTTAGGTGAATTCAACTAACTAATAACTTTATAAAGCAACTGAGAAGAACTGGGAAAGTAAACAAAGTGTGGTTCAGGATTAAAAATGAAATTATACTTAATACAGAATTATCTAAGAGAGAGAGAACATGACAAGAGCAGAAATTTTAAATCAATTATACAGAAAACAAAGTGGGTGATTTCCTCATGTGTGAACAGGCAATGGTAGCTTTAGAAACATCCCTGTTCTTCAGATCACAGCTTGGGTACCACTTCCTCTGAGAAACCCTCCTTCTTGGCTCCCAGTACTTACCCCTTGGCCAGCAGTTACTACACCAAACGGGAATTGCAGATTCCCTAATGAGACAGTAAGCATTTGAGTGCAAGGACTCTCTTGTTTATTGCCATATCCATCTTATCTGTCTCAGTGCACTACACCTGCTCTGTTCACAAGGCATACTGAGCAATGGGACAAGTCTGTTGAGAATGTCACAGGGTTGACTGTGCATGGAACCTGTGGTCTGGGATCCTCATCCTCTGGGGCCAGCTACTGTCTTTGTTTGATCATCGACCATCCCCTTGATGTTGATTGTCATGCTCTGTTACTTATGTTTATTATGTAGATGCCTCAGCCAGAGTCCAAAGCTCAGAAGAAACATAATCATGCAGTGGGAAAGTGTATGACGATTTCATTATCTGACCATGGCTTCTCTCCTTCTTATACACAGACATGTTAAACTGCTGTTGTTAGACTTGGTTTCCAGTGTTGGAGAGGAAGAATATTCTCAGCGTGATGAGAACAGCTTCAGTCGGTCCCTACAGGCTTAATTTCACTTACTTCTCCTAATTACCCTATGGGTATTATTATTTCCATTTTATAGATGATCAAATAAGACTGAAAGCAACTTTCCCTAAAAGAGAAAGCTCATAGTGAGCCAGGATTTGAACCTGGTTCTAACTTCCCAAATTGTGGCATTTTGCACAACCTACTTAAAGGAACAACTTCAATCCTAGGATTTTTCAAGCAAAGTTAGACTAAATTAGTTTCTTTAGAATTGTATATTCTTTGACAAAAAAGCAAATTCAATTACACTCATCTCTCAATTATCAGCAACAGAAAAGTTATGGAGAAAGCAGATTACCTGCAAATTTTATGTGGATAAAACTCATAAATAATATGTGAATAGCTGAAAGTTGCCATCAAACTATGCTCTCAGCCTTGAAAAGAGGCTGGTTATAAGTGAGGTGAGATGATTACCCTGTTAGGTCAACTTACTCCTTCAGAGTTTATGGCAAATAATCATTTACCAGATGGAATTTTCTCTAAGAGATTTCATTTACTTGCCTTCCTCTTCACTTATCTTATTTTTTCATAAAGTTAAGTCTGCTTAAAAATAACTTCTGGAATACCACTTGGGAGTGAAACATAGACTTACTTGATTCCAGAGGGAAAACAAAGGATTGTCTAAACATCAGCTTAATCCATAACATGGAGTGGAGCCGCTAGGTCTATCTATTCTCCATGACAAAGTCTGGGAGAGCAGAATAAATAACGTGTGGAAAATCCAGAAAGGGCCTGTGTCGTAGAGTCTAAATTATGAGGTGTTTTCAGGAAACATACATTTTATCCCAGGTCAAGGCCAGCTGGGGTTGGAAAGGCAGTCTCCAATGATTTGACATTTCCCTGTTACCTCCTGGAGGAAATACTCATGTAGCTAGAGGGGAGTGTGCTCTGGGCTGACAGCTCAGGTCTGTTTTCAAGGAACCATTACCTATGGCAGGTGATGAAATACTCTGTAAGTTTTGACTGGTGAAAGCAGGAATAATTCAAAAGGGTCTTGCCTTCCTAGGCTGAGATGGCTACATTCCTTATGAATGTTTACAGACCCCTATCTCCTGTGTACCCACAGTCACACAAACATAGAGAACTATTCACACCCACACGTGCGTGCTTATGTGCACACATATGCACACTCACACAGGCTCTCACACACCCATAGACACTGTTAGTTTCTAAACTTTGCACCTTCACAAAGTCTTTAAACTGTGGTGCTTTGTACCAAGGAAAATAATATTTTGAAAATATTAGGCTATGTATTTTATTGCTCCTTAAATTTTGTTCCTTTGAAGTCTTCCACATCCAAGGCTAAGCATGAATCATATGTTCCCTGGGAAGGTGTGGGTTAGGGTATCTACCATCCAGAACAAAGAAATCAAAACTATGATTGCTAAGAACTAAACATTTGTGTCCCCACCCCACAAATTCATATGTTGAAACCCTAATCCTCAGAGTGATAGTATTTGGAGAAGGGACCCTTAGGATGTAATTAAGTCATAAGGGTGGAGCCTTCATGATGGGATTAGTGCCCTTGTAAGAGGAGACATAATAGAGCTTGCTTCCTCTTTCTGCCACATAAGGATACATTGAGAAGATAGTTGTCTACAACCAGGAAAAAGCCTCTCACCAGGAATGAAAATGATAGGCACCTTGATCTTGGATTTTCTAGCTTCTAGAACTGTGTGGTATAAATGTTTGTTGACTCAGCCCCCCAGTCTACAGTAATTTGTTACAGCAGCCTGAGCTGGCTAATACAAAGATGAAGGGAATATCCTGGTTAAGGAAGATGAGAAAATAGAAATATTCTACCTTCTATCTCATGAGATGGTAGATGGAGAAAAGGTGGAAGTAAGGAAATAACAATAAAACCTGTTCTGAGCACTGATCTAGATCTAGGAGGTCACTAAATGTGGGTCATAGACCTCAACGTAGCTTTATGTTTGTTTAATAAGACCCAATTTTGGAGTCAGTCATAAGGGACATGGCCTTGTTCTCCAAGAACTTTTCTAATTACAGTTGTTCATTTCAAAGATGAACACAATAGGATGTCCAGCCTGGGCACACTCAAGACTAGATCAAACAGCCTGTCATGGACACCTGCCTGGATACCAGCATGAGACAATGAACCTCTCCAGCCCCACATCCTGAGCTATATCCCCTATATCCAAGCATCAGCTGAGGAAAGAAGAGGGGAAAGGGAGGAGCGGTTCCATTAGGGAGTAAACTTTGAATCGACTGAAAACTTATCCCAAAGAGACCATGTAACTCAGCGGTGCTGAAACATCATAAATAGGCAAGTTTAAAGTTGAAGCCTATTGATCCCTACCCTCCACCCCCATCAGCTATCTAGCAGAGTGGAAGTTTTTGAGAAGGATTCTATCACTTGTAGAAAATAAAGAAATTCCTTTTTCTTTGCACATCTGATAGGTTCATTGTGACCCTCCCGACTTAAGTAATACCTACAGCAAGATTTTGGAATCCCTGCTAGGACAAATGTCTTTTTCCAGGTCATTCTCTGGACCAGGAAAAGCATCACTAAGTAAAACTTCTCAATGTAACCTGATGTCTTGCTTCTTTAACAAAAGCCTCCCAGTTTGGTTGGTGCTTGTTCAGAAAATGAAAAATGCCTTTTGGTCTATGTTTACCCGTGCAGATAAAGATCCTAAATGTGGATCAATCAGGTACATAAATCTGTGTCAGGTTTCTCATAATATTATATCTGCAAATGAGATCTTGAAGGTATTGTTGTCCCTTTCACCTGATGACAGAATGGAATGCTTCATTGAAAAATGGTAAAGAAGGATAATTGAGTTCAATTCAGCCTGTGTATTTGAGTTTGTATATTTTAGGGGAAATGGACTCAGAAGACAGAACAGAGTTTTCAAACACACCAAGAAGACTGGTTGAAACATCTGGAAAAATCCTTTGAGGCTGAAAACATGTGGTACACAACAAAGGCAGCAAGAAGTCTCAGTCTTTATGTATTTACAGTTTCTTTATCGTTGTGGAGAAACCAAGTCACCAGCAACCTATGCATCTCAAACTGGCCCTTGTTAATACCTGGTATTATTTGCCAAGATATTGAAAATCCTCAAAACTGTGAGCAAGGAAATGTTAAATGCCTAATACGCTCTTTACAAATTTAAAAGACTCAGAAAGAAAATAATCAAAGCATCTAGAATAATTGGATTAGGAGTTAGTAGATTTTACCCAAATCTCACTTTTATTGTGACTTTTTTTTTTTTTTCCTGGCAGGATATTTACTAGAGTTAATAAAAAGGCTCTGTATTTATTAGCATATTTATTGCAAGTAGCTCAGAGGCTTCACAGACATTCTTTTATTATTTCTCACAACATCTTTATAAGGTTTTCAGCAAGAGGATAGGTATTATCCTTGTTAAACCTGCTGCAGGAAAAGCAACTCTTTTCAAATGTTATTTACAAAAAGCACCTCTTGGGCTGAAATATAAATTGCTGTTAAGGAACTCTCTCTTGGGAATGTTTTTCTCCCTTTTCCCCTTTAATTTAAAGTATGAGACTGTCATTTCTGTCATTAGTTATTGCAGTAACTTTTTCCTCTTCAGACCAAGGTCAAAAGTCTCCCACTGTTAGTCTATCCAGGAAAGTGCTTGAATGTACACAGCCGCATATTATGCATATTTATGCTGCACAAGTATTAGAGTAAACATAAGGGGGATGAATTATTAAGGGCAAAGTAAGACTGATGAAGTGCTGTTAGCTTGGATATTTGACTGATTTGTACATTTATGAGCTGACATGAAGCAGATGAAGGCAAAGGAAACAAACTTGGTCTTTATGCTAACTCCTTAAAAATGATTAAGTTTTAGGAATTGAGAATGAATATATATTATATATATCTATAGGTTTATATATTTACGTATTAGTGAATTATTTCAAGAAATGCATAAGAGCTTCTACTCTTATTTATCAGGGTACCTAGGCCCCATGGACTATGCCACGTTGAGGCTCCTATTGGCCCTTGTTTCTCCTGTAGATCTTTAATTGGATTGGATTTTTTTTTAAATTCAAGAGTTAGTATTTACTTTCAGGGCTGCTTCCACCCAATCATCAGGGCCCCTGTCTAGAATGAATGTTCATTTCCAGATCTTTGGCTCTGATGTGGACGGTAAATATCATTGCACTCCCCAGGTGGCTTCTTAGAGGCAATCCTCCTTCCATGTTAAATAGCCCCAGTTGTTTGGTGTTTAAGGTTCATCATGCTTTCCAAAGCCTACAAGTCAACTCTATTGGAGACTAAGACTCTGGTAAACAAGCCTCAGTAGATTTCAAGGGAAAATGGTCCATTTTATCTCCCTTCTTTCATTGGGACTCCTCTCTGATTGCTTTGGAGTGGCTGGACAGAGAGACTGCTGCAGCAGTTTGTTCTAATTGGTGCAAAGGGGTGGAGACATGGAAAGATGCATAGAAAGAGACACTCTTTCCTTATCCTTAAGAGTTCTGTGAACTAGGTGATGAAAAGAAACCATGGCTGGGGAGATATTGCAGTGATGATGCGAAGATGGGAATGAATTAGTTAAAAGGCAGGGTGTGGGATTTTTCTAGAGATCTGAATTTTATGCTCAGGAAGAGACCATTTCTCATTTTCAGGGCTGCTAGAGTCCTGTTTGTGGTGCTGTCTCTTGGTTATTTCTCTTTCTGTGATTGAAGAGGTTGTAAGTTGTCAAAAAGAAAAAAAAAATGTTATGAACTGAACTTAGGTCTGCTCACCCATTGCAGAGCAAAGCCAATCTACTGACACAGGGTTGTGGTGAAGGAAAGTACAGTGTTTATTGTAGGGCATCAAGCAAGGTGAAAGGGCAGCTAATGGTCAAAAGACCTAACTCTCTGATGGCTTTCAAGGAAGGGTTTTTAAAGGCAACATTTGGGGTGAGGGTTGCAGTTCATGGACTTTCTTCTGATTGGTTGTTGGTGAGGTAACAGGGTGATGTTTTGGGAATTGTAAGCATCAATCTTCTGGTTCTAACCAGTCTGGGGTGTACGTGCTTGTGGTCAGCAAGTAATCACCATCTTCTACCTGGGTGGGGAAGGGTCTTAGTTTCTGTCGAACAACTCGAAGTTGTGTTTCAGATTGTTATGTGTATCCCTTGAGAAGGAACTAGAACTTTGTTTTATTGCTGAACTATTGTTTCTTGATTGCTTTTCCTTTGCTTCTTCATTCCCCTACTTCCCTGCTTGAATTTGGTCGTTGGAACTCCACTGTTTTCTTTGGTACACCTCAATCCTGAGGGGAACAGGGACAGGATAAGAAAGGGAATAAAGTTTTGGATAGAGAGGGTAATCATAAACTTGACAGGGGAGCTCAGTTTTAGAGGGACTCACTTTCAAAATCACAAACAGAAACATGCCACCAAAAGTTATGATGTAGAAAAGGCTCTACTCTTCAATTTTGCATAAAGTGAATCAGAATCCTTTTAAAAAAAATTGTTGATGTTATTGTCGTCTGAAGAAAGCAAAGAATTCCTTGTATTATGCTCTTTAGGAAAATGACAGCAGCAACCAACAACTTATTGCTTGATGTGATTTGACTCAGAATTATTCTTCACATTGACAGAATTACAGCATCTAGAGTGGTAAAACCGTGTACCCACCAAATAGCCACATTTCACAAAGTTACATTTAAATAGAAGATTGTCACATCGTCCAGGTAGTGCTTATCACTTAAAGAATAATTATTTCTTCCCTATTGCTTATAATAACTACTTTAAAGCTCAAAAGTGAAATCTATTTCCTCACCTCAATTTTCTCTCCTCCATCAGGTTTGCATACACCGTGGGACTCTGGTGACTGCTGGGCTGCTGGCATTGATCTTTTCTTTCCCTGGGGGGGAAAAAAAGTGGCCTTGAAATTTTTCCTTTGGGGAAAAATATCATACTTTTTACAAGATAACCAGACTTTCTCTCCTTTCTTCTCATTTGGGTTATTTTGTGTTATTAAACAGCCTTATGCTGGTGTAACAGTCATTTATATATTTATACACTTAAATATTTATCTATTCATTCATGGAATATTTTGGTGCCACTCATGTGCCAGGCATAGTTTAAGGTGCCTGAGATGAGGCTGTGACTATAACTGGTGCTGTCCTTACCTTCATGGGGATTTAGGTCTGTCAGTTTCCATTAAGTCGGGGAGAAAATTGTACCCACTATTCACTGTGTAGTTGTTTGTTCTCATTTTCATATAAAATGATAAGAACATTTTCACCAAAGAAGAAGATCACTGCGATAGGAGCTTACCTTTTGGATTCACTAATCTCGAAGATAATACACTAATTACTTTGTTCAGTTCTCTCACTGTGTAATGGACTTTTAGAAATATTAGAGCATTCTGAAAAGTGAAGAAAAGGAGTCACAATATATTCAGACTTTCAGAAGTTATGTGGAAGACTACAAATTAATATAGTATATTGATTTCTCAGTCAGTTCACTTGATTAGTGAAAAGAATTTCAATCATTTCATTATGTGTGTTCTCTTATATCTATATAGGAGAGTGCCATCTTGGACCTGGATAGGATCTTGATGATTTTTAAACTTTGGGGAAAAGTTAAGTTTTGGTATTAAAATGTACAATTATAAATCCCAGTGTCTGACCTCCTCAAAGAGTTTTGAATTCTGTGCATCAAGTTAGGAGCAAGCAGTGTGCTCTGGTCTTGGTGGTAGCCTTGGCTTTCCATGTGTGAGATTTGGTGAGCATGGGTTGAGTTTGGTCTGTGGTTTTACTGAATGCAAATTTTCTCTTGAACTCTGACCTCCAGACCAGAGGAAAGTTTCGCTGCCAGGAAAGTGAAGGGCAAAAGGAGATCAATACTTTTTTGACCTCTCACTTTAAAGCTGCTCACCTCTGTTTTATTGCTTTTTCGACACTGCATCAAAGCAGGGAACTTTAAAGCCTCAGTAAAGGAGAATACTGCTTTTCCAGGGGCTAGGGTAGCTTTAATTAGAATTGGGTTTTGTTTTGGAATGTTTTGCCTTGCATTTGAACCAAAAAGAAGTGAAGGAGACAGAGAGAAAAGCAGGGCAGTTGATGTCTCCCTAATGGCAAAAAGATCAATTAATTTACAATGAGAAAAAAAGGACTACATTACCGATTTACAAAATGTTCATTATCTATGGACTTTGGGTATGAAACATCATCAGCCTAATATCCAAGGCAGAGATCTGACAGTTCCAACCCTGAATTCAGGGACCAGTTGATAAATTAAAAATCATTTTAAAATTTAATATTAAAATTGATAATTGCTCTGTGGGAAATAGATTTTTCTGAACTTACACTCTTTTCCTGCAGTGCCGAGCAAATGCAAAGCAATAAACTGTCCATTTGTCACAATGATAGATAGACAAATCCTACTTCTACCCTTGTTCCACAGTTCTCATACATTTCAATTACAGAGAAAAAATGCTACCATTTGTAACATGTATCCATATTGTCTTATATAGCTCTTTAGGGCTTAAAGAATTCTCTTTAAGGAATAGAAAAAAGTTCCCCAGCTTTCCCATACCACTGTTGGGGTGTATTGCCCATCCCTTCAAAGAATATGGCAGTGGGGGTAGAGAAGAAGAAAGCTGGTTGTTATTTGTTTCTTAGACATGTAACATAGAAAGTGGTGTCTAGGAATAACCACTAATCTAAATCAAGGGAAAAACTGATTCATGTGAGTCCTACTGAATTCTCCTCTGCCTGGCTAGTGCTGGTGTATCCTTCAAGTTTTAGCATGATTGTCACTTGAGGTAGTATTATTGGATTACTCTTCTCTGTTTTTCAATTATTCCCTTTGCCCTGTGACTTTGAAGAGTGTTAAAGAAAACTCATGACTCTTGTTAAAAAATGGTAAGGCAGACTTGATTCAAGGGGACTATTGTGATAGGATGGGATTTTGTAGTAGGGGAGAGAGATTGGGCTCAATTCCAAATATATTATAACAAGGAAAAGTGGGAATTTACAGCCAAGGAGCAGGGTGAGTGTGTGGAAAGTTACTAAAAGAAAATGTCAGGGGTAAGGGGATACTCTGGCTAAAACGACCTAACAGTTCTTGCTGAAGGCAATGTTAGATACCACTGGGGGTACTGGAGGATAAGGAACCGGATTAAACATTGAGGGAGATCAGATATTAAGGATGGGGGATCCTGGCTAAACTGACTTAGTAGTTGGGACTTCCCTGGCGGTCCAGTGGTTAAGACTCCACACTTCCAATGCAGGGAGCACAGGTTTGATCCCTGGTCAGGAAACTAAGATCCCACATGCTGCTGCAGCATGACCTAAACAAACAAACAAACAAACAAATAAATAAATACACTGACTTGGTAGGATTCTTACTATAATTAAATAATGCAGAGATGAATACAAAAGCCTGAAAGTCAGGGCTAGTTGAAAAGAGAGTTCAGAGGAGTCTGACTAGAGTTTGGTCAAGGAGAGACACTTTGTCAAGAGAACTAGAGTCAGTGGGGTTTATTTCCCATCCCATCGATTGTAGGTTTGGTTATAGGCCTTGCTTTAAGCTATTGGAATATTAGGGGATATGAGATTAGCAAAGGCTTTAAATATGCTTGTGAGGTTGTTCTTGACCACTTGGGCTCCTCCACTTGTCATGAGAAGAGCAAGTTCTAAATAGCTGTTGGTCCTTTGCCCTGGGCCCCAGAATAAGGAACACTGTGCAGATATGTCCCTGACCGGAAGCTTGTAGTCAACCCTAGCCAACCCAGATCTGAAGCAGAAGTGCCCCAGACAACCAGCAGACCTGTGGGTGAGAATAAGCAGTCTTTATTATTGAAAACACTAAGTTTTAGAGTAGTTTATCATTCAGCATTAATTGCAGCCATAGCTTCCTAATACGTAATTCCCTAAGGGAAACTTCCCATGGCCTCAAAACTATGACTCACTACTAGCATTTATCACAACTGTAATATATCTATGTCTTGTTCACCACTCCACTCTAGCACAGGGCATATAGTAAGTTTTTAAATAAGAGTGTGTTGAAGGGCAAGTTTCTCTATATTTCATATCATGCCCAACTGCCTTGCCCCATAGATAATGTTGTTAGTGAGCCATCTTGAAAATATGTGACTTTGTTTCCAGCTGTGTCTATCCTCAAGCATTTATGATCCTTAGCAGTAGATAACACAGATTAATAAGTGCTGTGAGAAAGAAGTGTTTGGTGAGTGCAAAGTTTGGGAACTGAACTCAGACTGACAATGATGCCATTAGAGGATGGGGAGTGTAGATGTCCCAGTGGACTTCCTGCAGAAGAAATGCTTGAGCCATTTTAGAGATGCCAAATTCTGAAGCTAACAGTAATAGTTAGGCATTTGCATTAAGTGTTTTACATGTGTTATCTCACTTTAGACAAATATTCTGATTATCCCTATTTTATAGATGTGGACAGTCAAGCTCAGAAACATCAAGTAACTTGCCTAAGTTCACAGAGCTAGTAAGAGGGGGAGATGGGATTTTTATCCAGGACTGCTTGACTCCAATATCAACTTGTAATATCAGCCAAAAAAAAAGTCATCAGTACGGCCACTGAGTCCTGGACCAAAGCTGCTATCTACCAAGATATTTGACATTTCCCTTGTTTGGTTCATTATCTCCTATCCTCCTCCTTCTTTTTCCCTGAAACAAATACATTCATAACTGTAGCTGTGAGTGGAGAGAGAGGTGCTCTTTCTCCTTGCCATAGAGAGAAGAGATTATGCAGGAGGGGGCCACTAATTAGCTGGTCTTAGCCCTTCACTAGGCTAGCATGGTTTCTTTATTTTTAAGGCTTCAAGGCAGGGGCCAGGCTGGGCAGAGAACAATGAGTAAGTCATAGGGGTAATGCTTTTAATGATACATTCGTTAATGAAATGGCACTCCATGGGTTCACTTATTAGTAACTTAGCTCAAACAGCCATGTCCTACTGTCAGCTTGCCACCGATGACCCAGCGTGACCTCAGAATTGTCAACTCCACCTAAAAAAGAGCACATGTAGCAGAAAATACAGAAGCAGCGGCATAATTTGGAGTGGAAAGATTAGCAACAACAGGGAAAGCTCTTTTTTTTTTTTTTTCAGGGAAAGCTCTTGAATCTCTGTATTTCTAGTTTGCTGTGAAATTATGCCACAAGTGTAGCTATTTGAAGAACGGGCTAACCTTGCAGTATGTGGGTTTGCATGTGATTTGTAAACAATAGGATGACTTGATTGAATATTTTCAGTGTTGGCACTGGAGGAGTGACTAGCTCAACTCCATTCTCAACTAATTTTTCTCAACGAATTTCTCCATTCTCAACTAGTTTTCCAGGGCACAGGGGTTTTTAACTTTATGTTCAGAAAATGATTTATGGGGAAAATACTTCTGTACAGATCTTGCTTGACGATTGGGGAATCATAAATGATACATGGATGTGAAAGTGTATGATACTTCCCATTTATATAACCTCATTTATTCGAATAACTCAGTGCCCTTTCCATCAATTATTGAATTAAACCTTTTAATATTCCTCTGTAAAACGGCAAGTGTGTATTTACTCTTCATTTTATAGTTGGGTGATAAGGCTGTGATGATTTGAACTGCTTTTCTTAGGGATGAGCCAGATCTTGCATAGATATGGTTACATAGATATGGTTAAAAGCTATTCCCTAAATGGAGCACTCATAAATAAAACGTCCTTTTTTATGACTCTGATGGGGTTAGGGCAGGCTGCCTCCAAATATGCCACTTTGGCATCTTGATTATTTAGAATTGAAGTTACTTAAGACATAGCAGTTGCCAGAAGGACTCTCTGAGCCCACATTGTCCCTCTGAAGGCAGGAAATAAAGTCCCCATGTGTAGGTGGTCTCCCTGTACCTGGAGGGTAGAAGGCATCCTTAATGCCAGAGATGGGGAATTCAGGGCCAAAGCTATGTAAACAAACTTTGTTACTTCTTAATTAATTTGCTACTCCAAGCCTAAAACCCTTTGTCATTTCTTCACAAATAATTGGTTTGTTGTTGTTTAAAAGGTACAAAAATTGCCTGTTTTGGTCACTTCTTTGAGTCTCATATTCCTATGAGATCCTGAGTATGAAATTAATTTGTTTTTCCTGTTCATCTGTCTTATGCAAATTTAATTATTTAGGTAGGCCAAAGAACCTAGAAGTGGAGAAGGGAAACATTTTCTACCCCTACACCTCTATACATTCTCATGAACAATTCATGATTCCTGTGAAATGTTCCTATGCATTTTCTTTGTGCAAAGCTAAACAATACATAGTTTTTTTGTGTGTCTGCGCTTTTATTGTAAAACTAGAGATTTTCCAAGGTGAATGAATTCTTAGTAATTTTATAGCATGAAATCTAATGGTTTTCATTTTACTGCTGAACAAGTCATATTTATTAGTGAGGAAATTATGGAAAGGGCAATGTATCTGAATCATAATCAGCAGCTTGAATGAGAAAAGCTTTCCAGATGTCCAACGTGTGGTTGACACATGTTGGCGGTGATCCCTTTTTCATGTCGTCTTCTCAGAGTTTCTCTTCACAATTTTCTAGTTCCTCGCGTCCTTCTACATAACCCCACCAGTTTCTCACTTTGTCTCCTGTGACTATGGAGTAATCGGCTCATTTCTCGCAGCCTTTAAAGCAGTTCCATTCTCCACTAACTTCTGTATCCTTCCTGCCTTTGGCTATCTAGTCACGAAGCCAGGCAGTGATGAAAATGGGTTTCATTAAACAGGAATCCTACTTATTTTCTCAAACCACTATGCTAATAATCTCCCTTCTCAATATAAAGGCTTAAACACATACCAATATAACTAGTTTTTTCAGCTATTTTTTCTAAAGAAGATTATTTCCTGGGGATAAAAATATCCCTCTTCAAAATCCAGGACTTCGTTGTTAGAAATGAAGATCGAAAGTATATAGAACTCTTTTTTTTTTCTTTTGCTCCAGAAGTGAATGAAGCTTGAAACTCCCACCTTTTAGTCATTCAGTTTTGAAAATGACCACAAAAGAGACATGAAGAGCTCAAACATTTCCTCACTAAAGCATGAATTTTGCAGGCCCTTATGAATAAATCAAGATAAGTATTAGAATACAGACATAGTTTATAGGCATATGAATATGGATAATAGAAATATAATTTTTTCCCTGGATCAACTAAAACATGTACCAAGACAAACATAGTATAATACTGAAGGAATACCGAGTCCACAGAAACTCTGATGAGCATTGTGTCTTATTTTTTTTATTTTTGAATTTTATTTAATGCATTTTTTCATACAGCAGGTTCTTATTAGTCATCCATTTCATACACATCAGGGTATACATGTCAATCCCAATCTCCCAATTCATCCCACCACCACCACCACCACCTGCCGCCGCTTTCCCCCCTTGGTGTCTATACGTTTGTTCTCTACGTCTGTGTCTCAATTTCTGCCCTGCAAACTGGTTCATCTGTACCATTTTTCTAGGTTCCATATATATGCGTTAATATGTGATATTTGTTTTTCTCTTTCTGACTTACTTCACTCTGTATGACAGTCTCTAGATCCATCCACATATCAACAAATGACCCAATATCGCTCCTTTTTATGGCTGAGTAATATTCCATTGTATATATGTACCACATCTTCTTTATCCATTCGTCTGTCGATGGACACTTAGGTTGCTTCCATGACCTGGCTATTGTAAATAGTGCTGCAATGAACATTGAGGTGCATGTGACTTTTTGAATTATGGTTTTCTCTGGGTATATGCCCAGTAGTGGGATTGCTGGGTCATATGGTAATTCTATTTTTAGTTTTTAAAGGAACCTCCATACTGTTCTCCACAGTGGCTGTATCAATTCACATTCCCACCAACAGTGCAAGAGGGTTCGCTTTTCTCCACATCCTCTCCAGCATTTGTTGTTTGTAGATTTTCTGATGATGCCCATTCTAACTGGTGTGAGGTGATACCTCATTGTAGTTTTGATTTGCATTTCTCTAATAATTAGTGATGTTGAGCAGCTTTTCATGTGCTTCTTGGCCATCTGTATGTATTCTTTGGAGAAATGTCTATTTAGGTCTTCTGCCCATTTTTGTGTCTTTCTAAAAGAAAGCCATCCTCATGGGAGAGTGTCACCCTTCTCTCTCAGTGGGCTGCAGACCTCATTGTGATTGGGGTTGAAGTTCTTCAGGCTTTGCACCCTCTATTTAATGCCTGTAGTTTCTATTTGAGTATTTAACTTCCTATTTATCTGGAGGCTTGTTTTGAAATCATCCTCCTTGTTAGTTATCTTGACATTCAGCATCACAGCCTCAGTCGCCCTTTTTTTCCCCTCTCCCTTGTCATGAAGTTTGTGATCATCAACAAGAAGCTAATTTTGACTCTTTTCACTCTCTGGAGCTTTTAGAGCTCTTTGCAAATACAAGGAGCATGACCCTGGAATTTTTTTTTCCCCAGAAAAGGAAAAAGCTCCACTTGTCAGTCAGTCATCCTGAGCATAAGTTCTCACAAAGGAACTCAGAGCAGCCCCTGTCTAAATCCATCAAGGTGGAGGGGGAGATGGGGGAGGGGGTGTCACGTTACCAAATAACTGTGATCAGCTTTAAAGCCTAGCTTCAGGGTTATTACTTACATTGCCTTTCATACTACTCAAACGCAGCAGAGATGCACAAAAAATTAAAGAACACCAAATCCTTTGTTACCGGACAAGTTTGAGGATCCAGGCATTCTGAGTAATGCAATTTCTGGTTAATTGAATGTTAACCTATTTATGGACAGAGCTTATCTAGGGCAAGGGTTTGGCTGAAGAGCACAGAAGGATGAATGCCTCCTTTCAGATGTGCACGGTTTAACGATTCATCCCACACTACTCTGTATCTGTCTTTCGGTTCTTATATTTGTTTTATTTTATAGTGAGTTGTCCATATGTTTCTTTTACCCAGGAGGTTATAAGCAATTTGAGAGCAGAAGTGTTTTTTTCCATTTTTGCAAAACCTGTAAAATATTTCACATCGTAGAAGTTCATTAATTACTTGCTGAGGTGAATTGATTTTGCCTCTCTAATGTTTTTAGATATGTTGCTTTACCAATGACAAATGCCCACTATGTATGTCAATGCCTTAAGTGCAAAAAAAAAAAGAGGCCTGAAAAATATGAAGCTAGTGTGTACTGTGATGACTTTTATAAAACCTAAAAGTAAAACTTTTCCTTAAAACTTATATGTTCATAAAATAATACCTGAAATCTTGAGGCATACACCCCTACACACAATCTGTTTGAAATATGCTCCACCAGAAATGTGAAAAAATAAAGGTGGATCATAGATCAGTGAAGCACCTTGAAGGTATTAGATATATGATTTAAAGAGACTGAAGGTGATTTAATAAAAAGTATTTATTCAGTACCTCCTGGCTGTACAGTGCTGTATTAGGTACGCTGAGGGCACAAAAATTAGGAAGCCAAAGTTGAGCCTCTACTTTGTTTCACACAATCTTCTAGGTCCATAGGGTTCATCAGAGACCAACAAAATAGGTCCCTGATCCTCACCCTCATAAAGCAAGAGGGGAGAGTCCAACAATTAGCAATTAATATGATGAGTGAATTACATAGTGGCCAGAAGCGGGTAAATGCAACAGAGAAAGAAAAACCAGATCAGGGTAATTGAGAGTGCCTGGGTGGCAAGTTAAAAAGTGCCATCAGAGTAGGCTGCATCGAGAAGGTGATACTTGAGCTAAGACTTTAGAGAGGTGGGGGAGTTAACCAAGCATTTATCTGGGGAGGAGCAATTCCAGGCAAAGGGAATGGTTAGTGCAAAGGGTGAGAGCAAGCCTGGCATGTTGAGGGACAGGAGACAGAACAATGGAGGAGAACAGTAGGAGGTGAAGTCAAGAGAGTTTTGCAGGATCAAACAGGGTCTCTTAGGCTGCAGCAGATGAAAACTCTGAGTAAGATGGGGATCCATGGCATGACTTTTAGCTGAGAAGTGATGTGATCTGATGAACATTTTAGAAGGCTCATTTTAGCTGCCGTGCTGAGGGAAGACCCTAGAGGTACTAGAAGCATGGAGACTAGCTCAGAGGTTTCTTTATAATGTAGGCGAGATGTGCTGATGCCTGATTAGATGTCTGGCTCCACTGTTAGACTGCCAATGCCCTTAGGGAAGGCACATCCTGTCCAAGGTATCCCTTCTAACACAAATTTTGTCACAAAGTAGGTGCTTAGGTATCTTTTTGAATGAATAGGTATATAACTTCAGTATACCACAGAAAAATCACAGAAAAATATGCCCCAAAGTTTAGGATATAAAGCTACAGACATGTAGAGGAGGGTGAAATTATCAGTAGCTTATAAGATTTGTAGTGGAGGGAACATTTCAATAAGACTACGGAGGACTTGTGGTGATGGTAACAGTAGTAGTAAATATAATAGTCGCTACCATTTATTGAGAATGTACTACATTTCAGGTTGTAGGCTAAATGTTGTGCATATATCATCAATTGCAAAAGGGAAAGAAAGGAATTCCCAGTACAGGACATAAGGAAGCAAAGTCCGGGGTTTGAAAAGGAGGCTGGCTAGTTATTTTGCTTTGTTGAAACGCTGATGCAGAGTACATAATAGGAAATAAAGTTGGCAAGGTTGGTTGAGGTCGGATTGTGGAAACCCTTAAATTCATACATCATGCAAATGTTTTGGATATTATCCAGGTTTTTGAAGTTTATTTGTTTATTCAGCAGGAGAGTGATAGGTTTAAAGCTGAGCTCGGGGAAGATTAATATAACTCTTAGAATACCTCTGTATCATTTAACTAGAAAATAAAACTAGATGAGTAGTTGTTTCTAAGGTCAAAATTACATTTTTATCATTTGGAAGCATTGATGTGGAAAACTGAAAAATGACACACCCTAATATTTGTACACGCCTGTGCAGTTTACAAAACCCTTGCATATATATCATCCCACTTGATCATCACAGCAACCCTGCTAGGTGGCATTGTTACCACATTTTACAAATTGAGATGACTTATGCAAAAACGATCAGTGCATGGTGCGGCCTGTAGTAGATACTCAAGAAATGATAGCTGAAGTGAAAAAATAAGGAAACACAGGCTAAGAAAGCCTGAGCATTTAGCCCAAGGTCATATAGATGAAAATGAATGACAGAGTCAAAACTTAAAGCCAGTTTCTCTGAGTATGAGTCTAATTCTCTTTGCTCATACCTTAACTACTTCCCTCCCACCCACCAGAGAGCCTCAGAAGTTCTTGGAAAATGACAGGTGAAGCCGTCAAGGCATCATATGTATGCACCACAAAGTTTTGTGAAATGAATTATGTCTCATTTGATGAAAAAAAAAAAAATGACAGGTGAAAGAATCAAGCATAATACCAGTTAGCTAACCTAGTATAAACTCTCAGTACAGAAAGTATTATTTAGTATTTAGTATAAATTTTTACTTTATTTTAAGGGTTCCTGATATATATTTTATGTTACTATATATTTGCATGTATATATGAGTGTGTGTGTGTGTGTGTGTGTGTGTGTGTGTGTGTGTGTATTATTATACTAGTTTGCTAAGCCTGCCATAACAAAATATCACAGACTGGGTGGTTTACACAACAGACATTTATTTTGTCATAGTTCTGGAGACCAGGAGTTTAAGTCTAAGACGTCAGCAGGTTTAATTTCTACTGAGGCCTCTCTCTTTGGCTGGCAGACAGCTGCATTCTCTCTGGGTCGTCACATAGTCTTTCCTCTGTGTGCGTGCACCTTGCATTTCTTTGTGTGTCTAAATTTTCTCTCCTATAAGGAAACCTGTCAGATTGGATTAGGGCCAAACTAATAGCCTCATTTTCACTTAATCAACAGTTTAAAGGTCTTATTTCCAAGTATGATCAATTTCTGAGAGGTTAGAGCTTCAACATATGAATTTTGAGGGAACCCAATTCAACCCATAACATTTATACACATATATGTGTATACATATATGTGCATATAATTAATTTATTTGTTTATAGGCCTCTTAGAGATACATGGTACATCCAATCTCCTCCTTTGAATTTCCAAAATGTAGTATTGTCCATTAAACATTTCCTGGGACAAACTAAGGCCCTGGCACAATGACATAGGCATAGGTGCAATGTGATATATCAGTGGACATGACACAGACTTTAGACCCCTATAACCTTGGTTTTAATCCTGATTCCATTGCCTTTTTCCACCTGTGTGGTCATAGACTTGTTACTTCAGTATTTTTCTTCTATAAATTACAGATGAAAGGGCCTTCCTGGAAGGTTTGAGTGAAGATTAAAAATAATCCATGTGAACATGTCTAGTATAGGGCCTGTCTCTTTGTAGGAGCTCAAAAATGTTAGCTCCCTTTTCCATCACTGCCCTGAGGGAGCTCTCAGAGCTATGCTCCCTCAGATAGAGGCAGACGTGCACACAGATAATCCAGGAGAGTGGCTTTTGTCTTAACTCCTCTCTGGGCCATTTCTCCCTGTCCCCTACCCCCATCACCCTCTTTCTTTCTGTTTCTCTGTCCCTTTTTCTCATCACCAGATACCATTCTGGGAGGACCCAGGCAGCCTATGGACAGGCTCATAGACTGAAAAACCACATGACATGGAAGCAGATTTTCTAAATCTTGCTAAGGGAGCAAGCTTGGAAGCAGATTCTCCAGAGCCAGTTGAATCTCAACCTGACTGCAACCCCAGCCAACAGCTTGACTGCATCTTGGGCTAGAGGAGCTCTTTTAAGTCGCACCCAGATTCCCGACCCATGGAAACCCCAAGATAATGTTTGTTGTTTTAAGCTGCTAAGTTTGGGGGGTCATTTGACATACAGCAGTAAATAAGTACTTCACCCAACTTGGAACACGTGTCTGTTTGTCTAAGTACAGAAATACTTGCATTTCGTTCAACTTAAATATTTTATATGGAAATCTGCATTTTATCTTTTACGAGAGACTTTGCACTTATGTATCACATATATACCATTTAAAAAAAAGAGAGGAATTCTAATCAGAAGATGACTCTCTCTATATTTTTTCTTAATATAATCATTGGGTGAAATATTGTTAGACTTAATATAATAAAAAATAAGCACAAATATTTTATTTTGCCTACTGGTGAAAAAATCAGGCATGGCTTAGCATTGCTGGAAAACGCTTTGAGTACCACAGTAATAAATCACAACACAACTTAGGATCAAGGCTCACAAATGTGATCTATGCACAAAACTCTGGCTGCTTAAAAGGGTGTTGGAAGAAAGCAGAATAATGGGATCTCAAGAAAGGAAAGAGCTGTACAACTGAACAGAAACATATTTAATTTTTCCTCTGCTAGATAAAAATGCAAATAGATACATCATCCACTTTTGAAAAGATAGCGTTCAAAGTTCACAATGGCATTGACAAGTTGTATTTATCGGGCACTTGCATGTCTGTTCTTTATGCCTTTCATATCTGTTCTATCCTGTTTCACAGTTCAGTTGTGAAACAGGTCAGCCTAAATGATTTTTGCCTCATCTTACAGATGAAAAACAGAGATTTGGCTCTATAACCTTGGGAATGCAGATTGACTAAACCATTTTTCATTGCAGTAATTTGGAAATTTTAGTTCATACCTCACAAAACAAGTATCTATCTATCTATCTATCTATCTATCTATCTATCTATCTATCTACCTACCTATCTATATATCCATCCATCCATCCATCCATCTATGCATCCATCCACCCACCCATCCATCTATCTTCTGTACTTATCTAAAGGTCAGCTAGCTGACAATCACAACCCTCTAGAAGACAGTCATGAGGCTGGAGGTAAGGCTAAATGTTCTCAGAATTGGCTATAATACCTGCCAGACATACGCACTAAAATCTCGGCTCTGAATGGTAATACTTAACTTTTTAAACATTTCTCAGACTTAATATGCAGACCCTATGGACACTTATTTTAAACACAAGCTAACAGGTTTGGTTTTGTTCCTTTGTTTCCAAGACAAGAGCAGACTAACAGGAGAGACTGAGAAACGGTAGTGAGAGGCCAACAAACTGACAGCAAGGAGGGATAAAGAAAAAATTAAAAAGCAACCACGGAACCAGAGAGAGTAGCTTTTGGACACTTTTAAAGTGATGATAAACATTGTGACCTGTTTCAAAGTGCTCCACAATAATTAATGCTGATTATTATCATCCCCCGAAATCAGTAAAATATCAAATTCAGATCAGCACCTTTAAGGAGACAAACTAATTGTAGGGGGCATATTTTGAATATTTACTTTGTAGCAAGAACCAAGTAGATGCTTTACATACATTATCTCTAATCCTCTCAGCACACAAGGTTTTGGAGACAGAAAAATGAAACTTGTAGAATTTAAGTCACTTCCCTAGGGTCATACAGGTGCTAATAAATGATCCAAAATTCAAATTCAGATTTTTCTAATTGAAAACCTCCACTCTGTCCACTATTCTACACGGTCTGAAAGATGCCTGTCAAAAACTGCTTAAGGTTTAAAAAAAAAAGTGTTTTAGTGCCCAAGACCATAGTTTGCTAATTTGGAAACCAAATCAATTCTGTTCTACCTGTCGTTTCCCCTAAGTACTAGTGAAATGTTAATCTTTGTGTACTTTTTGGCAAGGAGCGGGGTATATTTTTTGCTTGGCATGAACAGGATATACTTTAAAAATTAGAATTATACAACAGCAAAACAGACTGCTTTGTGAGTGAGTTTCCCATCTCTGAGAATATCATAGCCATCGTTATTTAACATTTTCCAGGGATGCTGGAGACGTTATTTCTTTACAGAAAAGAAAACGGATCACTGAGGACCTGCCTCATTTCTAAGAATCCGTGTCTTGAAAATCCTGTTTCACCCTTATATGCAGTATTTCTAACGACTCATAAATGGTGAAGAAAGATTTTCTACTAGATGAATTGTCATTCTTTTGAGCACAAAAGGAGTGAGTTCAACTCTCTCGGCAGTTGCGTTTAGATAAGCAATTTTTTGTGTCTTTAATTCTTTGGTGTCAAATGGATCACTGCATGTTCAATGCTTAATTAGTGAATCTTTATCATCCCCCAATACTTCTGTGCTTAATATTTATTAAAACTTTTTTTTTTCAGGGAGACAAACCTTACCTACCATCGGAAATCTAATTTTTATGACATTTTGTAGATAGTAGTTATAAACTAATAATGCACAGTCTGTTTGAAATCGTTCCTTATGTTATACTAGGAAATTAATTTTTCCTTTTGATTTTTAATACATTTCTCTTATTCTATTCAAAGAACAGTAGGGTGCCCTCCTAATGATAATTTTGACTAGTCATTTTAAATTGCTATTCAAAACAGTCTGAGTAGTGTTTCACATGAACATTTCTATTAAATTTCCCATGATGTTACTTGTCATTAAAAAATAACCACTGTCGTAGAAAAAAAAAAAGCCAAATAAATATATAATCAAATATTTTATATCTTACTCAAAACAGATGAAATAAACCTAAATCACCTTATGTAAGTAAAGATAAATATCTGTAAAAAGAGCTTCATTGATGAATACATTTGTCCATTCATTCCAGGGCTGGATTATCTATTAGTCTTGGTAGGCGTAGGGTATGGGGTCCACAGTACTTTTAGGGGCAGACAAAAATGTTTTATTTTAAAATCAGAAGAAAAAAATGAACTTTTAGGTCAAAAAAAAAGTTTCAGTATAGAATATTAATATACTCATTTTTATATCAATGCAGTTATAAAATATAATTAAAAAAAATTTTTTCATGGACAAAGTGACCCATGAAGGCAAAAGTGCCCAGGGCCCACGCAAGATGTAATGCTTTTCAGACTCACTCCTTCTAATGGGATTAAATGAACTCCCTGCTGTTTGTTATCCCTGCTCTAGAGTGGAAATGTATGTGGTGGGGAAAGTGGGGTAACATGGTGGATTGGAGAAAATGAAGAAAACTCAGCTTTGTCTTCAAGGAACACATAAACTCCTAATGAGCGAAGAAAGTACGCAAACCGATCTTTGTAATACAATGCAGTAAGTGATATTGTCAATACAGACAAGATACAAGGAAAGGATGGAGGAGGCTGTGACCAGCTCTGCCTGGGGGGTGTGGTGTGTCATAGCACATGACAATTACACTGGGCTTTGAGAAACGAGATGGATTAATATGGGGGTACTGAGGGAGACTATGTTCTTGGCAAATGGAAGGCATGTGCAAAGGCCTTAGAGTGTAATAGGCCTTGGTATTTTCCAGAAACGGCAGAGAGTTCATTATGGCTACGTAGAGTACATGCAAGTATCCTGGGGATTATGGAAAAGGCAGACAGCGTTCACAATAGCGAAAGGAAGGGCCTAGGTGCCATCCTTGCCATGCCAATGAGACTGCATTTTATTTGATAGGGTAGGGTTTCTGCATTTCTTAACCTTGGCATTAAACACTTTCCCATATAGCTCCTTAGAATACCATCTCCCACGAATGCTCTAACAAAATACCCCAATGCCAGCCATCCCCGTGGATTCACTTCCCTGTTTCTACTCTTCTGTACGTGTTCTCACTCTGCCTCGAATGCACTCTGTCCTTTTCTCAAAACAGCCACCTCAGCATCTTGGAATTATCTAGTCCTTAACCTTTATTTTACTGATAAAACTGAGGCCCAGAGGGATTAATCAGCTTGTGTCCTTTTCCACAGCCAGTAAGAAATGGAAGAAAATGGAACCAAATTCGTCTGACTTATGGAGGCAACAATTTCTGTGTCAACTGTCTCCCCAGTATCTTTGGTGATTAATCATGGACTGTCTTGACATAGCTTGTGTCACCTTCAGCTATTTAAATTTTACCGTTTGATTTGTTTGTATCTTGGTATAGTTTCCTAATCAAATGTTATTGCCCTGTGGGCCGGAACTGCCTCCTACAGTGATTTCCCACAAGATCTAAAGCAGTGATTTGACATATCAGGAAGCCTTTAAAGAGTTAACAATCATCCTCATGAAACGATCTGCTTACTTTATAGAGATTAATAAATCTACAACAGGACAGAGAAGAAAACAGCACCTGTCTTCGTTTGGGTTTCCAAGGAGCAGTCTGTGACATAGATCTTGTGCCCTTGATTTATTGAGTCTGCTTCTTAGAAAAACTCTGTGACAGAATGAAGACAGGAAAGGGGAAAGAGCAAGTCTAACCTTGGCCACCTGATCTACTGGAGGGAAGGGGGTTCTGGTGCATCAGTCACTCCACAGAATTGTCCAGCAAGGGGCAGGACAAGCCTTTGCAAAGCAAGTCTTTGCCTGTGGGCTTCCCGAGGGTGGGGGGCAGTGAGTATAATGTCCTTGGTGAGGGGGCTCTTTTCTGTTAAGGACAATCCCTGGAAAGGGGGTGGAGGCAGCTGTCCATCACTGGGAGACAAAAATCACAGCATCTTGTGATGAGTGGACCGACTCAGTAAAGGGAATCTGGGCAGAGCGTCAGCAGCAGCGATTACCACTGTCACTTGAGGGACAAAACAGAAAGAACCAACCAACCAATAAACAAAACAACCCAAGAAAACAAAACAAGACAGAAAACCCAGATAATAGAACCAAAGAACTGATCTCTGTCCTCTAAAATCTGGCTGCTTCTGTTGGATCATAAATTTTCTCAAGTTCCTCCCACAGAGCTTTACCTAACATAATGTCCATATTGATTCTAATAAAAATAGATTTAATGTACAAACAGATTAATCACTTCTAAAGGCATGGCTTGTCTCTTAGAGGAATGCAATCACTGCTGAGAAAAACATGCCATAGATCATCACATAGGAAATCAGTTCCAAGGTTTTGAAGAACAGATACTACAGTTTCCGATTTTGCCTCCAGATAGCCACAATGGCAGAGGAAAGAACCAAGTCCAAAAATTAATCCTCCTCACCCCCTCGAGAAAGACTTCCCAGTGTTTTGCCTTACAGATAACATAATAAATAAATAAATAAATAAATAAACAAACTAAGGCCCATATAAATGCAGCTATTTCTTAAAGATCTCATCTGGCACAAAAACGTCTGTTGGCACAGCTCTGGAATTAACACACAATCTGCCCAGCAGTGTGGGGTCTGGCTGTGTGTGATGGATCCTAAAGACACCCTCCCTTTGGGCCTTGAAAGTAATTTTGCTCGTTCCCATCTTAGTCTGAGCCCCGCAATTAGGATTCCATCAGGTCTCTGCTATTTCAAATGGCCCCTGTTCTCACTCCCATCGTTCTCGCAAAAGAAAGTCCACTTTTTACTCCAGCCCTGGGCACCTCAGTTTACTTCAGTAAATCTGCATTGTCTCCCATGGAGCGCATGACTCTGCATCTGAATTTGGGCTTAGTAACCAAAGGAGGGTTCGCTTTTCCTGAAGCTTCGCCCGGGGATGCCAAGCAGCAAGAAAAACGCCTGGACCCATTATGTGGTTTCTTTCTCTATAGCCATCTTTACCTGCTGCTCCTGGGTTGGTTTTTTATCTTCTTTATTCTGTAAACCTGTCACAGCGTGAGATTTAGAATAATTCAGCATTCCATTGGAAAGATATAGCGGGGGGTTCTCACAGATTTACTTGAGCACCATGAAGCTTAGCTGGGATCCCGGCTCCTGTGCTATTTCCTTTATAAGTCCCCCAATCAGACCAGATGCCAGGCAGTCCCTGTGGCTTTGCACAGCATGTTACGAATATAAGTTTGGAGAAAATAATTAGTAATAATAATTTCTAAGAAAACCGGGGTCAAAACTTCCAAAACGGGGCTTCCCTGGTGGCGCAGTGGTTGAGAGTCCTCCTGCCGATGCAGGGGACGCGGGTTCGTGCCCCGGTCCGGGAAGATCCCACATGCCGCGGAGCAGCTGGGCCCGTGATCCATGGTCGCTGAGCCTGTGCATCCGGAGCCTGTGCTCTACAACGGGAAGGGCCACAACAGTGAGAGGCCCGCGTACCGCAAAAAACAAACAAAAAAAAACAAAAAACCTTCCAAAACGTTTACTTTTCTCTTGAATGTACACCTAATTACATTTAAACTATGACAAACTCTTAATGCATTTGGCACAGAAAGAAAAAAACAGTTAACAAACGGGCACTCAAAAATGTTTCCGAGAAGCCATTTTATCATGCAACCTCTGTAATTACCATTCTTTAACCCTCAGATAGTGTTGGAACTCATGAGAAGCTAAATAAGCACTCAAAATGCACACTAGTGCCTCAAACCTTCCCCAGCTTTCACTTCACTTTGCATCTTTTAACATTTTAAAATCATGATTAAAGAATGATTTTAAGTGGTGGATTTTCCCCATGACCTATTATCAATTCCTAAATAGATGAGTTTTAACTAAAAGATCACAGAAGAGAGAAAAGGCTTAGGTGACTCCACATTTTCTAGCCAGGAAGGCTGGGAGAACAGGAGTTACATAAATGGGAGTTTGGGAAAGTAAACTGCTTTGATAGGGAGCTAGTACTGATTTTGTACATGGGATATTTGAAGTGATTTGGGACACCCAGGTGTTGATTCCATTTGGAACCACGAGGAGCTGATGAGAAATAAGACATGGTGAAAAATCATCATCATCTTTCATACTTGAGGATCTCTCTTAAATGTCACAGATTTATCTGCCCCCATTCACCTGTGTTTAAGAGAAAAAAAATGTGCTAGACATCACAGAGGTTGCACAAGAGGTACCAAGTGAAGGTGGGCTAGCGGACCATCGCATGACAAAACGATAGTACATCCATGAGGGCAAGGGGACAGCAGCTGAGTGACTCCTGCAAGCTCCACTCTATATGCTAATGTTTCTAATGGGTTTGTCCTGATGAGAATTCAAGAGTTAGAAATTGGCCAATTTTCATTCCCATTCAACTGATAAGGGGTGGTCAGTGAAACTCTCTAAACCCCAGGAGATTATGGGTTTGGGCTTCGCTGCCCACATGACTAAAGGAAGCCACAGTTCTGATAATTTCTTCCACTAGAGGGGAGAGAAAGCCAAAGGGAAAACTGTTACTCTGGTCCTAATTCTGCACGACAAGGGGAAATTGGTTGGTGAAGTGGAAATGATAAAAACTAAGGGAAAGAAGTGTCCATGCCAAGTCACCCTAACGCGATAACCGAGAGGGAAGAGGTTGGGCCTGGATTTCAGGAGGACTGGTGTTTTAAAGGAGAGAGCAGATAGGCAGAATTCTACAGCAATGTTTTGAAAGGGAAGAGAGTTTAAGAGAACAGGAAAACATTCAAGAATAGGATTCTAACTGTGTAGTTACTGATTTTCTCCCACCAGCTTTATTGAGGTACCATTGACAAAATTGTAATATGTTTAAAGTGTACAATGTTGTATTCATTGTGAAAGATTCCCCTCATTGAGTTAATTAACATATCCATCACCTCACCTATTTACCTTTTTTGGGAGATGAGAACATTTAGGTTTTACTCTCTTGGCAAATTATACAAACAGGATTATCAACAACAGTCATCATGATATATCATGGATACTCAGACCTTATTCATCTTATAACTGAAAGTTTGTACCCTTTTACCAACCTCTCCCTATTTCCCCCACCCCCAGTCCCAGGCAACTACTTTTCTACTCTCTGTTTCTTTGAGTTTTTGTTTTGTTTTTGTTTTTTTGATTCCACATATAAGTGATACCATGCCTATTTGTCTTCCTTTCTCTGGTTTATTTCACTTAGCATAATGCCCTCTGGGTTCATCCATGTTGTCATAAATGAACAGGATTTTCTTCTTGGTCATGACTAAATGATATTCTGTTACCTATCTATCTACTTATCTGTCATCTATCACATTTTCTTTATCCATTCATCAGCTGATGGGTACTTAGGTTGTTTCCATGCTTTGGCTATTGTGAATATAAACTATTCAGTTTCAAATAATCTTAAAGGCAAAAAAAGCGGAGATTTTATTAATGAAACTAAGGATAAATCAGAGATCAGAAACATTCTGACAAGCCCTGATTTTCATGTATAAGCTTTTAGTAAAAGAGGCATCATTTATCCAAATTAATGAACTTTGGTTCTCAGGATACTAAGATTTGTTTCATTAGACTCAAACTTTCGAGTTACTTATTCTACTTCGGTTATTTCATATGGGGAAGACAGGCTCAGAGGTGCTGAAAGTCTGGTTAAGGTGAGTGACACAATCACAATCACAGCTGCAACCAGATTTTTCTGATTCTTAGTTCAGGCCTCTCGCTGCCACATCAATGTTTTCTAGACAATGATCTGAGGATTCTGAGGGATCCAAAAGCCTTTCTGGAGTGAGAAGGGACCCTGAGTGAGCGGGGCTCCTGGTGCATCCCACTTCTCCTCACCCCAAGTCCCACTTTCAACCAAGGAATTTACTCTACTTTCTGTTTTATAAATATGGTGACAGTGTATTATTTAATCATCACAGGGAGTTCTGCTAAGGTTCCAAAACCGGCACCCCCTATGCCATTTCATTGGCTATAATTCCAAAAATAAAAAATACTGAATCAGATACTGTGTGAGTAAACAAAAATGATTCGGATGGAGGCTCCAATAAATACATATTTAAAAAAATTAAATACAAGTATTATGCTAAAAAAAAGCTAGGGCATATAAGCTAAGAGGAGAGAGGACCCCCAGAAGCCTAGAGCTAGGAATTGATTGGAGTTTCTAAAAATGGCATGAAAAATGTACTTTTTTTTTTTTTTTTTGAAAAATGTACTTTTAAAAGTCATATTTGGAGGATGATGCTCAAGGACCACAGTGTTGCTAAATTTTGTTTTGTTTTATTCTGACTCAGTTCTGATAACTGGAGTTGATTCTCTCTGGACCTCTATCATATATACAAGTAGCTAATTATAATGTTAAACTAAAAATATTTTTTAAATACTTAACCATGATTTACCCTAAACTTAATCAATTATCATTTAGCCAAAGACTTTTGAAAAAATAAGATTCAACTTTCATTATCCATGGCTGGAAAAATTATGAGGTTTGGCCCATTCCCTGAGGGGTTCCAAGTTCTCTCCTTTGCCTTCCTCTGCTTTCCCCGGTCCTTCACCTTGTGTGCATGGCTAAGAGTTAACGACGGCCCCTCGGATGTGGGGCTGCTGTGCCTTGTTTATGGTGAGCCATGGCATGTTTGATTTTTCTTTGGTTCCTGATGCAGAGAGCTCCCCCAGGGCACTCTGTGACCTGCCAGCTTCTTACTTTCTTCTGAATCTGCTTGTGCAGAGGTTGGATCATGCCAAGTCCTTGTGTTACCTGGCTGCCACCAGCAAACTTCTTGCTCAGCACCTCTTGAATTTGTTTATTTAGGAAATAATTTAGGTTCAAGTAAAGAAAAAAAGAAGTTTTCTCTGGTATATGCAAGAGGAATCTTCATGGAGATGATGGTTAGATTCCTGCCTTGGCAAGGAAAGGTGCGTGGATGTTGCTACAGGGCATCAGACCCAGGCCATTCCATTTTGGTTTTTCAGAGATTGTCATTCTGCCCTTTGTTCTGAACTGGTGCCTAGTATATTTAGAGGTTTGCCTTGCATGAAATGAGGGCTGCAGCGTCAACGGATGTACCCTGTGCTTTTCCTGCTTTTGTGTATTTCACTCCCCTGGCTCTGACTCTGCCCATGGTCTCTTTCATTTGACTCCCAGTTGTCTCCCCTGAAATGTTTAATTCATGCAGCTCATGATGCTAACCTATATCTGCATCCTCATCGCTCAATGCACTGGCCACACTGAATCTAAAACTGATCACTAAACCTACTAGGCCTTGATATAATTGTGCAGCCTTGAGTACTTGCCCCCTCCTTCAAATACCCTGCACCCTGCCCATTAGGCAGACTCCTATATGGCTGCCAAGAGCCTGTTCCAACTTCTTTCCCTTTGGGAAGCCTTGCTGTGTCCCTTGGACAGCACCCATTCACATTAAATAATTTTTTAAAAAATTTTTAAATAAATGAAAATATATATATATATATATATATTCTTTTTCATATTCTTTTCCATTATGGTTTAGCACAGAATATTGAATATAGTTTCCTATGCTATACAGTAGGACCTTGTTGCTTATTCATTCTATGTATAATAGTTTGAATCTGCTAATCCCAAACTCCCAGTCCATCCCTCCCCAATACCCCCACCCCCTTGGCAACAAGTCTGTTCTCTATGTGTGTGAGTCTGTTTTGTTTCATACATGTGCTCATTTATGTCATATTTGAGATTCCACATATAAGTGATATCATATGGTATCTGTCTTTCTCTTTCTGATTTACCTCACTTAGTATGATAATCTCTAAGTCTATCCATGTTTCTGCAAATGGCATTATTTCATTCTTTTTAATGACTGAGTAGTATTCCATTGTATATAGGTACCACATTTAGGTTGTTTCCATGTATTGGCTATTGTGAATAGTGCCGCTATGAACATAGGGGGGGTGCATGTATCTTTTTGAATTATAGTTTTGTCTGGATATATGCCCAGGAGTGGGATTGCTGGATCATATGACAACTCTATTTTTAGTTTTTGAAGGAACCTCCATGCTGGTTTCCATAGTGGCTGCACCAATTTACATTCCCACCAACATTGTAGGAGGGTTCCCTTTTCTCCACACCCTCGCCAGCATTTGTTATCTGTGGATTTTTTAATGATGGCTATTCTGACCAGTGTGAGGTGATACCTCATTACAGTTTTGATTTGCATTTCCCATATAATTAGTGATGTTGAGCATCTTTTCATGTGCCTCTTGGCCATCCATGTGTCTTCTTTGGGGAAATGTCTATTCAGGTCTTCTACCCAGCTTTTGATTGGGTTGTTTTTTGTTGTTGTTGAGTTGTACGAACTGTTTGTCTGTTTTGGAAATTAAGCTCTTGTCAGTCCGCATCGTTGGCAAATATTGGATTGGCAAAAAAGTTTGTTCGTTTTTTTCTGTAAGATGGCTCTAATAACGTTTAGTTGTCTTTAACTTCATTGGAAAAAATTTTGTTAGATTGTATGTGACAGCTGTCATATCAGCGTGCATTTAAAAACAACTTGTCAAAATTGGTGAATTTTAGTGTAGCCATTTTAATATTGAAGAAAAAAAGCAACATTTTCAGCATATTATACTTTATAATTTTAAGAAAGGTAGAAATGCAACTGAAGCACACAAAAAAGATTTGTGCAGTGTATGGAGAAAGTGCTGTGACTAATCGAACATGTCAAAAGTGGTTTGCAAAGTTTCATGCTGGAGATTTCTCGCTGGATGATGTTGCATGGTTGGGTAGACCAGTTGAAGTTGATAACAATCAAATTGAGATATCAATTGAGAAAAATAAACATTATACCACACGGGAGATAGCCAACAACTCAAAATATCCAAATCAAGCACTGAAAATCATTTGCACCAGTTTGGTTATGTTAATCCCTTTGATGTTTGGATTTCACATAAGTTAAGGGAAAAAAACCTTGACCATGTTTCTGCATGCGATTCGCTACTTAAACATAACAAAGACGTTCCATTTTTAAAACAAATTGCGATGGACAATGAAAAGTGGATACTGTACAGTAATGTGGAACAGAAGAAATCATGGGGCAAGCTAAATAAACCACCACCAACCTCACCAAAGGCTGGTCTGCATACAGAGAGGGTGATGCTGTGTATATGGTGGGATTGGAAGGGAGTCCTCTATTATGAGCTCCTTCAGAAAAACCAAACATTTAATTCCAATAACTACTGCTCTCAGTTAGACCAACTGACAGCAGCACTCGACGAAAAGCATCCAGAATTAGTCAACAGAAAACGCATAATCTTCCATCAGGGATAACGCAAGACCACATGGTTCTTTGATGACCAGGCAAAAACTGTTTCAGCTTGGCTGGGAAGTTCTGATTCATCCGCCATGTTCACCAGACATTGTATCTTCAGACTTCCATTTATTTTGGTCTTTACAAAATTCTCTTAATGGAAAAAAGTTCAATTCCCTGGAAGACTGTCAAAGGCACCTGGAACAGTTCTTTGCTCAGAAAGATAAAAAGTTTTGGGAAGATGGAATTATGAAGTTGCCTGAAAAATGGCAGAAGGTAGTGGAACAAAAGGGTGAGTACATTATTTAATAAAGTTTTTTGGTGAAAGTGAAAAATGTCTTTTATTTTTACCTAAAAACTGAAGGAAACTTTTGGCCAACCCAGTATTTTCTCCCAGGCCATAGGCTGTCTTTTCATTTTGTTGATGGTTTCCTTTGTTGTAAAACCATTCACATTTTAATCTGTCATAATGATGGACAAATTTCTTTAGCTTGTTTATTCATTTATTGCTTCAACAAGTTTTATTAATCACCTAATGTGTGCCAACCATTCTAAGGCACTGGGGTTAGAGTGGCAAATAAGACAGATATGGCCTCCAACAGCAATGATTATTGAAGGGATAGATGATTTTAAAAGTATTGACAGTGAAGTTAGTATGAAGAAGTACATCACATACAGGAACATACATCAGAGGAGTAACGTAGTTTGGGGTTTTAAGAAGACCTCATTTAGGACCAAATATTTAAGCTGAGAGACTAAACCCTTGAGGGAGGCAAGAGCTGTGTATGCCCCCATGCATCTCCATTCATAGTACCTAGTCGTCACTTGATAAAAGCACATGGAACAAATGAATGACCAAATGTACACTGACAGTGGCAGTTGGAGGACCTCATTAGAATTTAATTTCTTCCAACTCACCTTAAGAGTTCAAAGTTTCTATAACGTGGGAATAAAATGTGTGTGTACGTGTACATGTGTATACATGCATATTCCGAAAGAACTTGAATACACATACACATCTGCCACGTGATCTTGAAAATATTCTTGAACCCCCTCAAAAAAAAGCTGTTTGCCCAACACTAGGCTAGTTGAAAGAACCTACAGCCCATGGAACCTGTTTGGGTTTGCGGAGGACCCTCTGCTTCACCCAGATCCTCATTTCATGACTGAAGGACTATCCCCCAGCTTCCGGGAGGTCTGCCGATTGAAGGCCCCGGGCAACAGCCCGCTCCGTGAAGTGTCCGTGGCTGAAAAGAGCTGTCTCAATCAAGCTTACTCCACTTCCTTAGATTCCAATAACTGGTCCATGGGGGGAAGCCAGGGTTTAGAGGCCCAGCTCCTTGTCATAACTCAGGACAACTGCAAAGGGACCATCTGAGGGCCAGAGCGCCTCACATAGCTGGCTGAGGTGTTTATGCCTGATAAAGTTGGTTGGCTGCCTAGATTCTCGCTCTGCCCAACCCTGCTTCCTTTTCTTCTACCACAGGTGATAGCCTAACAGCATTCCCTAATCAACTTCTTGTACACTGGTCTCTGTCTCGGAGTCAGCTTCCCTGCGTCACTGACTGGAAACAGAGTTCAAGGGAGCCCAATAAACAGCATCCTTCTCCTCTGCATGATTCTGAACACCACCCAAAATAAGACAAAAGCATAAGAGACTGGAAACCAAAATATCAGTTATTACTGATAAATTGATATTGGAAAGTGTGGCATGTAAACATGCTAGGCTGCTTCATCCTGAATAACAGATTTAGACCCATTTATCCCCCTACCAATACTAGGCTGGGGAAGACTGACCCCACAGAGACAAAGCCTATTCCTATAAATACACCGGGGGCGGGGCAACGAGAGGGGAGGAGGGGGCAGGGCTATGCCTGCATGCCCAGATCCGGCACCTCCCTTCCCCCTTCCAGATCTTGCAGTGCTCATTATGGAGAGGAGGGAGGCCGCGGAAAGAGGCCGGGACAGCTACCCTAGGAGCGCTCCCTCCTGTGCCGGGACCACAGGCGGGGCAGAAGCTCCCCGCTCCTCTTCTCCCATGGCACCACCACAGAGCCCAGCTTCTAGTTTCACGGGCAGGAGAGGTCAGAGTGCTGGCTTGATTGGGAGGCCCTCACTACGGGGTAGCTCCGTCCGTTGTAGGTGTGTTCAAAAGAAATGCTGGAATTACCTACAGCATTCTTAGGAATGGAAAGCACAGAAACAAAGAGAATTTTCAGTGCCTAAGTTCAAGGCTCCAGGATGTATTCCTTTGCACCTCGTTCTTAGTAGAACTGCTCCTGTGTTTGTTTGTTTGCTTTTTTTTTTTTTGCGGTACGCGGGCCTCTCACTGTTGTGGCCTCTCCCGTTGCGGAGCACAGGCTCCAGACGCGCAGGCTCAGCGGCCATGGCTCACGGGTCCAGCCGCTCCGCGGCATGTGGGATCTTCCCGGACCGGGGCACGAACCCGTGTCACCTACATCGGCAGGCGGACTCTCAACCACTGCGCCACCAGAGAAGCCCACTCCTGTGTTCATTTTGATGGAAAGTTTTCGCTGGAGAACTGACATACACATATTCACACAAGTCAAGAAAAATGCTTCTTTTATGTATATATCAATATACAGTGGAAATATATATGGGAAAAGGAAAGAAATCAGAAAAATTGACTTCTGTTTTTTCTCCTAGGTTTACATTTATTATAAAAACAGTAATAGTAAAGGACATTTTGAGAGAAAACAACTGTGTTTTGCCAAAACTTTATCATGGCAACATTTTTTTTTTAAATAAATTTTATGTATGTATGTATGTATGTATGTTTTGGCTGTGTTGGGTCTTTGTTGCTGCGCGTGGGCTTTCTCTAGTTGTGGCGAGCGGGGGCTACTCTTCGTTGCGGTGCACGGGCTTTTCATTGCGGTGGCTTCCCTTGTTGCAGAGCACGGGCTCTAGGTGTGTGGGCTTCAGTAGTTGTGGCACACACGCTCTAGAGTTCAAGTTCAGTAGTTGTGGCACGCAGGCTTAGTTGCTCCGCGGCACGTGGCATCTTCCAGGACCAGGGCTCGAACCCGTGTCCGCTTCACCGGCAGGCGGATTCTTAACCCCTGTGCCACCAGGGAAGTCCCACGGCAACATGTTTTACATTTTCACCAAGTTTTGTCCATAGATAGTAGTATTTTTGCATGTACACAATTTGAATCCCTTTTCCGTTTTGCTACTTGGTCTTTTTAATGATCGCTTTTAAGGTTACATTAATATTCCATCTCATTAATTTACTATAATTTATTTAACTATTCCTTTCCTACTGGATATTTAGAATGTTTCTAAATTTTGCAATGATAGATACATCTGCTTTGAAAATGAGCAGAAACAAGAAATGCAACAAGTAATTTAAAAATAGGGCTTCCCTGGTGGCGCAGTGGTTGAGTCCACCCGCCGATGCAGGGGACACGGGTTTGTGCCCCGGTCTGGGAAGATTCCACATGCCGCGGAGTGGCTAGGCCCATGAGCCATGGCCACTGAGCCTGCGCCTCCGGAGCCTGTGCTCCGCAATGGGAGAGGCCACAACAGTGAGAGGCCCGCGTAACGCAAAAAAAAAAAAAAGACTCACTCATTATTTTTACAAATTTATAAGCCAGAAATACATCTGAACTCTTAGAAGAATGGAGTTTTGAGAGATATCTTTGAAAGATAGGAGAGGCCTACCCATCATCACACTCAGATCTCTCTATCCTGTGCTTGTGGATGAGAATGTGAACTCCTTCATGACAGTGACAACACTGTGTAACTTTATATCTGGAAGGCTTGGTGGAGGATAAATTGTGTAGTAGGCATTCAAGAAATGTTGGTACAGTAACATAATTTAATAAACAAATAAATGTCAGGAGTGGGGAATGATGACAGACAAATCTAGATGGTCTGGAGGCACATTTCCTTCTTCCTTTAGGTAGCTTAGCAGAGAGCTGGCTCAGCTTGTTCAAACAAAATGCCCTGCAAGGCAAAGCTGTTTCCAGGGACCTCATAATGGAGACCTTGACCTTTGACCCATGTGCTCCTAAGCAATATTTCTGAGCTGGAGCTCCTTTCCTATCTTTCCTAGAGATCTTACTTGGGGAAGCAAGGTGTTCTCTAGCGCCTCATAAGTCATATATAGATATTAAAATTAGGGGATTGTAAGTTACGCTAACAGTATCAAGACTTGAGTGTGGGTGTTCGTGCAAGGGTGGACAAACAGAAAAATGGAACTGAGTAAAAAAAATCCGGAAACATACCCACACGTCTATGGCCACCTCCACAACAAATGCACCACTGCAATTCAGGAGTGCAAGGATGGTCTTTTCAGTAAAGGGTGCAATGGGATATCTATATGGAAAAATAATTTTTTGAGATGGATAGACCTAAATGTGAAAGGCAAAGCAGTAAAGTTTCTAGAAGAAAGCACAGAAGATCTTACAATATTGGGATAGGCAGTGATATCTTAAAGGGGACACAAAATGCACTAACCATATAAATGAAAGATTGATAAATTGGACTTGAATAAAGTTTAAAACTTCATTTAATCAAAAACATCATTAAGACATTAACAAAATGCAAGTCACAAGGAGAAGAGATTGACAATACATATACTCAACTAGAATTTGTATTCGTGATATATTATAAATTCCTACATATTCAATTAAAATCATGGTACAAGCAACTTAAGAGCTGGGCAAAAAGACTCCAATAGGCACTTCACAAATGAGAATATCAGAAAGGCCAATGCGGTTATAAAAAAATCAGATGATATCATCTGGAAAATGCAAATCAAAACCACAGTGAGATGCCACTACATATCACAATTGCTATAGCTAAACAGACTGGCAGCTGGGACATTTATTTACTTATGCATTTATTTATGGCCGAACTACACAGCTTGTGGAATTTTAGTTCCCTGACCAGGGATCGAACCTGGGCCCTGGGCAGTGAGAGAGTGGAGTCCTAACCACTGGACAGCCAGGGAGTTTCTGGAACATTTATATTTTAACAGGGGTGTAAATTGGTACAACCACTTAGGAAAATTGTTTGACAATCTATATTGAGGCTGTGTATGACTCAACAATTCTATTCCTAGTTAAATGCCCAAAGACTATACTGTAGTATAGTACCAGTACTATAAGTAATATTCTACGCTTTTCATTGCAGCTCTGTAAATCATCATCATCATCATCATCATCATCATCATCATAATCAAAACAGAAAACAACCCTAATGGCCATCAACAATTAAATGGACAAATAAGTTGTAACGTATTCATATAATAGAACACTGCATAGTAATAAAAATATGCTTTTTTAGTACCTGCAACAACATGGATACATAACACAGATAAGATGCTGAGTGAAAGAACCCAGACACAAAAGAATGCATATTGTGTATAATTTATATGAAGTTCAAGAATAGGCAAAACTAACTTCTGGTGACAGAAATCAGAATAGCGATGTATCTCTAGGGGTGGAATATTGACCAGGAAGGGGCATGAGGGAGGCTTTGGTGATGCGGGAAATGTTCTATATTCTCATCTTGGTGGTGATTACATGATGTCTAAGTTAAAATTTATTGACCTATTATTTAAGCTTTTTGTATTTACTGTAAATACATCATATCTCAACAAAAATAACAAAAACTGTAAGGTTTTGCTTAATCTCATAGTACAAATTTTCACTCATACACAATACCAAAGATCAAAATTGCCTGCCTTCTCTTGATCCCCATTTAGAGATACCACGCCTGTATATAGCAGCTATATATACTCAGGTGCAGTAACATGTGGTTAAGAAAAGCCAACGTGGGGCTTAGTCAAAAACCTGATTGTACCTGTAGTGAAATAACGATTCAGATGGGATTATTCACATTGTCCAGATTCCCAGTAAGTCCAGAGGATGGCGTGTTACAGTGCACATAATTTTACTTAGTGTCTGACTCTTACTTCACCATCCTCAGCCTCTTCTCCTTCCATCTTTAGAACTGGGGGTCTCCTCACCTCCACCAGGTTACTGCTACATCCAACTCCAGCCCCATGTCCATGAATTCAATCTATAGTGCTATCAATGAATTATTCAGTGGATTTTGCACAGTCTTTCTTCCAGTCTCCATCTGGTACTAATGTTGTCTTGTCTTCTCTTAACATTGTTTAACCATCTGTTAACCCAGCCTTCTGCCCAAGGGGGTTAGTGGGGAGAAATGATTTGAAGGTTCTGACAAAGAACTTCACAGTTCGGGATAGTCCATTAATTGTTGATTTTGTTTGTATTCAACATTCTGCTTCTATCTGTGGTTTTAACTGATGTGAGTGTGCCCAGGGGCTTGTGCTGGACCCAGCTGTATAAATCAAATAAATAAATGAATAAACAAATAAATAAATGAAATAAATCTCCCCTGAGATAAATAGATAACACAGCTTTCTCAATTTTTTTTTTTCCCAGCAGTTCTTGTAAATGTGCCCTGAGCACGTGTGAGGGATGTATCCAAAGTTTAAAGAAACAGATAATAACCATCCCTAGCTAAAGATGCAATCATGATAACTGTCTCTACCCTTTCATCGTAGCATGGAAGCTGTAGGGAGATTTGGAACATTTCTATTCACCTCACTCATACCTTCATTTCAGATTGGTTTGGGGTTGCCATTGCCTCTGTTAGTTTCTTTTGAAGGTAAAGCAAAAGCAAAACAAAATGAGCAAGAAAAATAAAAGGAGACAAAATCTCAGTGGAGTAGTACCATCCACAGGGCTATGGAGAATTCTTAAGAACTGATTTTCTGCTCTAACAAGGGAATGGTTGAACTCTTCTACGGTTCAAACGCAGGCTATTGAATAGGTACAGATTCTGCTGTGGCCGAGAACAGAGTGAGCAAATACGATGAGGCTCACATTGGAACAGAGGCTTTACATGTGCTTTTGAGCTTCTGCCCTTGTGTGAACAGCACACCCAGCTAGTAGCTGCTCCCTGAACTCGCATCCCAGAATGAGAAGCAAGGTGAGGCCCGCCAGACCCTGATCTGGAGTCTAGCCACAGCTGGCCCTCAGACCCGCGACTGAGAAATACAAGTCTCCTGTTGTAAGACACTGAGATTTGGGGCTGTATTTTCCTGTGGTAACAGTCCTGAATCTAACACAAGGACCACAGCTTCTGCAAATTTTCAGAGATGGAGTCATAAACCTCAGAATTAGGAAGGAGTCTTGCTGATTGATGGCCTCGGATTTCCTGTATCTCCCCCATCCCAGCCTGGAGGTGGTCACACTCTGTCTCCAGTAACGGGAGATGAGCTGAATTTCAGAGGATGGTTCTGACTATTAGAATCATTTTCCTTCAAGGTGATTGCCATCTTTTGGGGAGGCAGTTTAGCACAGTGTGAAGAACCTGGGCTTTGAAGTCAATTTGAATAGTGGTACTGTCACTTACTTGCTGTGTGGCCTTGGGCTTTGAACCCCAACTTCCTTACATAATTGGACAGAAATAATACTACACACTTTACAGGATTAAATGAGATGGTATGTATGCCTGGCACATAGTAAGGGCTCAAGAAATGGTTATTATTCTTCTTTCCCCAGATGGCATGATCTAATCCATCTTCCCTAGAGTGAACTTTCAAATATGTGGACACACTTATACAGCCACTGTTCTTGTACAATTGGTCTTTTGAGCCTTAGTTTAGTTGATTTTACTCAGATTAAACCTGCTCTGGCTGGACGTGGCTTACTGGGCCAGCCAGTGGCTAGGTTTTCAGATCTTAATTCTGCCACCTGATGTATTCACTGTAACTCTCGGCTTTGCATCAACCACAAATTTGATCAGTATGCTGTCCATTTCCTCATCCTAATTGTTAATAAATATACTGCAGGTGTTTCATTACCCAGGCTCTTGGAGTCCTTTGGAGTTGTAAGCTCACTTGTATTCACACTACGCTCAGATGTTCCAAGAAAATGTAGGTTCTTTATTTCCAATAACTGATCTAATCTTCCTCAAGAGCCTCCCACCTCAGTGTGCTGCAGGTAAAAATAGCTTTATTTTAAACTTTCCAGTGCAAAATATCTCATTTTTTGTGAGTTTCAGTGGTTTTGTTCTGGCTCCAGCTAGAGGGGGTGAGTGCTCAGCCCTTCAGATTTGCTTTCCTCCCCTGCTCTTCTTCCATATGGCACCTGGCTAGGTTCTGTGAGCTTGTGGACTTGGGTTGAAGGGCCTGCATCTTGCTGACCTTAGGCTGGTCCTTAGAAAGGTCTCCGCCGTGGCGACAGCTGGGGGTGCCTCGTTCAGTAAGTGTGCCCGGTGGCCGTCTGCGCAGGTGTGGTAGTTCTGGCTCCACCCTCTGTTGTTGCCCACGCTGAAGTTTATGGCTGATGCAACCCAGTGTCGGCTCTCCTGCAGACTTAGGACTCCTAGAGAGCTGCCTTGCCAATGCGGACACACTCACTCCCACCCGGCTTTGTGAACCTCCTAAGGTCTGGCTCTGCCTCCCTAACTTTGGAGGTCCAGTCTGTACCCCTTGGCCACAGGGTCACTATGTCCCTGTTGTTCAATCCCCAGCCAGATATTCAATTAAACTCTAGATTCCCTCTCAGGGGAGTTGAAGAAACTTCTGATGAAGAACATGGGCTCAGGGGCCAAAGTGCCTGGGTCTGATACCCAACGCTGCCACTTACCAGCCAAGTAAGCTCAGAAAGCTACTTAGCATAACTGTGCCTCCACTGGCTCACCTGTAAAAAGGGGTTAAGAATAACACCTACCTTCTAGGTAGGGTCCTTGTGAGGGTTACATGAGTTAATACATGGAAAGCACTTGGAATTGTGCTTGGTGAGCCCAGAGTACATGCTTGGTCAGTATTAGCCAGTAAAAAAGTAGAAAATTGGATGTGGTAAGTTATTAACCTCTCTATGCCTAAGTATTCCCATATGTAAAACAAAGAGCATAATAATAGCCCCCTCATAGATTTCTTGTGCAAATAAAATTACTGAATGGGTAAAGGAATTAGAACATAGTTCGGCACAAAATAAGCCCTTATCATTGTTGTTATTGCTTTGTTGTCCCCAGGTCACAGGAGAGCCCAGGGAAGCCAGGAGTGCCTACTCAGATTCACTTCCTGCCAAGGCTGCAGCTGTCCAGGTGCCTGGTAGGGACACTCCTTAGGGATGGGAAAAAAGTCCCTTCTCTGTCTGGATTCCGCTTTCCCCTCAACCTGCCGTCGTGTCACTCTCCTGCCAGACGGCACCTGCAGGCACGCCTTTCCATGGACAGCTTCCACCCTGTGCCTCCCATCTCCCTTCTACACCAACCACATGGGACAAGCTCTCCTCTTCACATTCTTTCTGGAAGGCACCTCCCTTATGTAAAACTCTATTATCAAGTCACTCATGTCTAACTCTGTTTGTTAGCTAATGGAAACGTCATACAGTTAGGATTCCTTTTTCTCTCCATATAAATTTGATTCTCAAGTCTATTTCCAGTCTGTCGACTCCAAACAGAAATCAACCTTGAAATAATGACCCTCAAATGGATAAATAAAATACCACTAATTCAGCTGGGGGAATTCGCCAGACAAGGGGATGTATGGGAGATAAAACTATATATGAAAGTGTTTTTTATAATATCCCAGTATGACTGACAAAGATGTCATTTAAGGATCCCTCTGACACCTTCTTTCTAGCTGCTGCAGGATCACTACTTGGGAAATGTTTCCTAGAGTGGCTGACCAAGGAGAAGAATGAATTTTACAATTACAGGGCATCTGGGAATCAGGATTTGTTTCCTGCTCCTGCAATAAAGAAATGGAAAATAATATTAAGTGAGTACCAATTCGGTGTCAGGCACTATACCTGGAGGCTTACATATATAGAGTCAGTCAAGATGATTCACTGGGCCTCCTGTATGTCCCACGTGGTTTATAAGATACTACGGATGTGGTGGTGAAAAAGACATATTCTCATGGAACTAACAATAGCTCTATGTGGTGGATCATGACTATCTTTATTTATAGAATGAAGGAATAAAAGTGTCAGAAAGGGTAAGTAACTTAGTTCATTTCCAGGAGTCAGTCTAGCTCTGAGGCCCATGCTCTTTCCACGAGGTGTAGCACTGAGCTTGATGATTGCAGCAGGTTGGCAGAGACTCCAGGGACTTGTGTTCTGGAATGTGTGGAAGGATTGACAAAGAATAAAAAGAACACTGAAATTTGATGCAAAATGATGCTTAAATTTGGTACGTGTGTTTTCTTTTCTGGAGGGAGACTCTATAACTTTCATCAGATTCTCAGGAAGCCCTGTCAGTGCAGAGCTGGTTTTCCTTGAGTATTTGCAGATAACTTCATTTTGGCATTACCATTGCTCTAAATCTGTATTTTCTCAGGCCCACTGGAGGGCAAAGTTCTAAGTAGGCGAGGATGCTGGGAGGTCATGAAGAAACACAGAAGGTGGGGAGAAAGGGGTTTTAGAATTTAATCCTAAAATAAAGTACTGAGCCTTTTACATAGTCATACTCTAACCACCAGAGGGTGGGACTGCCACCTGCTTCCAGAAGCCACCTGCTTCGATGCTCAGTATAGCCTGCTCTCCCTACATACAAAATGTGTGGATGTGTGTGCTGATTTGCAGCGATGGTGAAAAGAATAACAGTGTGATTTGCTTCCCGTCCTATTCAGGCTGCCTCTGACCTACATCCTAGCAACTTTATGATATGCATGGATGAGACTTATCGGAAAAAAGAAAGAGGCTATATCTGAGGCAAAAGACCAGGCACAATTGGCTGATGGTTGCCAAGAGCTGCCTACTCAGCATCTGAAAATGATGGACCATACTCTCCTAAATAATTATTCTTTCTGTGGACTGGACATCATGAGCTAATCAGGGAAGTGGAGGAACAATAATTTCTACTTTGAGGTGGAGAGGCCATGTCTGGAAGCTTCCAGATGGAAAGAGAAGACCAGAACTGATTGCATATCCTGAGGTCTTCACTACCTTGTAGTGAGTTTATTATTATTCTTTATATTTTCCTATCCCTTGCTTCCCAGAATAGGACTAAATGTTTGTGGATAATCCGCATATATCCCCAATTGACTTGTGACATTGTCGATCATATTATTGAATCCGAAATGTTATCTCACTTGAGTGCTGGATGTGTTAGTCTGGCAGGGTAACTTTTAAAAACAATATTATTGTAGTGTTCTTTAAGCCCTTCTAAATATAGAGAACCACCACAATAAAACCATCTCTTTTATTCTTAGAAATAGGATTTAACCAAGCTAATGTTTATCCTAGCAGAAGATCTGGAAACAATTAGACATGTCACATATATTTGCATTTTTGATGACATTTGCAATGTAAATGATAGAATAATGGAAGGCTTTGGGAGAGACATTTGTTCCCTTCTGAGCCCGGTGTACTTCTTCCCACAGAGGACACAGATTTCAGGAAAGCAGCTCCCAAAACAGAAAAGATAATAGAGGTGAGAATGTTATTTTAATTTTGGATCGGTGCATTTCTCTTTTATTGGATGAAGTAGGAAAGCATAGAATAAATGTCATCAAAATGACAGGTGTTAAATGCTTTTACTGTGTGTATTTGTCTGAGCACCTGTCAGCAGTGGAGGGGTGTGTCTTTGGAGGTGTGTTCACGTCTCGGGTGTCTATGGCTGTTTTGTGTGTGTCTTGGATGCAGGTCTGTTGTGTCCAGGTGGTAGGGGGATAGCTCTTGGGGGGTGTCTGGGAGACTTTTTTCTAGAATACATGTGTCCACCTCTGGTGGTGCCAGTTTATGTATGCGTGTTTGTTTTCTGTGAGAGCATGAGTGGTATTTATTAGGAATGAGAGCTTAAAATCATAACCTCTTATGATTGGAGATGGCTTTACAGGTCATTGGATGGAACATACAAAATAGAAATCTCTTGTCTGTTGGGAGAGTGAAAGACTAAGGTGGAATAAATAACCCCGAGGTGAGGGCTGGCCGGTGAACAGATATTTGATAAGCACCCCCTGAACATGGGACAGAGTTCTTGATCAGGGGATGCAGTGATGAGTGAAGTAGTCCCGTTTCTCAGGAAGGTTTCTAGTATGGGGAAAGAGACGGGTCATTCAACAACAAAATCAGTTATTTAATTACATGTGTAAAGTGTCACGGAGGAAAAGGACAGTATTCTAAGTCAGCATATAAGAGGAGACCCCAATTTGGACAGTGGGATTAGGGAAGGCTTGCAAGAGAAAGGGACATTTAAATGGAGAAATCTACACTCACCCAGTATGATGGTGGTGTTCAGGGCCCCCTCACAGCCCACACGAGAGTGGTGACTGATGCCACCCTCCCCCCGCCACGTATGATAGTGGGGATTAATGCCAACCCCCTCCCCCTTCCCTCCTGCATAATGGCAGCAGAGCTCCATGCAAAGTCCTCAGATAGCTTCCGCCCTACACACCCTCATATGCTACTTATTTTGGTCATCTAAGTGAAGAGCTCATGCGCCTTAGGGTAGGCCAACTGCCAAAGCAAGCAAGCTAACATTTCACAATGCAGAAGCTGATTTCCTGTTTATGCATCAATCAAAACTAGGTGAACTAGGTGTTCCTGGTGTGGTGCCCTCCTGAATTGCTCTCCTCTCAGCAGCGACCTGGGCCCAGGCTCCTTCCATGCTGAGCCTCTGCTTTCCTCAGACGTCTCCATTTTACTCCTAGGCAGAAGACAGAGAAAGAGAACGGAGCGTGACCTGCAGGAGGTCTCATGGGCTGAGCCTTGGAGCAGTGTACATCTCTACTGCTCACTTCTCTTTTGCCTGGAATTCAGTCACATGTTCCATCTAAATCCAGGGAAGAGTGAACATACAGTTCACCTCTCTGCCCAGGAGCAAGAGAGTGTGGATGAATACGTGGCAGTCTTTACCAGACTATGGCTGTCTCTTTGCAAGACCCAAGGGAGATTGTAGCAGTGCCTTCAGTCTGAAACGGAGAGCTGGGTACCCACATTTTAGCAGAGGAAGTGGATGACACAGGAAATCACAGATGGATAACATGACTTTTGATGCACTAAAATCTGAACTAATTGCTATGCCAGTATAGATGTTATCTTACGTTTCGGGGGGGGGGGCGCTTTTCTTCTGTCCTGCACCTTGTAGACATTAAAATCTCTGGAGGGGAAAAACACAGTCTTTTGCATTTCAGAATTGTGATACATCTGTGAATCTGCTGGGGAAAAAATCCACTGTGAATAAAGGTCCTATACTATTATAATATTCCGCTAGTTACGTGATAAGCCCGATTACCAATCCACATCCCACCCACCTCTCTTCTCTCTTTATCAGGATTATTAGCATACACACTGACCTTTTCCCCACGCCTCTGTTTAAAAGCATTTCAAAGGGATTGAAATGATGGATAACCATGAACCTCAGAAGAAAAATGCCTTGTTCTAATAAGCAACAGAATTTCCGTTCACTCTGCTATTAGGTGTCACAGTATTTGTAGTTTATTGTTTAAAATGATAATAATACCACTATTAAGAGAGAGGAAACAAGTTTCTACCAGTTTTACCTGGAAAAGAGCTTTCATTCGTCAAGAATCAGCTTATTGCCTCCTTGTCAAACCTTCCCTGGCATTGATCATTCCCTCTAAGTTGATCATTCCCTCCTTTGGGAGCACATTTTTCCTGGAACACATCAAATTGCCATAATTATTTTGTGTGCCTGTTTCCACAATGTGAGGACTCTGGTGACAACAGAAGTATTCTTATTCCCCCTTTAATATTTTGAATGCCTCTTTTAAGGAATTATTCCCCTTTCAAGTGTCTGGTGTAGTAGGAGCTCAGAAAATGTTTGATGAGTAAATGAACGGACTGATGGATGAAATAGAATGGTTTACCTGTGGATGTAATTGGAGAAAATAAGCATATCTCAAATGTTCAGCTCTGTATCCACCCTTTCTCTACTCCCTCCTTGTTTGGGGTACCACCCCTGGGATGGGAGGATCCAAGGTTTCCTGAGCCAGCTGGTAGGCCTGCATCCCTGGCCTGCCTCACCTGCACAAACAGACACACTTACAGCGGCTCTTCATGTGTTTACACTGCCCTGTCTGGCAAACCATGTTCCAAGAGGCTTGACTTCACTAGGTAGGATACAACAGCAAAGAAAAATGCAGGGAGTGTGGCCTCCTTTCTGGAGACTTTTATTTCAACACGGTGCGTGAGGTCTTGGAAGATTTGGATGACCTCTGCCATAAAATGAGTAACCCCAGCATGGGACGGTTATGGGAACGTAAAAAGTTTAACATAAAACTTGGCATACAGCAGACATTTGATCAATCTGGCCATTCTTCTTCTGATGCCGTCACTACCACTTGTTTTATTATTTTACCACAGGCTTTCTGCCAGAATCCCTTTCTAACCAGCACACCCTGATTCTGGAGAATGGGGAGAATGAAGTCCATTTCTTCCATTGTGTTAAATCCAATTTTGTGAGTGTTAGTTATTGACCACAATGACATACATTATCTACTGCAGTGAAATACTCTCAACGACAGACTGAAAATCTCAACGTTCTGCTAGCCATTGGTTGGGTCTCCCAATTTAACATTCTGAAACAAGAAGTTGGCCTTTCAGAGTTCCTCAGAATGGTTGTCTCTGAGTAGCCTGCAGTTGTGTTGAAACATAGAAATTCTAGCTAGACCCAACGTTAATAAAATTGTGTGACACATAAACCTCTATGACGCATGGAGACTGATAGTCTAATACTGTTTTATTCTCTCTAATATACTGTTTCTCTGCAAAGGCCAAGAAATTAAAGAACAGTTTTATTCTCCCATTCCAGCCTGTGCAGGGTAATTATATATTATTAATAATGCAGCAGCACAAATGATATTAAATGAACTACATTTGTTAATGCAGATCTTATCTAACTGCTTTTTCCATCAGTGGGCTGTTTCTCATCAGGGGGTACTAATTAGCTGTAATATGTAGAAAGATGGGACAGAAATCCAATCAGATAAATGGGATCTATTTGGAGAGATCCAGGAATGAGGAAGAAAGGCATTCATGATTCTGCGAGAATTACTACAAGTAGAAAAGATGAAAATTTCTGCTGTTTCAACTTCATTTACATTTTGTGGCCACAGAAGTTAAAATGCAGTACTGCTGGGTTGCCCAAGCTGCAAAGTCCTGCAAGTAATTTTATTTACCATGACTGTAACAGTGTTGTCTTTTGCAGTAATAGAAGTGCATATAGCTCTACAAGAATCCCGAATGGTTTACATGGCCCTTGCAAACATTAAACCTAAAGTATTAGGGTAAAAACTGATGTCTCCAGCTTTCCCTAACTAATGTGGACTTGCAGGAAGCAGTCAGTCTCGAAACTATTTTTTTTAGGAAAGGATCACCTGAAGCTCTGAGATGACATATGCTCGATAAATCCTAGGCTACCCATAAACATACCTGTCAGATTCTCACCCTTCATAAATCTCCTGGGAAAGTCCCCATGTTGAAGGGTTGATAAGTCAGATCCTTTTTAGATTTCCCATCAACTAAGTTGGATGGACATGTGGCCTAATTGCAAAATTAAAGCAGCCCTGCCCACCCTGCCTGCTCACCTGAGCCAGGTTCACACTCACCAACGTCAGGGATACATCAGTGGTCCATTAACAAATGAAGTGCCTTACTAACCTGACAACATATTTATCACCGCTCTTGTGGGACTGTGGTCTCTTGAGGCCACCTTGAGTGAGCTGGCAGGGACTCAGAGGAAGGACACATATTCTCATTGTGAAAATAGATTATTTCATTTTGGTTAGCTCAATTCCTCAAATGTAGAAAAAGGCTTGCCACACACTACTCAAAAAAATAAAAGCTTGCTAAAATTAGGCTGATTATTGAAGTTAATTTTTAGAGGGAACCCTGTTTTTGCCTGCCTCTTCAGAGCCAGTGATACCTTTTTGCTCCTTTCTAAATCCTAAGCCAGTAGGCACCGCAATATTTGACTTCCATGTGTTAGGAAATCATATTTCTGGGAACTACCATCTCACTAGGGGAGCATCCTGGTCCAAACCACAGCGTGCACAATTAATGCCTCAAACTCCTAGGACAGCAGTATTTTACTTAAACCGTGGAGAATTTAGAATTGTTTTATGAATCCTTAATGGTTATCAATTGAAAGCATTTATTTTCTCAGTTATTGGTGGTCCTGCAAAATGGCCCAGCAATGTTTGGAAAAATTGGGGCTCATACTTTAACTGCCTTTAAAAGGTGACAGTATCATTAATTGGAACAGGATTGGAATGGACACAAAAGATTTTACTAGCTGAGACCCCACTGATCACTGGAAACGAGTGAGATGCGACCTGGTCAGAAAGAATGAGACCCGATGCTTCAGCAATCTGCAAATATTCAACACCTTTTTAGCAAAGTAATCATGAAAATGCAGGAGACATCATTATAATATAAAATCATCCAGGCATCAAGGGAAATATATTTGTCTACCTTATGACAAAAGTTGAGTGGAAGCTCAGGAGTACTATTTACATTTATGTATACTTATATCATGTAATTAAAGCCAACAGATAAACACATCAATATGTTAAAACAGATGTAAAAATATATAGTTAGACATATTGCACTGAAACCTTGATATTGCATCCAAATGAAATCCTGTATTCCAAATATGCCCCGTAGGAGTTTTGCTCAAGGCTATGCTTAGGTATACTCAAAAATTCCCGATAGCGAGTCACCGGGGAAAACATGTTCTTTTACAGATAATTGCTACTGGCAGCCAGAGACCTAGAGAATTTGATGTGCAGTAATGTGACCTGACTATGTATTAAACTTTTTTGAAGGACATGTGTAAAGTAATTTTTATGTCTCTCACACACCCTGGATTTTTTTTTCCCCCACTTTGCTAGCACATTTTTAAACAACTTGCCAATTTTTAATATCTCAGTTAGGTGCTGTCCTAATAGTTTTAAACCATGAAAGATATTGGTATTGTTTTCATCATCCCCCCCGCCTCCCCAAAAAAAAGCAATCTGGAGACAAGGAAAAATCCCATCTGAGCTGTAAGGAATATGTAAACAAAGTTATATTGTTGGTAATGAACTTCAGGAAAAATGTGAGAAATAATAGTTGCTGTTCACGAACAAGAGAAATTAGAGATTAACTGATTTCTCGAAGGTTGGGAGGCATCTCCGCTGCCATTTAAGGCAATAATCACTAGCTTTTCATTAAATCTAGGGATGTTTAGGAGATGGTTCCTGAGGTATTTTAAAGATACTGCTTCAGAAACTATAATTAATAATTTGAAAAAATTATAAATTGGCAAGGACACACATGTGCAATGATACAATTCAATGAACATGTATCATCGCTGCTAATTACTTCGGTTCCATTTTTTTCTGGGTTATTATGCTGTCCTCATTTTATTGTTCAATATTAACATGTAAACCTTAATTAAGCATAATGTCAGAAGGTTCCAGGAATATTGCTGAAGATTTCACAAGGTAGTTCAAAAGCTTGTTTGGAAAGAATCCCTGGATCAGCTAGGGAGTGTAATCTGTAAATAATGTGCTTTTGTGTTGAGAGTTACATGAATTATTACAGACTGACATTGAAAATTAGCTTTTAAGAGCAAAAATCCAGAGAGGAAAAAATGAACTCAAACCAGCATGTAGTACAAAAATCAGGTGTGGGAACAGGCTGAAAAAGCTGGGAATGTCACATCAGTTTCGTTAATGACAGGCGGCAGTTCGTAAATTTACATGCTTGTATTCTGGTGCCAGGAGGATGAACATCCAAAATGACAACTTATCAGGAAAATGATATATTTCTAGTTTCCATTAAAATCTTTAAAAGCCACGTTCCTTCTTCAGATATGCAAATGGGTTTTCTATAGAAATCCATGAACAAGGGTACGGTTTGCCCTGTGTTCATGAAGAGCTGCAAAGAGAATACTTTCTTTCAGAAAGTTCTAGATACTTGATGGATTATCTAGGTCACATCTTTGTACCCCGTGTGTCTTGTGTTTTAGGGTTATTTCAGGTTCAGTTAGTATTGGTGCAAAGAAAAACAGGGTGAAATGAAGGCAGAGAGTTTTGTCACATATTGATATTTGGTAAAAGGTGTAGGGGGATCAAATCAAGGTGAAAGCAAAATTTAGAGAGACAGTCTGTCAAGTTTCAGCTGGCCTTTGAAGTGTAACAGACAAAACCAGGATGCAGTTATCATCGTGAATCGTCTCTATCACGGCCATGGAAGAATGCAGTATAGGTTTCAAAGCCAGCCTAGCAGCCAGAATGCTTGTGATTGTTACTCCTCCCTTCATGTTCATTAGCTGTGTGCTCTTGGACAATTTCACCTCTCTATGCCTCAGTTTCCGCACCTGCAACATGAGAATAAATTTTGTCTCTGCCTCAAAGGATTCTTGTGAATATTATGTGAGATCTCATATGCAAAGCATTTACCAGACTCTAGTAAATGCTGTATAAATGCCCACTATTAATATTTTTCAAATCCTGGAAAATATCTTATGGGACCTCACAAATCTGTGGTTTGTGCCAATGGGGTTTCATCCCCAACAGTGAAGCAATAGTGTTCCTTTTGGTTAAAGTTTGTTACAAAAATCACTCTCAAAAAACATATAAAATATGATGAAAATATAATCTATACCACACCCCTTGTTTCCTTTTAACACTTAAAACTTGGTCTATTAAAATTCTATAAAATTCTATAAATGGGGTTTCCCTGGTGACGCAGTGGTTGAGAGTCCTGACGATGCAGGGGACATGGGTTCGTGTCCCGGTCCGGGAAGATACCACATGCCGCAGAGCAGCTGGGCCCGTGAGCCATGGCCGCTGAGCCTGTGCGTCCGGAGCCTGTGCTCTGCAACGGGAGAGGCCACAGCAGTGAGAGGCCCGCGTACAGCAAAAAAAAAAAAAAAAAAAAAAAAAAAAAAAATTCTATAAATGGAAGTTCGACTTTGCCAGTTTCTGTTCATTAGGAGTATATTCTCCCCAACGGCTGGGAGGACACTATTTTATAAGTTCTTATACACACGGGGAGCACCTTATAAACGTTAAACTCATTCCAAAACAGATTGAGCTTGTTGAACAAACAGGAAGTGTATAAAGGAAAGAGACCATATTTAAGAAAAAGCCAGTATGTAAAAATGGAAAGCAGCCTTATTTAAAGAGGTTAAGAGGTTAACTAAGTTTGTTAAAAATAATATGTGTCTAAATTCTACAAAAACTGTTTTCAGTGACCTCATGTCATGTATTGAAAAGAAACTAAAGAATCAAGATACACCTCAATTTCAGTGTTTTAAAATTTCTTTCCAGCGTGTTAGAGAAACAAAAATCTCAAGTGTCATTCCTCAACCAAGTTCTAGAAGAGCAATACCCAATAGAAAGAGAATAGGAACCATGTAATTTTAAAGTCTCTATTTGCTGCTTTGAAAAATGTAATTAATTTTAAGGAACACATTCTATTTAACCCAATAGAACCAAAATGTTTTCATTTCACATGTAATCGATGTAAAAAAAAAATCAATGAGAGAGTTCACATCCATCTTTTCCATACGAAGACTTCACAATCTGGTGTGTGTTGTACAATTACAGCACATCTCAACTTGGACTGGCTACATTTCAAGTGCTTCGTAGCCTCATATGGCAAGTGGCTAAGATTGTATGATACAACTCTAGAACAAGAGGTGAGGGGCTATACTTTGAGAAAGTACTCTGGACAGCAGGATGACATCTGTTGGCCTCGGTACGAGCTGTGCTTTGAGTCTCTACTTAAAAAGTAATTTTTACCAGGGCCTTTGGCTTTCAGTGTCATTGGTGTTGGACACATCACCATTTCTGTTTGTTAATTTTTCTTTTAAGTGTGTACAGAGTACTCATGTGCCTTTTGACATCTTGTAGCCAGGTCTGTTCTCTTAGAACAAATGGAAATCGGCTTTGGAATTCATGTGTCTGAAGAAAACTCGTCTTGACAGCTGCTGGGGAAGATTCAAGCACACACGAGGTTAGAGAAAGCCACCTGGGATCTTTTTTTAATACTAGGGGTGGAATAAGGAGGTGGAGGAATGCCTTCTTAGAGTGCCAGATGAGACAAACAGGTGGCACAAGGAAGGAACAAGTAAAGGATGAAGGGAAGAGCAGCAGGTTAAGGCCTCAGGCAGAGCAAATACAAGATTCAGCTACTGCAGGTTCAAGCCGGAGGCAGGTTAATAGAGCTGACTGTGGCAGAAAGAAAATCAGACCTGTCAACACTGAGGTTCATCCATGAACGTATACCGGTAGAAGAGTGTGGAAGGAATGCAGCCTCTCAGCATCATGGGGCAACCTCACTGTCCACAAAAGCCATACCACGTCACAAAGAAGCCCAGGACCCCTCCAGGACTAATCAGATGACCCCTACAAACATGATGTTGTGACAGGGACCAGGAAAGCTTTCTATTGTTTAAATATCTCTTTTCTCACTTTGCACACCAAAGGGATACAGGCAGCCGACCCCCAAAGCAAGCAAATGCACCATAACTGGAAAAAATATGAAGAGAAATAAAAATGTTTCTAAAAATATTTCTCTGTGAGGGGGCCTACATATCAATGAAGAAAAACCAATAACCTCCGTCTTCCACACAAATAAATCATCACAGAGCCAACCCCAATGCCTTCTGAAATGAAGCCTTACACTAAAAAATACAAATCCCTAAAAAAAATAGGAAATATGTGCAAAACCTACCATAGATTAGGGAGAAAAAGCACGTTTTTCTTTTCCTCCCTATCCACCCACACTTGAGGGATATAGAGACATACACTGCAAAGATCCTTGCTCCGAGGTACATTTTGGCGACGAAAAAGCCCTGGTGTGAACAGCTCTCGAGGAGCAAGGCCTTGTCTTCCCACAGGAAATACAACAATATGGACTTTGAAACGCCCTCACCAAATTTCATGGCCAAACATTTCTTCAAAAGGCCCAGAGATAAAAGTATACTTGGCATAACATTTAGAGAAATCACCTAGTCTCATAAGTAGAGAAAGAGTTGTATTGAGTTTTGGAATGAGTCCAAAAATCTTGCATGGACTTAGTTATGTTTTCATTGCTATTTCTCAAAAAAAAAAAAAAAAAAAAGTGGAGAAAACCTGGCTGACTAGCCAACTCCCCTACCCTCCACTCTATTTGCTGTTCTCTGAGTCCTTGCCCTGTAAGAGTAGCCTCTGAGGAGGCACTTCAATTTAACTCATGAGCCCAAGAACAGGATTTCAGTCTTCGAAGACTTCCCGTAGCTATTGACAACTGCAGACACAGCCTTGCAAGAGAAGGGGCTTCTCTCCCTCCACTGCAGGAACCAGGTGAAGGGTGGTTTCACCTCTACTCAGAGGCCAATCAGAGCAGGAGAGAAAACTTGAGTGGAAAACCCTTGGTCTGTGCCTCAGGTGAGGGGGACCAAGAGATTTACTGACATCCACAGCCCCCGTGACAGTGCCCACTAATTACCAGCCTGCTTTGCTTTCTGACTCTCTTTTCTTAGGGTAACGAGGGCATCTCTCATACCCTTTCCTTGAAATCCTAATATTTTAGAGCCAGGTTGTATCTTTAGGATCAACCTTTCCATTTTATAAGTAAGAAAATTGAGACCCAATGGAAGTACCTCAACTGGTATAAAGTCACCACAACATTATTTTCACAACCAGGAACCGGATCACAGGAACTGTGTGTTTCACATTGACCCCACACAGCACATAGAGAGGCTTCCAAGTGTCTGAGCAAAACTTTCCATTGTGGATAAGGTGGGGAGTTATGTTGAATAAGAAAGAAGGAAGATTAGATAGAAGCTAGAAAGACCCTAGGAAGCCAGAAGAGCTGCCTGCAAAGATGTGCACACCCTAATCTTGGGAACCTGTGAATATGTTACCTTATGTGGCAAAGGGCTTTGCAAATATGATTAAGGTTAAGTATCTTGAGATGAGGTCATCCTGCATTACACAGGTGGGCTCAATCTGATCATGTAAATCCTTATAAACAGAACCTTTTCAGACTGCACAGACCAGAGAAAGGGCAACGTGTGAGAGAGGTTTGACTTTGCTGGCTTTGAAGAGGAAGGAAGGGGTCAGCTTCTAGAAAATGGTAAAGGCAAGGAACGAAATCTTCCTCTAGAACCTCCAGAAAGGACAGAGCCTGCTCACACATTGATTTTAGCCCAGAGACCTGGGTCAGATTTCCATCCTACGGGGCTGTAAGATAAGTCATTTGTACTGTTTTGAAATACATTAAATAGGTGGTGTTACAGCAGCAGCAGAAAACTCATGCAGACCTTCTCATAGCAAATATCCTCTCCACTCAGGGTGTTTGTTTCAGAAACTCTAGCTTTTGACCATATAGCCAGACCAGTGCTGATTAAGTAAATGCTGGGGGCGAGGGGCGGGAGCTGGCAGGCCTGCTGAGGGATGAAGGATGGTTGAAGCAAACAAAGATAGTAACTGCAGGAAAGAGCTACTACTCCTGGGGCTGGTAGAACACAGGGAAGGGGTTGGAGTTACCAGGAACTAGAAGCTCAGAAGAGGGGCCTCGGGAGGCTGGGACTCAGACCTTGGAGGAAGGGGAGCTGTTCCTTCACTAAGACATGATGAGGCTGGTCCTGAGAACTCCGGTGAAAGGTCTGGAGCCTGGGAGAACGGCTGCTGTGGGGCGGCCAGGCCCTGCTGGGGTGATGCTGATGGGAGGAGCAAGCAAGGGAAGAAGCAAGTCCTTCTCCACCTCTCATCTGCCAGTCTCTATATTAGTCTGCTCGGGCTGCCATAAGAAATACCACAGGCTGGGTGGCTTACACAACAGACGTTTATTTTCTCACAGTTCTGGAGGCTGGGAGGAGAGGATCAAGGTGTCGGCAGATTTGGCTTCTCCGGAAGCCTCTCTCCTTGGCTTGCAGACGGCCGCCTTCTCTCCGGGTCCTCATGGGGCCTTTCTTCTGGGCACACTGCTGGTGTCTCTTCTGTGTGTCCAGATTTCCTCCTTTTATTGGGGTACCACTCAGATTGGATTAGGGTCCAGTGTACAGGCCTCATTTTCACTTTGTTACCTCCAAACACTGTCACATTCTGAGGTACTGGGCATTCAGGCATCAATATCCAAATTTGGGGCCCCGTGGGGAGATACAGTGTGGCCCAGAATGGTCTCCCTTTAGAAACTCCCTGTTGGTGAAACCTGCAGGGTGCCCGCTGACAAATCAATGTAGTTTTCAGAGTCCCAGCTCCACCATCACAAAAGCAGAGTTAAACAAAGATGGGATTTGGAGCTTGGTAACTGGCAGAAGAGGGGCTGACGATGGAAAGGACAGCCAGGAAACCTACTGTTGGGAGTGAGGGGGCAAAGCAGCCTCCCAGACCCCAAGTGGGGTCTGTGTACCTGTGAATCATGTGACATGTATGACTGCGGGGGACACCTACCCGTTTCTATCCTCCCTTCCCCCATTGGAGGCCTGGCTCTGAGAAGCAAGTATGGAAATGGAAGCATCCGTCCCTTAACTGTAGTTCTTCATGCAGCCAGGGGTGATGGAAGAGGAAGAGTTCCTAGGGTCATAGTCAGGAAAATGGGCCAGCAAAGCAAGGTGTCAGGATCTGGCCCAGCAGCCCAGCAGTGGGTCAGTGGATGGGAGAGAGCCATCCGCTAAAGCCCCCAGGATGAGTATGGTGTCAGGACTTCAGGGATGACTTCCATGGGAGTCAGGAAGAGGCCACTTGGAGGAAGACTGGCAGGCCCTTTGGGGTTAAATACAGGGGCAGAGACAGAATGAGGGAAGGATATGGGCCAATATCTGTGCTGGTCCAACTTGTTCGCTGCTTCCTGGAGCTGCCTCATCTGAAGGAGAAAGATGACCCTTTATTTCTCTTATTCTTCCTCCCTCCCTCCCTCCCTTCCTCCCTCCCTCCCTTCTTTCTCTCTCTTCCTTCCTTCATTTTTCTCTCTCTCTCTCTCTTCCTTCCTTCCTTCCTTCCTTTCTTTCTTTCTTTCTTTCTTTCTTTCTCTTCTTTTCTTTTCCTTTTTCTCTCTTTCTCTTTTTCTTTCTTTCTTTTCTTTCTTCCTTCCTTCCTATCTTTCTTTCTTCCTTCCTTCCTTTCTTTCTTTCTTTCTTTTCAAAGAATTTGAAACTAGAAGAAAAGTAAAGAAAACCTGAGGTAAGTGCTAGACTCTGAAAAAGGCTCTGAGTAACCCTAGACCTTAGAATCCCACAGGGAGTAAACAACAGCTATCCGTCTAGGGCCTGGGACTCCTTTTCCCAAGGTCATTATTATTGCTTCTGGGTGATCTAGGGATTGTAGGGCAGAACACAAGCCCATTTGGGGAGAGAGCACTCAAGTGTTCTTGTCTTAGAAATTTGATGAACAAAATGCATTATCAAAAGCATTTAAAACAACATGAAGGAATCAACCTCCCTTGGTTAATTTATTCCAAGCAAAGAGAAAATCTCAGAAATAAATTTAGTATTGTAACCTTTTAAATCAGTTTGCCTTTCTTGAACTGGAGCTAATTTGTATAGTTTGGATTGTCCTGAAAGTTCTCTGTGTCATCAGTGACTTAAAAATACTGCTACAGGGCAAAAGAAATCAATGATCTCTACATTGCAGGCTGAGTAATTACATAATAATGATTTGCATTAATGAAAAGACAAGTTGGTCCAGATCCAGATGTGCCAGTGACCACAGTTCCCTGCAACGTCTAACCAGAATGCTGAGGTCGGAGAAATTTCAGCATCAGTTGTGAGACAAAATGACTGGTTAAAAAAGTCTTTCCTAATCAACATCACTTAATAGATCTTTAATGACTGACTCATCACTTTCCTCCAAGTAAAAGTAAATTTAAATTTTAAAATAAAGCAAATTTTACTTATATCTGTGGCACAGAAGCAGATGTTTCCCTGACATGTGCACACAAGCTGTTGGCTGTGACCTTGCAGGATAAAGCAGTTTTGAAAATTAGCTTTTGTCTCCCAATCTGGGGAAAACAATGCTGCAGTGAAGATTTGATAAAAAGTCATAGCTTCTCACAGAAGCTTATTTCAGCAAAGTAAACTATTAATTAAAATAACAAATGTCAGCTATTTTGGAGGCTGACAGTTAACACAAGGCAGCATTTGCTTACCTTGACGTACAGGATGCATGGGACACTGGCAGGATCCATAATTCATTCTAGGTATGGCTCTCTCCTGCCCTAATATAGTGATAACAGAGTGATAAATTAACTCCTGTTCAGCAGTTTCGTTAGCAAAAGTACTTGGGGATTTGGGGAAAACCCACCTAGAGAGGGTCTTTTGGCAGGCTGAAGGAATACACGCTCCAACAGCTTGAGTAAAAGTTTCATGGAATTCCTGGAAAACTTGAATACCAAGAAAAACAGGTGGGGAAAATGTAAAACTATGTGAGAGAAAGAGTAAGTGAGATAGCGTGCCAGAACAGTGCATTACAATCTGCTTTCAGCCGAAGTGGGGAAAAATTATTAAGTAGAGGAAGACTATATCACCCCCAAGAGACCAGGAAAAAGAGAGGTTAGGGAAAAAAGCAGCGAAGGTCAGATTTCAGAGACAGAAGGGGGATTGAGGAGGCCGGGAAGGAAGGGAACTTAACAAACATCATTCACCGTCTCTAAATTCAACGATTTAAAAGAGGTTTGGGTGCAGATGAGGCAGCAGATCAACTTTCGCATCCAGTGTGAATGTCATATGGGCTTCGTGCATATCTTCCAAAGGATCCTATCAACTCATATCCCAGTGTAAGAAACCCCTTCACTGTCCACTCCTCATTTTCTCACTTTCCTAGTGCTAAGACCCATGGGAATTTTAAGGCAAATTGGGTCTGGACAGTGTTATGACAAACTCCCTGAGCACCAGAGAGAACCCACATTCCCACATGCATCCACTGAAAGCAACCTAAATCAAGGGCAGCCAGTATTAGATGATTTCTGCTTTCTCCCTTTTAATTTTCCCTGCAAATGCTCTGTGACACTAAGTTGTCCCATTTGATGGGCAATTTGCTTCTGTGCTATGCTGCCATTAGCACTTGCCTCCAACGTGTTGCTTATCCCTCAAGGGGCTTTTCCACTAGAGTTCAAATCCATGGCAGAGCTCTGGCTGCACTCCAAATCCAATGCTCCTGTAAGATATGTAAAAAGAAAAAAAAAAAAAAAGTTGGAATGCCGTTGAAAAAGTAGGACATGGCTATCTTTGTACTGAGTTTATTTAGGGAGGAAAACTGAATTCTGTCACTGCTGCAGTTTGTGGATGCTTTACTTCTGTGTAATTGCCGAGGAATTAATGTGATTTAATAGGCACAACAATAAATATAGCCTTGACAAGGTGATTATCCCATAAGACTAAAATCATGATATAGCATAAATCAATACCAGCCCTAAGTATGTCTCCGAAAGGGGTATATATTTCTACATTCACGGCTAGATGTTGAACTAATTTTGGAATTAGAAGCTGTATGAAATGCAAAAGCTATTTTTCTCAGTGAAAAATTACAGAATATGTATGACGATCACTCAGAATATATATTGCTCATAAAATGAGTAGAAGGAAGAAGAGTGAAAGCAGGCAAACTTTGAAAGCTAGTTCATGTGTACATCTCTGCTCCCAAGGGCATGCTTCTCTCTACTCCAAACCGACCCAGCTCAGCCAAGACCCTCTGATTGTCCTTTTTCTGCCCCACCTGCGGACCATCAGCCCATCTGAGAGACGCTTCTTGTGTGAATTGGCCCTTTCAGCCCGCACTACTAAGGCAAATCAATTGATTCTCCTGCTTGAGGGAGCTCTGCCTAGTGCAAAGGACTCAGAGTCTCTGTGGCTGGAGTGGAGTCATACAGAAAGAAAGGGTATTGATCAAGAGCAATCGGGCTTAGCTTGCATGGGGAAGTTTCCCGGAGGACACAGGCACTTGATTTTGAAGGTCAGTATTAACCACTCTCTTAGCTGTCCGCTAACTAAGGTAATCCTGTTTGAGCTGACTTTTCTGGAAGCCTGGCTCTGTGCATGTCAACCACCCCTCCCTCCAGGGAACTTACTTGGACGTGAACTGCTCCCCAGCGCTCAACTCCCGTCCTGCTCAGACACGTGGAGACCCTCCTCCACTGCCACCGCCCAGCTGAACATCATGGGCAGATACCAGACCCCTTCCAACCTCCAGAGCAGCTCTTGCTTAGTCAAGAGGGCCCTAAAAAACTATTTAAAGCCTTAATACATGAAGTGCCTTCTCGCAGAGCTGAGTTTCCCACTGCCAGATAAGTGCCGCCTTAACTGCCTTTTCCTGAAGTAGCTGCAGTGGCACTTGATAGCTGATTATGTTAATCCTTGAGGGATATTCGAGAAAATATCTTCAGATTCTTCCTATAGGAGAGTAATCAAGATTTGATTCAGGTATCAACGACACGACAGGCCTTTCTAACTTACATGTTCTCAGTGAGCCACATATTGTATATTTTTTTGTTGTTGTTAAAACTGGTATATTTAGTAGAATAAAAGGTAATTGAACATTAAAAAAAATTCTACCTAGATACAGTTTGAGTTTAAATGGGACTTAATTAAACTTAAAAGCTTTTGCACAGCAAAGGAAACCATAAACAAGACAAAAAGACAACCCTCAGAATGGGAGAAAATATTTGCAAATGAAACAACAGATAAAAATTAATCTCCAAAATGTACAAACAGCTCATGGAGCTCAATATAAAAAAAACAAACCATCCAGTTAAAAAATGGGTGGAAGACCTAAACAGACATGTCACCAAGGAAGACATACAGATGGCCAAGAGGCCCATGAAAAGCTGCTCAACATCACTAATTATTAGAGAAATGCAAATCAAAAACTACAATGAGGTATCACCTCACGCCGGTCAGAATGGCCATTATCAAAAAATCTAGAAACAATAAATGCTGGCCCACATTGCCCCTTCTGTAGCTAAGAGCTCATGTGAGCTCTGTTGGCTGGTGCTGTTCTGGTCTCTGTTCTCACTGTAGAGGACAGGTGAGCAGAAAGGGTCTTGGAGATGTGTGCCATGGAAATCCTGTTTGGTCTAATGCTGAGCTTTGATGAACCACATATTGTATTTTTATTTCTCAATATTGCCCATTTTCCCTTTTCGCTCCCCCCTCCCGCAGTGCACACAAAGATTCCCTTAGTCACAAAAGATTGAATAATTCACCTATGAAGAATCCTTTCAAAGCATCTTGAAAATTGCTTCCCCTCCTTGCTTTTTTTTTTCAAACAGAACAAAGGAAAGTGCTAATCTTTTGATAATTCACTCTCTTTTTACTGGAATTTTTTTGTGATTATTTAATACATCTCCAGTCAATTTCAAACAGTGTCTGTTTTCAGCATCTATCCTCTAACCAGAGACAAGTTGTCCAAGCAGGGGGTCTAGGACAGGTTGGTTTGGTGGAAACAAAACCGTAACACAGTAATGAATGCAACCCAAACACACTGTCTAAAAATGAATTTGGCTTTACTTACTTAGACAAAGACACAAATGTTCTTGTAGCTTCATTTACCACACAGAGCTCTTACAGAGAGTCTGTCTGCAAAGGGACAGAAAACTTCCTACTCTGACGGGCGTTATCAGTAGGGATTCTATTTGTGTCTTCCTGTAAATGCAGGAGAGCTCAGCTATTGATGACTTTAATTCTACAGGAACCAGTGGTTTGTATTTAGCCTGAGAAATGACATTAAGCGAGTTTATCTGATGGACCCTGGAAGGTTTCATCGTGCTTGGGATGGACCGGGGTACAGTGTGACTACATGCTCTTTCTGGAACCTCTTCCCCTTCACACCCCCATCCCCAACCTGGCTCCCACAAGCCAAGCCTGTCTTTTCACAAATGCAGAGAATTCAACAGATGTACACCACCTCCTTCATTATTTCGGCTAAGGCTGCACTATCGATTCAGTCAGTGCTGTCGAGGTTGTGAATATCCGTATTAACGCATGGGTTAAATGGAAAAATATTTATTTGATGCTTTTGTTTACTCTTCCTTCTGCTCCTGACCCTGGGAAACACACAGGGACAGGAGAGGTCCCAGCCGGGCTCTGTCTGGCCCCTTCCTGGGTTAATCATATTTCACACGTCTCCAGCTCTGGCAGATGCAACACCTGACCTCCCCTTTGTCCCTCTCTGGATGAAAGTGTGAGGCTCCGTAATTTCCCTCAGGCACCAGAACAGTTTGCTTTCCCGCTGGAGGTGAAACTGACTCCCGGGAGGGCACAGCTGGGGCTTTTATCTCCCCTTCAGTAAGTACCCGGCGGCTGCGCTCTTTCACTTTGCATGAAAATAAGGCTGAGGTTGGAGCTGCGACATTGGCTTTTCACCTAGTCGGGGGCAGGGGTTGGGGTGAAAAGGACCTGGGGGCGCGCTTCGCAGTGAAGCAGTTGGGCCTTGAGTGGAGCAGGCTCTTTGAGTAGGAGGTGGCCAATTCTCCCGACAGGGGCCGCGCTGGGCCGCTACAGCGTCTGCAGCAAACGAAACGTGTTTCACAGGAGTGAAAGCGCTGGCGCAGCTGTGAGAGCTGCAGGAACTGCCTTAAGGGGAGGAGGTGGAAGGGACAGGTCTGTGACAGGACCTTGAAGAGCGCAGACGATCCTGAGCACACTCGCGAGGGCACGGCTCACCCTGGACAGCTCCGCGAGGTATGCGGAGAAGCACTTCTCTCCCTTCTTCCTTCCCACTGTTTTCAACACTCTGCTCTCCAGCGGTTGGCATGCTGCGAAGTCAGTAGCCGTTCTTGGTGGGACCGGAGTCAGCAGATCCATTAGGTTGACTAATGGTGATAGGAGGCTCGGTGGCCATTGGGTTAAGGTGACATTTATATTTGGACACCCTATTATTACTGGCAGGCCCCCGGGTTGCTTGGGAAATGTTTTGGGAACTGGGGCTGTGGAGCACCTCCCTGGGAGGATGGCAGGGGTGACAGGTGAGCCATGACAGGGAATGAGCCCAAGTGGCAGCCTTGCGGTGAAGACTATGCCGGGTGGCAGCCGCTCGCAGGCGCCTGGCAGCGGAAGGCCATGTCCTAAGGTGTTCTGCCGACATCCACCAGGGCAGCTGGCGTCTGGTGGAAGGCAGATGGTGTTGGATCCCCCAAGTGTCACTGTCTAGCAAGATGCCATGTCCGCTGATTAAAAATAATTAAACATTCCTTCTTCCAGTGAAGGAGAATGGTACGCACACCAGGCAGAGAGGTTGACAATGGCACTACACAGCAAGATGCGGCAGCAGCAGTGAGTGCCCCAGGTAGCAGGTGCACCTGGCTTGGAGAAGGTGGAGTGGGAGTGGGGGCCTGGTTTAGCAGTGACAGCAGGAAGAGTTTAGTGAGGATGCATATGCATGAGGGAGGCATGAACAGGATCATACTGGATGACTTTCTACTGTTCAGCCTAGTTTATGGAGAACATTTTCCACTTTCTGAATGAAAAGAATACATTTTATGTATATGACCTAGTCAATATGCACTAATCCCCTACTATATGCCTCGATGCTAGGTGCTGTGGGTAGAATATATTAATAGATGCTCTTCTCAATATCCTCATTGTCCTTACTTTAGTTGAATTGACCCACTTTGTTCCTCCATATATGTATATGTCTTTTCTTCTGCAATAAGGAGTCCGGGAAAGAGTTTGACAAAAGGATTGAACATACTGACATTCCTCAGTTGTATGGTCATGTTCATGGACTCGGTTGTATTGTCATGAATGGGACCACCTCCCAAATCTACCCAGGCTCATGAATATTGCTATCTTGCCCCCTTCCCCACACCCTATTCTCATCCCCATTCAGGCCCCTTTCCTTTCACAAACAAGTTCCTGGGTGTTGTCAGGAATCTCTGAAAAGGCAGGCCACTTTACTGTGTATTTGTTAATTGTTTTGAATTTGTACGTTGTTTATGTGTTTTCCAAAGTTTCTAAGACATTTGAAAGATTTTAATGTGGATTGAATAAATTTGATTTCAGGCCAATTGAAACATTCTAATTTCCTGTTAACTCTAAAAGGAAGTTTCTTCTTCTTACTTATGTGTGTTTGAAATCATCAGTATTTATTTGATAAGTATCTACTGTATGAGTTCTACATGTCACTCCATTGTGAGAGTAGTGTTGCAAGAACAATGTACTATGTACCTGAAAGGAAGAGTAAATTCTTGTAAATTCAATATCACTCACTGAAGGGGAAGATTGAGGGGTTTTGGGTTGAAGGAGCGATCACAATATGATAGTATTACTTAGGGAAGTGAGGTATATGCTGGCTCTTGAAATTTGGGGTTGCACACATGCCTGTGGTGAGGTATAGGAGAGTTTCCCGAGGATGGAGGAAAGATTTCAGCAAACACATGAAGAAAGGAAAGAGTGAAGAAGAAAGTTTGGCTTGGTTGATGAAGAAAGCCCACATTTTTTAGAAGGAGATCAGAAAGAGAGTACTTCCATGAGTATTACCCAAATAAGGACAACTATTTACCCAATAAGGTATCCTTTATAGTGATCTCTACAGACTTAATGACAGACACTGGAATGCTGAAATCTCAGGATTCCATTGTGGAAGACTCTGTATTTTGGCCCTTTCAGCACCCATTCTGAACTGTGGCCTAGCTTGATTCTTAAATCACAGAGGCTTGGGAAACTAAAGCTTAACAATCCCCCAAATCCTTTGTAGCTAAGGTTTTACTCATCATCTAACTTCTGCCAGATAGGTGCCCTCTTGTGAGACTTGGAAGTGGAGATGGACTCTACAAGGCAGCAGACACCAGAGATGAGACCTGATCACCAGGTAAGCCCAGTGGCAGAGGCATCTATCTGGTCCTTTAGGGAAGCTGGGGTGGAACTTCTGGACTTAGTACCAAATGGCTTAGGTGCTGAGCAGTTGTCAGCAGTCGTCTTTCTCTAGAACAGTCCTCAGTGATTGGATATTTTTCCAGGCTGATCTGTTCCTGAGTGTGAATCTGATTGGATATTTTTCCAGGCTGATCTGTTCCTGAGTGTGAATCATCTAAGCCTGGTTTTCTCTTCCTACCTGAGATTTTGTAAGCTATCTAATACCTTTCACTAAAACTTTTTTTAATCTTAAATCAGGTATATCTTGTTGAGCACAAATAAGAACACTAATTACTATAATTCCCTTATGAGTGTTCCTTCTATGTGGTTCCAGCTAAGTGAAGAAACCGTAAGGTACACACAGGTGATCATGTGACAAACCATCCTGCCTTGGACACAACTTACTGGATCAGGGGAGGGTACCTGACCCAAAGGGGCAAATTGATTGGTTGACTAGTAGCCTAAGAAGTGGGCTTAAATGAGACCTTTGCCAAACAGGACCAATAATTACATACTCGACCGACTAGATCCTCTTTATCAAGAGTTTCAACTGCAAATATGAAAAAAGTCAGTTGACAGACAGGGAAGAAAGTATGAAAGACTTACAGAAAAAGAAGGCAGACAGTAAGTTCATGTGTAATGAGAAACTGAAAGCATATACAGAATACAGTGATCTTGGTTAATAGTAGCAGGATTGGTAAAAGAATGTTAATGGTTTTAAGGGTATGTCAAGATGGTGCCTGCTATTCCCAACTTCCCCTTTTAGATGATTCTACCTCATCCACAGTTTCCAGCTTCAGGAAGCAGAGTTTGTCCATTCTTTGTTCAAAAACAGCCACAAAATTGGACCAAGGAGCCCATCTGCAGGCTAGCAGGTAATTCATGGGATCATTGGTGTGAACGTCTCAGCCCAGTAACTGGTAGTAATACTAGCCAAATCAATCAGACCAGTTTATTTTGGGTTGGGTTGGCAAGTCAGTAATGAGGGCATAGAATAGACATGAAGGAAAGGCAGAGATTCACGGGAAAGAGGGTGAGTGTGTGAAGCTGATTCCTAGGTAGTCTCACTTTGGGCTGGCGTTTTCCTCCCAGTCCACATGTAGCTCTAGGATAGACAGTGCCTTTTGAGCCCCTTTGCTGAAGGTGGTAAAAGGAGCCTCTTCTTCCAAGGAGGTTTCCAAACACACGACCACAGCCTGAATGCAACCTGAAGACATGACCGGATTTGCAGAGTGGCACTGGGTCCTGAGTAACCATCCAGTCCCCAAACTTGCTTGGCTCAGCAAGGCCAGATCCACTATGCCTTCTCTTCTGACCACCTGCTTGTTCAACTTTCTGTGTTTTGTTTGTTTTTGTTTCTTTTGAGACCTGACTGCCCAACTGAGATTCTTGCTCTGTTATCACAAAAATACCTGAGGTTCTGTCCCCACCTCACCCACGGTACTTAAACTACCTTGAGCATTTGTTTCTTGTGTCCCAATGAGTCCAGGTTATAGAGTACATTCACCTTAAGAAAAAAATTTAGACCATCATTCTTCTGCCTTTGCTCTCTTGGAAATTTCAGAAGTAGGAAGAAGAACAAGGGCAAACATCCTTGACTTGGATTTAGAAAAGTCTGAAATGACTTGATTTTAGTTTTTTAACATTGAAATGCAGGTGAATAACCTTTGGAAACAGAATGTTGCCCAACTGATATGTGGGCCACTATATAAGTCGCCCTTTAAATGTAGTATTTGATTACCACACCTACTGAATAAGAGCTCACAACTATCATCATCAACAATAGAAACCACATGAGCAGATCTCGACACGAGAGTGGAAATACAGCCTTAAATTAAACTATTTTGGCCTTTTTGAAAGTCAGACCATTTTTAGTGAGTGCTTTCTGAAGCCTCATTATTATTATGACTAGTACTAATTTATGCCTATATAATGCATTCTGCCTTATTGTACTCTGAAAATTATATTTCAGAATCATTTTACCCACCTGGAGAGAAGCATAACAGCTATTCCATAACACTGTGCAATGTCTCAGGTCTGGCAATGAACAGAGGAAATGGCCATAAATATGCCACTTACAACAGAGAGGTGGAATGTTCTTTCAAAAGGGAGTTTGGCTTTGACAGGTGGGTCCAGCTGTTTGGGAGGATTGTATTTCTTCGTCTTCACCTATCATTCATCCCAGCCTAGTTGGGTGCAGAAAAACACCCATCAGTGAATTTCAACTTTGGCTGAATCTTAGAATCTCCTGGGGAACTTAAAAAAAAAAATCTATGCCCAGATCTCAACCCAACCAACAGGAATTAATCTCTGCAGGTAAGGCCTGGGCTTAAGTACTTTAAACTTCACAGATGACTCCAATGGACAATTACATTTGAGATTCACTGACCTATAATGTTGATTTTCAAATGTTGGTTTCCTTCATAATCACTGAGGAAGACTCTATTTGTACATACTGAATCAGGTGATCCTGACGCACAAGAAAGTTTGCAAACCACAGACTTACACATAATGAATTTGGTTCTTTTTGCCCCAAGGTTCTGTCCCCTAGCTTCCCCAATATCCTGCTGCAGTCCTGGCAATAGCTACCATTATACATCCTGATTAAAATGCAATAATGTTAATTGGAGTGATAACATATCAAATTCACCATCATGAGAATGTTCTCAGAAGAGAACAGGATGGGACAAAGGATGGGTAAACATCACAGATAATAAGAGAATTCTAATGCTGTCTGCTCCTGTTTTCATCAGATTCATAAGACATCCAGCAATCACTGTCTATCACAATCAAACACTGAGTCATGGCTCTTTCTCTCCTGGCAAAAATAGAAAAATATGTGTTACTTATTAAGGGTCTACTCCAATACTGAAGCACTGCTAGTATTATCTACTCTTACTATCACCTCATGAGGTGTGTATAATTATTTTTGGTACTCAGATGAGAAATCTGAATTTCAGAGAAAGTGAGCTCTTATCTGAGGGCCTATAACTAGTGAATGGCTTATTGAAGATCAGACCTCAAGCCCATAGATCCAGGCTGCTCTCTTGACGACCATATTATCTTATATCTGGCAGGTATTTTAAATAGAGAAGGAATCTGGATTCAAATCTTTGAGGGGCTGTCATGAAAAGGAAGCAGACTTAGTCTGTGTTGCTACAGAGAGTAGAATATGGTCCAGTAAGTAGAAGTTCAAGAGATGCACATTTCACCTTAATATATTATAATTAACATTAATTAAAATATTAATGATAGCTATTTCTTGAATGTTTTGTGGTCAGCACTGAAATGTGAGTGCTTAAATTAGCTGATCTCATTTCATTGTCATAACAGCCCCTTGGTGACAGAGGTACTATTATTAACCCTATTTTTAGGTCAGCAAACTGAGTCTCAGAGAAATTAAAGAACTTGTCAAATATCATAGAAACCACACTTGTGGCTGTAATGGTGGAATCAGATGTAGTGAAAAAGAGAGAAAAAAAAAAAAGGTTTAATTCAAGCTCTTCAGATCATTCAGGACACGAGTTGAGAATTATCTCCAAAGCCCTCAGTCCTGACCGCTAAGCTAGAAATTTCTAAACAGAGGATTGTCAACTAATTGGTTGGACCCCTTTGTGAATTCAAGAGCTTCCTATCGGTCACTGGAAACACTTGAGAGAGGATGGATGACCGTTAGCCATTCTGGCTTCACTTACTTGCTGCCTCCCTCACGTCATGGCCTCCTACACATAGGTGATGGGACTGAGATTGGCTATCTCCCCCAGAGATTCAAAATTCATATTGAGAGTGAGTGAATCTCTGTGAAATTTATGAATTTGGATAGCTGTGGGTGCTTTCTTCCAGTTACCTTACAGGTTGAGTATTCCTGTAATAAATTCTCACTTTTTAAATCCAGCTAGCTCAAAATGATTTCTATTTGAACCAGTCCACAGGAGCATGGATGTCATGAAACGCAGAACTTAAACTAAATGTAAGCATGGTAGCACCTTATCATATGCTCAAATCAGTGTGGCTGCCAGTTCCCAACAGAGTCAGTGTTAACTACTTTTTCCGGTAATAAGCACCTTTACCTTAAACATTGGGATCATAGTAATTTAACCCCCCTGACCTTAGTGATCAGTCCAAGAAGTGGGTATATTGCCTAGGTTGAGCAATCTTTTCCCAATAATTTTTTTTTTGCGGTACGCGGGCCTCTCACTGTTGTGGCTCTCCCGTTGCGGAGCACAGGCTCCGGATGCGCAGGCTCAGCGGCCATGGCTCACGGGCCCAGCCGCTCCGCGGCATGTGTGATCTTCCTGGACCGGGTCACGAACCCGCGTCCTCTGCATCAGCAGGTGGACTCTCAATCACTGCACCACCAGGGAAGCCCTCCAAGAATTTTTAAACAGCACTCTTGGCTAAGATTGTGACAATGAAAGATTATAATTCCATGCTTGCTTCCAACTATATTCTCTACCACATGGAGAAAGTCTGTGCACAGTAAGCTGCACATATAGGAGAGCAGAGGTGAGAGATGGTTGGAGATGGATGGAGGGTGAGAGAGGTCCAGGCAGTGGGTGAGTAAGAAGCTGAGAGCGCTACTCCATTAGGGGTGACTGCCCAGATGGAGAGGAAAGGTCCTGGCAGAATTGGCCGCTGTGCTCTGGTGGCTCTTGGTTCTCCTGGGTGCCGTCCCCAGTTTCTGACATCACACCACTTCTCTGGCGTCTTCTCCCCAGGCTGCTGAGTCCTTTTCACAGCACACTCTTGGGTCTTGATTTTTACATCACTTTCACAACTAAAGATTTTCCTTTTGATTCAGGTTCCCTATTGTACTTGCCAAAGGAAGTCCTGTTGCTTTGTTAGTAACCTGGAGCGTTGCAGCCTGGCGGATCTTTCCCATTCATGGAGTCCAGCAGTGTTTGGGACACTCAGGGAGTAGAACATTCCAGAAAGGGTTACCTCCATTTGTGCTCACACTCAGACAGGCAGGGTCATTCTGTGAGCTGAGGAACAGGCAGAGCAGCAAACTTCATGGTGGGATCTAGGGGCATAGAATGTTTACCTGCCTTCCTCTCCCGTCTTAAAGTTTGTCTGTAACATCTTGCCACACTCTGAGCTTTCCAAATTTTCCCATGAGCATGCACCCAAATGTACAGGAGAATGAGGGACCCTCAGCGGCTGCCTCAGGTAAGAATTTTTTTCCAAAACCTAGTATTTCATTTCAAAAATTCTTACAAAGTTTTTCATATATAATCTAGCTACATTTGCTTTATTATGAAAATAATGTACTTTTCTGCTATTTTTGAGTAAAAATTTTGGCTCAACATCTGTGTCATGTTTATTTTGTGATCAGTGTGTCCCTGACAGGCCAAAGCTTGACTTGGAGCTGGCATGGCTTCTGTTTAGGATACCGTGTCTAACTGCATATCCTTATAAAACCTTAAGTTTCTGGAGGAGATGCAATAGAACGCCCTTAACAGCTTAGCCTAACTCTGCTTTTATTTTCTAAAATAATTTTTGTATATATCAAAATATTGTCTACATATCATTAAAAATATTAAATACTAAGAAAGTCCCTAGCCATTCTCTGCCATGAGTTTTCCTAAGACAGTCCTATTGATTCTACTAAATAAAAAGCTGTTGAAACTATTTCCCTGTAACTAGGGTGGCTACACATCCTAGACAGCCCTGATTTATACAGGAGATATCTTATCTCCTGTATAAATTATTATTATTATTTCACTCCAAAGTATCTTTATTTGAATGCCAAATTTCATGGTCACTGTACCTACCTAGAGGTTGCCACTTCTGATGCTTTTCGTGTTTGTTTTCTAGCAGTAAGCGCCATGTCTTAAAATTTATGGTTGTGTCCTTATTTCTTGATACTGTATCTACTTTAGACATTTCCCATTGACTTCCTGCTATCATGATTAAGTATGTAGCTCACATATAGCCCCATCTCTTTTCCTCACTTCCTTTGAATAAGTACATTGCTCTTTAGTTCCTCTGCTGATTACCTCTGTAACTCTATTTCTTGTTCCATTAATTATAGATAATTTCCCTTTACTTTCTAGTTTATAAAGTAGATATTAGCGTCTCCACATCTTTTTTACCTGCCTTTTCCTTTTCATCCAAATCCTGCACCTTTACTTTAACATTGTTTAAGTGGATAACAACTACATTCCGTCCTATAACCAAAATTAATCCCATGTTTAATCTATAGGATGACTCTGAATGTTGAAGATCAATTGGTAGTGTTTGTGCTATTATGTCTATGTGTTTATTCCCTGCTAAATAAGTCAGCAGTGTCCTGTGGTTCATTACTTTAGTCTTAATAGAAACACTAAACTAGGGACTATTACGATCTTTTTACAGAGAAGAAAACTGAGGCACAGAAAGGCTAAGTCTTGCCCAGGGCCATGCAGTTATTAATAGTAGTCAAGTTTGATCACAGCAGTTGGTTCCAGAGTCAGTGTTCATTATGTTACCTTTCTGGGCTATTGCTCAATGGCTAAGATGTCTTCACTCTTCGCTTTTCCTCTGAATCCAATATTGCTGATCAAAAGTCAGATGCCAGTCTGGTTACTGCTTCTTTACAATGTACTCTTCTCCTCCAATCTCCACTCCTATCCTATGGTTGCTTAGAATATTCTCTTTATTGTTAGTATTCTGAAATTTCAAAATTAATTGTCCAAGTAGTGTCTCTTTGTCATTCACACGGGTCATTATCACTAAGTCCTTTGAATTGGAAGATTCACATCCCTCTTTAACTCTGGGAAATTCTTTTTACTTTTTTCATTGAAAATTTCTTGCCCTCCACTTTCTCTTACATCTTTTTCTGGAATTCTTATTAATCACTTATTAAATATACCATGACTCTTACATCTCTTATCTTTTATCATATTGTCTCCTTGGTTTTTCATTTATTTTAACTCCAGAAGTACTCTCTGGGCACTTCACGTTTTAGTGAGGGACATAGAAAATAGAGAAGTAAACATATAAATAATCTGATTTCAGGAAAATGTCACTATATAGAGAAAATAAAGCACAGTGTTTGCGGGCATGTGATTTTTGTTTTATCAACTGTGAGATTTCCTATACTTTATCCATTACTTTATAGAATGTTTTATTTTGATAATCAGTTTAGCCTTCTCATACTTTTTTCAAAGATACCTAAATATTTCTGTTTTATGAATGTAATGTATTCTTGAATATCATGATGGCAAATCTCTGAGGATAAAAACTAAGGTATAATGAATCCTCTTTTTGATTCCCAAACTGTCTCTTCTTGCTCTTTTTTTTTCTATTTTTCTTACCTTGGTATTTCTCTGTCATATTTCTGGCTTTTCTCAAATGCCTTGGCTTTCCATTCATATTTAAGAATAAGGCTACAGAGAGCCTGCCTGGGGGCTCTGTGTGTGTGGTCAGAGATTGTCAACAGGCCGGTCATTCTAGAGAGGAGACCTGAGTGCCAGGAGGACCAAGAATTTTATCTGGGACACTGAAGCTCATGTCAGCCACCCTAAGGCTTTTCAAATTATTTGTTTAATTTATTTAGAGAATGTCTGTCCAGTTTTATTATTAAGGCTTTGAATCATTTTGCGTACTTGGGTGGGAAGTGAGTTCAGGATGGTTCCATTCCAAAGTAATCCCCATTCTCTGCCCCCTCCTCACTCTTGCCCTCCACTGTAATGGTAACCTCTGCACGTCAAGCCTCAGAAGGATTCTGCTAGGCACTTTGGTGGCCTCTTTGTTGTACCTTCACATCAAAGGAGTTGCGGCTTCCTCCACTCTGTTTCAAAGTTTCTAGCTTCCAATACATTTGAAAAATTTCTCATCTTCTTATGGGCTCCCACTTTTGTTATTTTTTTCCTTGACCATAAGTGTTATGGGATTTCAGGAACTGTAGGACAAAAATATATCTGCTCAGCTTGCCATCAAATTCTCATAAATATTTTTAGAAGATGGGATTCCAAGGGTGGACTTTATGAGTATAGAAACATGATGGAATCATCCTGGGAGAGGAGCTTTTATGGAAAGAAGATAGAAAGTCGGATCTGAAGAAAGACTGTCCCTGAGAAGGGCAAGCTGGTGTTAAAAGGGGTTCATGGTTCTCAAGGGGCCAACTGCTAAGAACTGAACTGTGTCCCCCCTACCCCAAATTGTATGTTGAAGCCCTAATCCTCAATGTGATTTTGTCTGGAGATAGGGCCTTTAGGAGGTAATTAAGGTTAAATTAGGTCATATCAGTAGGGCTCTAATCAGATAGGACTGTGACCTTATAAGAAGAAGAGAGAAAGATCTCTGTCTCTCATTCCATCTTGTGAGGATACTCCATCTGCAAGCCAGGAAGAGAGCTCTCACCAGGGACTGAGCAGGCTGGCACCTTGATTTTGGATTTCTCAGCCTCCAGTACCATAAAAAAATAAACTTCTGTTGTTTAAGCCACACAGTCTATGATATTTTGTTAAAGCAGAGGTGACAAATACACCAATAATTAGCACAAAGTTCCAGAGAAAAACACAAGAGCGTCAGGGTACACTTAAAGCATTGAACTTGAGCCAAGAGATCTGCTGAGCAAAGTTCTGGCTCTGCTACTAACTGGAGTGACTTTAGGCAATCACTTCACCCAATGGGCTACAATTTTCTCATCTCTAGAATGGAGTTAATAATTCCCATTCCCCAAGTCTTGGTGTGAGTATTAAATCCATTATATTTTACCATAATCATTTATTGTACCTAGTTATTTATTCACAGTTAGTTTCTTTGACTGATCTATAACCTTGGCAGTTGAGTCTGTGAGCTAGAAAAGGTAGACGAGTATTAACAGGCACGGCCAGCGTAGCACTTGGCATTCAGTAGGTGCTCACTAAATTCAAATGTAAAGTCTATGTGTAACCAGGTGGTTATAAACTCTGTGGCTTTCTGATTGTGGTATCCCACTCGGGAGGCTCATGGAGATCTAAGAAGCTGCCATTCTCTGGAAGGATTCAAGTTCCTGCTGCTCTTTTGCCCTTGGTCAGTCTGAGATAGCACCCCTGGCATTACCACTGCTAAGTGTCCTAACTCAGCCTTCTGTATTGCTGGGAACTTCTCTCTCTATCTAATATTTAGCTTTTTAAATCAAAATTATTTGGCTAACATTTATATCTTTCTTTCTAGGCTGAGATCTTCTCAAGGGCATGACTATATCTGAATTATTTTCATTCCCAGTGTTTAGCTCATTGCCTGTCAAACAGTAGGCACTCAGCGAATATTGTTTTCACTGGGAGTTTTTATCTGGGAGACATCAGGACTTCTGCCTTCCCTCAGCTTGCTCTTTGGAACTGTTTGAAGTCCTCCTGTGCTCATCCATCTTTCTGCATATGTCTAGGACAATGGATCTCATTTCTAGTTACAGTGACTTAAATGATATCAGACTGTGTGACTCTAGGGCCATGTTGCTGCCATTTTCAACTTTATATTTGATGTGAATTATGGCACAAGGGGGGATTCTGATGAGATGTTGAAGAAGCTATATTTGTCATGTGTGGCAGCATCCAGTCCCATTGCCATAGACCACATTGAACACAACTTCTATGTAATTGACCTTTAATCTGAGTCTGGAGGTGAAAGCCATGTTGACGTTATGCTTTTCTCTCAAAGGACATCCTGGCCTATTGATATAATTTTCCACTTTGAATCTAACACATAATCTGTCATTGTCCTCTCAAGGAAGGGAGAGCTGTAGTAATTTCACTTCTCTACTTCTAACAGTGATACTGGGTTTCTTTAGTGCTAAGTGGTACATGATGTTGTTAGTTTCTTCGATAATTAGACCAGAATACTTTGCAAAGTCTGCAAAGTGGTTTAGAATTTACGAGTTTGTCTGTGGTATTTATGGTTTCAGAACATTATAGATAACTGTAATAAACTAAACTCTTTTTCACTTGGATTCCTTCGTTCATCAAACATATAGCAAGAACATTTTCTGTCAGGTCAAGTGTGAGCCTCTGACTTTCTCTTACCTTTTAGCTAATGATGTTCCAAGCTAGAAAGCTGAAAAAAATAAAATAATATTTGGCTAAGTCTAATATTAGCTTCCAGGTAGTTTACTAAATAGTAATACTAATACACTGTGTATAAATATATGTATATATAAGTGTATACACAAATATATATATGTATGTATATCTTGCTAATGCTAATATCTCACAGAAGTGCATGATTTTTTTTGACTAATAAAATATTTTAGCACTTTTTAAAAGAATGAATCTGATCTTCAGTAACTTCGAAAGATGTTCAGAATATGCATGATATTTCCACATGATTAAAATTGGTTTCATAGTGGATAAATAAATTGCCCAAGGTTACAACATCAGTAAGTGACAGAGGTGGAAGAGATTGATGAATAAGGTGGTCTTCTTTTTACTTAAGGCTGTTGCCCTGAAGGAGTTTAAGGTTGAGATGTTATTTAAGGCATGTGTGCACACACTAATCTGTTAAACACTGCCGGCAGTGTGCATTTACATGCCATTGTAAAAGGAATGCAGCATTTTCAGAGGCAAGGCATAGCAGCACTGGCTGGAATAGAGCTTCACGTTGCAGTGGTAGATCTCGAAGAAGAGATATACCCAGGGGTGAGGAAATAAAATTGGATAAATCTGGTGAGAAGAGGAAAAAGTGTGCGGTCTGAAATATCAGATTGAGAACTATGGAGCTTTATTGTGTAATTAACAGTAACATGTTAAAAGTATGTGAGTAGGTAAGTAGCTTGTCTAATAAGCAATTTCTCCATGACAGTTTGAAGAAAGGATTAGAGTAAGAAGATTCTGGAGGTTTTGAATTTTATTTTATTGGAGAGTAGAGACAATACTGTGCTGGTTAGTTCCTAAATGTTTCTTTTTTCCCTTTATCCACAGTTGGGACCATTTGGGGCCTGCTCTCTCTGTTGAGCCTTGCCTGGCTCCAGTGAAAGGCTGTGTCTCTGGTCTCCACCCTTTGAGTGTATCCATTCCTGGGCAGTGAACCAGAGCAAACCTGTCTCTGCCTGAAATATGGCCATGCCATGGACTTTGTCTATAAATGCCAAGACAGCATCAAGTCTCAGTGTCTGGAAGAGTTGCTCTAAGCATCCAGGCTAATTTACTAGCTGATCGATTTTAAATCTATCAGTACTGACAAACATGACAAGTACACAAGCTTGAACACATTTCTGATTGGTCTTGATGAAGATAGATACTAGCAGGATCTTTTTAAAATTTAATATTGCAAGATTTCCTCAATGTTACTTCAGTCAGCTTAATTTTCTTTTTTTCCTTAAAGATAACAATCTAATATTCTCAAACACTGAGGGCATTCATGTTATACTCATTTGCTGATGAACAATCTAAGCATATATTTACACAGTCTCTCTTAGTCTTTCCTGTGAGCTTTGCTTGGCAGAGACCATCTGTACCAGATGGAGATGTGGCAAGGAGAGGGGTGCTCAAGTCAACAGCTACAATATTACAATCCTGAGTGATGAGTGCTGAACTTGACTCATGTAGGGCCTGTTTTGGGGCTTCAGAAAAAGAAATGACATTTAGTTTACACGGGGAAGGGTGGTGTAACCTGTGGAGGGGATAGAGGGCCACTGACAGGTATTTCCTGGGGCAACAGTGCTATCGGATTGGGGATTGGATTTTAGAGATCACTCTGGATTGTGGGAATGATGGAGTGAAAAGGAAGAATAAGGAGGGGCCTGGAGGGAGGAGGTCAATTAAGGGCTGTAAGAGGGTGTGTGTGTGTGTGTGTGTGTGTGTGTGTGTGTGTGTGTAGGGAAGGACAGCAGGCTGGAGACTCAGAGAAGAGTTAAATCCAAATGCAGTCTGGAGGCAGAATTCCTCCTTTTTGGGAGACCTCAGTCTTTTATTTCTTAAGACCTTCAACTGATTTGATGAGGTCCACCCATATTATGGAGGTTAATCTATTCATCAAAGCATACTGATAAAAATGTTAATCTCATCTAAAAATTACCTTCACTGAAACACCCAGGCTGGTGTTCAATCAAACAACTGGGTACCATAGCCTAGCCACGTTGACACAAAAGATTAACCACCACAGAAGCCAATGAAATTTTATCTCCCAAGTGGGAGAAGAAGAAGAATTACAGCAGAATTTGACTGGGTGGACTCGCTGAGCAATTGGATGCACAGTCTGAACATCTGGAGCATGGATCCCTGACATGGACGTGGTCCTGGCAATTTATCCATAGAGGTGGTCTAGCATCCCTACTCCCTTCCTCCTTAGTTCACTCATTCTATCATTTATTGGGTAACAATGTGCCAGGTACACTGCTAGGAACTGGAGATACAAAGATTGATGGAACACACTGTTTACCTGAGATGGTCTTCCAGTCTATTCATCACTGCACTACAGCTTTGTAGACAAGACTGAGAGCCACTTCATACATTTTAGTCCATTCTTCGTGTCACTCAAGCCTTTCCTGGAAGTGAGGACAAGTATGCATGGCAAAAATACCCAAGCAAACCAAATTCTTCAACCTTGTTTATGTTGTTCCTGGTATATTTCCGAATTTGCAGTGAGGGTGGAGCCAGCTTTGCTCTGCTCTTAGTCAGTTGGTCACAAACTCATGAGTCCTACAGAGAAGCCTAGGGTGGTGTCCATCCCACCTTTGCCTCTCCACTCCCAACACACAGACAGGCTTCCTCACTTGAACAAGTGTCATGATGCAGGATTCTATACATTTCCTGAAAAAATAGAATCTCCACAAATTCTTTTGTCCTGGTCCCCAAGAGACTTGCAGAAGTTGCAATCAGAATGACAAGAAATCAGTTTTTAGGAGCTAGAAAAAAAAAAAAAGAAGTTTCTCTGGGGAAAGATATACCTTAAAACATTTAGTATAATGTTATATGAATTCCACATCTGGTTTTTCCACATTTATCATGCCAGTAAAACATGCACCTGGTCGTTTTTCATCACAAGCCATATTTCTCATCTGTCTTGTTTGACCTTGTCACATTTCCCTTTTAGCACTCACTTGGATTTTTGTTCTGAGTGGAAGTTGGAAGTGATTGCGAAGGAAGGCAATTTCTTTTGACATCTTGTGTATCACCCATTTATCTCCTTATGGAATATGGGGAGGTGTTGGAGGAGACCACTAGAGTAGGAAATATTTCTACAAGTGACAGGACTCCAGTTTCATCTTAGGTCTGTCTTAGTGATTTTAGCCAAAGAATATGGTATAATTATGTGGGTGTTTGGATCTGGAGATCTGCTATACCTTGGGGAGGGACAGTAAGAGGAAAACCATTGCTTAGATTCCTAGGTACTGGCCTCTTTTTATTCTGTTCCTTATTTTTCTTATGGAAATTTCAAACATGTAGGAAAGTAGAGAGAAGAGTATCATGCACCTCATGTGCCTGTCATCTGGCTTCAACAATCATCAACAAAGTGACAAACTTGTATCATCTCTACCTCCTTCCCGCAGACCTCTTTGGATTATTTTGAATCAAATTCTAGATACATCATTTCACCTGAAAATACCTCAATCTATGTATCCCTAAAAGGTAAGTACTCTTCTGATAACATAAGTGTAATACCATCATCACACCTAAAACACAATTTCTTAATATTATTAACTATCTAGTCAATACTCAAATTTACTCGATTATATCACTTGTTTGAATCAGAATATCCAAACTAGGTCCAGACAGTACATATAGTTGATATTTCTTAAGTACCTTTAAATCTAACCCCTTACTTTTTTAACCTTTCAATTTACATGTTGAAAGAACTGGGTCATTTGTCCTGCAGAGCTACGCATATTGTTGATGTGCTGATTGAATCCTATAATGTCATATAACATGTTTCTCTGTCTTTCCGCCCACCCCATACCCCCAACCTATATTCTTATAAATCTAGAGGCTTGTTCAGATTTGGGTTAGACATTTTTGGCAGGAACGCTTCACAGGGGAATGTTCTACTGCATCATGTCACGAGACACATACTGTACCCTTGCGTCTCTGGGTGATGTTAAGATTGATCAGTGGAAGATGGCAGAAGAGTAAGACGCGGAGATAACCTTCTTCACAAATACCTCAGAAATACATCTACACGTGGAACAACTCCTAAAGAACACCTACTGAACGCTGGCAGAAGACCTCAGACCTCCCAAAGGGCAAGAAACTCCCCACGTACCTGGGTAGGGCAAAAGAAAAAAAAAAAACAAACAAACAAAGACAAAAGAATAGGGACGGGACCTGCACCAGTGGGAGGGAGCTGTGAAGAAGGAAATGTTTCCACACACTAGAAGCCCCTTTGCGGGCGGAGACTGCGGGTGGCGGAGGCGGGGAAGCTTCGGAGCCGCGGAGGCGAGCACAGCAACAGGGGTGGGGAGGGAAAAGCAGAGAGATTTCCGCACAGAGGATCGGTGCCGACCAGCACTCACCAGCCCGAGAGGCTTGTCCGCTCACCCGCCGGGGCGGGCGGGACTGGGATCTGAGGTCGGATCGCAGGGAGAGGACTGGCTGCGAGAACACAGCCTGAAGGGGTTAGTGCACCACAGCTAGCTGGGAGGGAACCCGGGAAAAAGTCTGGAGCTGCCAAAGAGGCAAGAGACCTTTTCTTGCCTCCTTGTTTCCTGGTACGCGAGGGTAGGAGATTAACAGCGCTGCTTAAAGGAGCTGCAGAGATGGGCGCGAGCCGCGGCTATCAGCGCGGACACCAGAGATGGGCATGGGACGCTATGGCTGCTGCTGCTGCCGCCACCAAGAAGCCTGTGTGCGATCACAGGTCACTGTCCACACCTCCTCCCGGGAGCCTGTGCAGCCCGCCACTGCCAGGGTCCCAGGATCCAGGGACAACTTCCCCGGGAGAACGCAGGGCGCGCCTCAGGCTGGTGCAACGTCACGCCGGCCTCTGCCGCCGCAGGCTCGCCCCGCACTCTGTGCCCCTCCCTCCCCGCCCCAGGCGTGAGTGAGCCAGAGCCCCCGAATCAGCGGCTCCTTTAACCCCGTCCTGTCTGAGCGAAGAACAGACGCCCTCAGGCAAACTACACGCAGAGGCGGGGCTACGTCCAAAGCTGAGCCCCGGGAGCTGTGCGAACAAAGAAGAGAAAGGGAAATCTCTCCCAGCAGCCTCAGGAGCAGCGGATTAAATCTCCACAATCAACTTGATGAACCTGCTTCTATGGAATACCTGAATAGACAACGAATCATCCCAAAATTTAGGTGGTGGACTTTGGGAGAAACGATTTCTCTTTCTGTGAGTGTGTACGTGTATGCTTCTTTGTGTGATTTTGTCTGTATAGCTTTGCTTCTACGATTTGTCCTAGCGTTCTGTCTGTCCGTTTTTATAATTAAAAAAAAATTTTTTTTAGTATAGTTTTTAGCACTTCTTATCATTTGTGGATTTGTTTTTTGATTTGGTTGCTCTCTTCTTTCTTGTTTTTTTTTTCTTTCTTTTTTTTATTACTTTTTAAGTTTTTATTTTTAGTAATTTTTTTTATTATAATAACATTATTTTATTTTTTCCCTTCTTTCTTTCTTTTTTTCTCCCTTTTATTCTGAGCTCTGTGGCTGACAGTGTCTTGGTGCTCCGGCCGGGTGTCAGGCCTGTGCCTCTAAGGTGGAAGAGCTGAGTTCAGGACATTGGTCCATCAGAGACCTCCTGGCTCCACGTAATATCAAACGGCAAAAGTTCTCCCAGAGATCTCCATCTCAACACTAAGACCCAGCTCCACTCAACGACCAGCAAGCTACAGTGCTGGACACCCCATGCCAAACAACAAGCAACACAGGAACACAACACCACCCATTAGCAGAGAGGCTGCCTACAATCATAATAAGGTCACAGACACCCCCAAACACACCACAGTATGTGGTCCTGCCCACCAGAAAGACAAGTTCCAGCCTCATCCACCAGAACACAGGCACTAGTCCCCTCCACCAGGAAACCTACACAACCCACTAAACCAACCTTAGCCACTGGGGGCAAACAACAAAAACAACGGGAACTACGAACCTGCAGCCTGAAAAAAGGAGAATCCAAACACAGTAAGTTAAGCAAAATGAGAAGACAGAGAAACACACAGCAGATGAAGGAGCAACGTAAAAACTCACTAGACCAAACAAATGAAGAGGAAATAGGCAGTCTACCTGAAAAAGAATTCAGAATACTGATAGTAAAGATGATCCAAAATCTTGGAAAAAGATTTGAGAAAATACAAGAAATGTTTAACAAGGACCTAGAAGAACTAAAGAGCAAACAAACAATGATGAACAACACAATAAAATAAATTAAAAATTCTCTAGAAGGAATCAATAGCAGAATAACTGAGGCAGAGGAACAGATAAGTGACACGGAAGATAAAACAGAATAAAGAAAGAGCAGAGCAGAATAAACAAAAAAGAATGAAAAGAATTGAGAAAAGTCTCAGAGACCTCTGGGACAATGTTAAACACACCAACATTCGAACTATAGGGGTGCCAGAAGAAAAAGAGAAAAATAAAAGGACTGAGAAAATATTTGAAGAGATTATAGTTTAAAATTTCCCAAATGTAGGAAAGGAAACAGTTAATCAAGTCCAGGAAGCACAGAGTCCCACACAGGATAAATCCAAGGAGAAATACACTAAGGGACATATTAATCAAGCTATCAAAAATTAAATACAGGGTCTTCCCTGGTGGCGCAGTGGTTGAGGGTCTGCCTGCCGATTCAGGGGACACGGGTTCGTGCCCCAGTACGGGAAGATTCCACATGCCGCAGAGCGGCTGGGCCTGTGAGCCATGGCCACTGAGCCTGCGCATCTGGAGCCTGTGCTCTGCAACAGGAGAGGCCACAACAGTGAGAGGCCTGCGTACCACAAAAAAAAAAAAAAAGAAAAAGAAAAAAGAAAAAGTATTAAAAGCAGCAAGGGGAAAACAACAATTAACATACAAGGGAATGCCCATAACATTGACAGCTGATCTTTCAGGAGAAACTCTGTAAGCCAGAAGGGAGAGGCAGGACATATTTAAAGTGATGAAAGGGAAAACCTTCAACCAAGATTACTCTACCCAGCAAGGATCTCATTCAGATTTGATGGAGAAATTAAAAGCTTTATAGACAATCAAAATCTAAGAGATTTCAGCACCGCCAAACCAATTTTACAACAAATGCTAAAGGAACATCTCTAGGCAGGAAACACAAAAGAAGGAAAAGACCTACAATAACAAACCCAAAACAATTAAGAAAATGGTAATAGGGACATACATATCGATAATTACCTTAAATGTAAATGGATTAAATGCTCCAACCAAAAGACATAGACTGGCTGAATGGATATAAAAACAAGAGCCATATATATGCTGTCTACAAGAGACCCACTTCAGACCTAGGGACACATACCGACTGAAAGTGAGGGGATGGAAAAGATATTCCATGAAAATGGAAATCAAAACAAAGCTGGGGTAGCAATTCTCACATCTGACAAAATAGACTTGAAAATAAAGACTATTAGAAGAGACAAAGAAGGACACTACATAATGATCAAGGGATCAATCCAAGAAGAAGATACAACAATGGTAAATATTTATGAACCCAACATAGGAACACCTCAATACGTAAGGCAAATGCTAACAGCCATAAAAGGGGAAATTGACAGTAGCACAATCATACTAGGGGACTTTAACACCCCACTTTCACCCATGGACAGATCATCCAAAATGAAAATGAATAGGAAACACAAGCTTTAAATGACACATTAAACAAGATGGACTTAATTGATAATTATAGGACATTCCATCCAAAAACAACAGAATACACTTTCTTCTCAAGTGCTCAGGGAACATTCTTCAGGATAGAGCATATCTTGGGTCACAAATCAAGCCTTGGTAAATTTAAGAAAATTGAAATCATATCAAGTATCTTTTCTGACCACGCTATGAGACTAGATATCAATTACCCGGAAAATATCTGTAAAAACTACAAACACATAGAGGCTAAACAATACAGTACTAAATAACCAATAAATTACGGAAGAAATCAAAGAGGAAAACAAAAAATACCTAGAAACAAAGGACAATGAAAACATGATGAAGCAAAACCTATGGGATCCAGCAAAAGCAGTTCTAAGAGGGAAGATTATAGCAATACAATCCTACCTCAAGAAACAAGAAACATCTCAAATAAACAACCTAACCTTACACCTAAAGCAATTAGAGAAAGAAGAACAAAAACCCCAAAGTTAGCAGAAGGAAAAAAATCATAAAGATCAGATTAGAAATAATTGAAAAAGAAATGAAGGAAACAATAACAAAGATCAATAAAACTAAAAGCTAGTTCTTTGAGAAGATACAATTGATAAACCATTAGCCAAATTCATCAAGAAAAAAAGGGAGAAGACTCAAATCAGTAGAATTAGAAATGAAAAAGGAGAAGTAATTACTGACACTGCAGAAATACAAAGTATCATGAGAGATTACTACAAGCAACTATATGCCAATAAAATGGACAACCTGGAAGAAATGGGCAAATTCTTAGAAAAGCACAAGAAGAAATAGAAAATATAAACAGACCAATCACAAGCATTTAAATTGCGACTATGATTAAAAATCTTCCAACAAACAAAAGCCCAGGACCAGATGGCTTCACAGGCGAATTCTATCAAACATTTAGAGAAGAGCTAACACCTATTTTCTCAAACTCTTCCAAAATATAACAGCTGGAGGAACACTCCCAAACTCATTCTAATGAGGCCACCATCACTCTGATACCAAAACCAGACAAAGATGTCACAAAGAAGGAAAGCTACAAGCCAACATCACTGATGAACATAGATGCAAAAATACTCAACAAAATACTAGCAAACAGAATCCAACAGCACATTCAAAGGGTCATACAACATGATCAAGTGGGGTTTATCACAGTAATGCAAGATTTCTTCAATATACACAAATCAATCAATGTGATACACCATATTAACAAATTGAAGGAGAAAATCCATATAATCATCTCAATAGATGCAAAAAAAGCTTTCAACAAAATTCAGCACCCATTTATGATAAAAAACCTCCAGAAAGTAGGCATAGAGGGAACTTACCTCAACATAATAAAGGCCATATATGACAAACCCACAGCCAACATCATTCTCAATGGTGAAAAACTGAAACCATTTCCACTAAGATCAGGAACAAGACAAGGTTGCTCACTCTCACTACTATTATTCAACATAGTTTTGGAAGTTTTAGCCACAGCAATCAGTGAAGAAAAAGAAATAAAAGGAATCCAAATCGGAAAATAAGAAGTAAAGTTGTCATTGTTTGCAGATGACATGATTCTATAAATAGAGAATCCTAAAGACACTACCAGAAAATTACTAGAGCTAATCAATGAATTTGGTAAAGTAGCAGGATACAAAATTAACGTACAGAAATCTCTTGCATTCCTATACACTAATGATGAAATATCTGAAAGAGAAATTAAGGAAACACTCCCATTTACCACTGCAACAAAAAGAATAAAATACCTAGGAATAAACCTACCTGAGGAGACAAAAGACCTGTATGCAGAAAAATATAAGACACTGTTGAAAGTAATTAAAGGTGATAAAAACAGATGGAGAGATATATACCATGTTCTTGGATTGGAAGAATCAACATTGGGAAAATGACTATAGTACCCAAAGCAATCTACATATTCAGTACAATTCCTATCAAACTACCACTGGCATTTTTCACAGAACTAGAACAAAAAATTTCACCATTTGTATGGAGACACAAAAGACCCCAAAGAGCCAAAACAATCTTGAGAATGCAAAACGGAGCTGGAGGAATCAGGCTCCCTGATATCAGATTATACTACAAAGCTACAGTAATCAAGACAGTATGGTGCTGGCACAAAAACAGAAATATAGATCAGTGGAACAAGATGGAAAACCCAGAGATAAACCCATGCACATATGGTTACCTTATCTTTGATAAAGGAGGCAAGAATATAGAATGGAGAAAAGACAGCCTCTTCAATAAGTGGTGCTTGGAATACTGGACAGCTACATGTAAAAGGATGAAATTAGAACACTCTCTAACACCATTCACAAAAATAAACTCAAAATGGATTAAAGACCTAAATGTAAGGCCAGACACTATCAAACTCTTAGAGGAAAACACAGGCAGAACTCTCTATGACGTAAATCACAGCAAGATCCTTTATAACCCAACCTCCTAGAGAAATGGAAATAAAAACAAAAATGGACAAATGAGACCTAATGAAGCTTAAAAGCTTTGCATAGCACAGGAAACCATAAACAAGATGAAAAGACAACCATCAGAATGGGAGAAAATATTTGGAAATGAAACAACTGATAAAGGATTAATCTCCAAAGTTTACAAGCAGCTAATGCAGCTCAATATCAAAAAAAAAAAAAAAAAAAAAAAACCACAAAACAACCCAATCCAAAAATGGGCAGAAGTCCTAAATAGACATTTCTCCAAAGAAGATATAAAGATTTCCCACAAATACATGAAAGAATGCTCAACATCACTAATCATTAGAGAAATGCTAAAAAGTCAAAACTACAATGAGATATCACCTCACACCAGCCATAATGGCCATCATCAAAAGATCTACAAACAATAAATTCTGGAGAGGGTGTGGAGAAAAGGGAATCCTCTTGCACTGTTGGTGGGAATGTAAACTGATACAGCCACTATGGAGAACAGTATGGAGGTTCCTTAAAAACTAAAAATAGAACTACCGTACAACCTAGCAATCCCACTACTGGGCATATACCCTGAGAACACCATAATTCAAAAAGAGTCATGTACCACAGTGTTCATTGCAGCTCTATTTACAATAGCCAGGACATGGAAGCAACCTAAGTGTCCATCATCAGATGAATGGAAAAAGAAGATGTGGCACATATATACAATGGAATATTACTCAGCCATAAAAAGAAGTGAAACTGAGTTATTTGTAGGGAGGTGGATGGACCTATAATCTGTCATAAAGAGTAAAGTAAGTCAGAAAGAGAAAAACAAATACCATATGTTAACACATATATATGCAATGTAAAGAAAAACAAAAAAGGTTATGAAGAAACTAGGGGCAGGACAGGAATAAGGACACAGACGTAGAGAATGGACTTGAGGACACGGGGAGGGGAATGGTAAGCTGGGACGAAGTGAGAATGGCTTGGATTTATATATACTACCAAATGTAAAATAGGTAGCTAGTGGGAAGCAGCCATATAGCACAGGGAGATCAGCTCAGTGCTTTGTGACCACCTAGAGGGGTGGGATAGGGAAGGTTGGAGGGAGACGCAAGAGGGAGGATATATGGGGATATATGTATATGTATAGCTGTTTCACTTTGTTATAAAACAGAAACTAACACACCATTGTAAAGCAATAAAGATGTTAAAATAAAATAAAAAAAAGATTGATCAGTGGGTTTAGGTGTTGTTAGACTGGTCCATTATTGTTGAATTCCCCATTTAGTTATGGAGGACCATTGCTTAGATCTTTTTTTTTTTTAAATTTTTTATTAGAGGTTGCAAAATGCAAAATGCTTATTTTCTATCATTCGTTCTTTGGTCAGTGGGAGACTTTTGGTTGATTCCAATGGCTTTTTGACAAAACTAGACATTTTAACATAAAATAAATGGTTAAGTATTTGTAAAAGATGGAAGCATATTCAAAATTGCCACACTGAGAGGGAAATTCAACAGCATTGATAGTTTCTTAAAACAATGGTTTGACTTACCAGGACTTGAAGGGAAATTCTAATAGATGAACATTTCACTCCACAAATAAAGCAAAGAAAAAAAAAAAGGAAATAAGATGTCCACTGCCAGGAGTAAAACCTGAACAATCATACTAAGGCAAATTGCCGAGAAAAGCAGCCACAATTTAAAAAATTAACAATTCAAAATGTCTAATGGGTAACTTGAATCCAAGGTATTAAATTAGAAAAATGAATATAAAACTATCTTTACTACTTTTCCTGTGTCTATGTCTATACAAAGAGTTTATGTCTGGATGACTCTAATATGAAGGTACATTTTATTTTGGCTTTAAAAAATTTGAGGGCTGAAATGCATACTTTTAAGTATTATGTATGATATATATCATTCACTTTTTGCCTTTCCGTGTGATTTCCATAATTGTACCTCATAGACATTTAATAATTTAGAGTGACTTCCCAAGTTTCATTTTCCTCATCTTGTACATTCTCCGTTGAATATGGATGGCGGCTGTTTATGAGATGTGTGTGTTACCTTTTGCTAAAATTGAGCCCAACCTTATCTAAATACTCCTCTTGCCACCCACAATTTATCAGACATGGGACAGCACATTAGGTCGCTGTTTATTACCACATAAGGCACTGATGGTCACATTGTGGTGTTAGGAAACTTGACTTGTTCACTCTAATAGTGCATAGTTGGGAGGTGAGGAAAGAGAGTGAAAGGCAGAAAAGCCATCCAGTACATTTAAGTTCCATGCGTGTTGCACATCCTTTTAATTTCCCCATGTTTGAGTGGTCGGGGGGATGAGGGATGCACATGGATAACATTTTATAAATATCACTAGACTCCCACTCTTGTTAGATATTTTCACCTAGGCTAAGTTTTAAAATTAGTGGAGAACCATATTTGGTAAATATCATTATAGTTATTTTGGAAACAAGGAAACTGAGACTCAGAGCATAATCTGTACAAGTTCAAAGAGCTAACAAGGAACAGAGCCAGAATCTGAATCCACACATCTGTGCAACTCAGAGGCCAGCTTTTTCCTCTATGTCACCTGCCTGTAGACCATGTCCAAAAAGGGAGCAATAAACAACATAGCTCAGTTTTCAGAAAATGTGCTGTGTCGGTCATTTGGTATAGATTTTATACTGACTGGATGTCACCATATGCTATTTTTCTTTTCAGAGAACACACTGTCTAGGAGATAGTGTCTGTCAAGAAGGTGTACACTGGCCAGGTTGTCCCCTCATTGGAAGTATTATAGAACGTAGAGTTGTATAAAATAGAGTAACCTGGTATGGTGCTAGGTGAAGTGGAGTTCTAAAAGCTCTGCCTCAAGCAGAAAGTCAATACATTAAGAGCCAGAGATCACCAAGGAGCAATGTGCTTGGAAACTCAATACAGTAATAAGTAATTCAGCACTGTGTCTGTGAAAGATCCCTTATTGTTCACTAAAAAATGTTAATGCACTGCCCCTTGGTGTCAGTCAGTACTGCATTTTAAAATATACACATAAAACAAATCAATGAGAGGATTTTTTTCTTCCTTGAAGTTTGCTACACAGTCTTGATGATATTATCAAGGTAAAATCTCTATGGGACTATTTAACAACCCTGGACGCTTTTGTTGTAAAATTGAGATTAAATTGAGTACATTCAGAATATGCACTTTTGTGAGAGGCTTATAATCACATACATATAATTAAAAATTAAAGGAATAAAAAAGAATGAAATCTTGTCATTTGCAGCAACATGGATGGACCTCGAGGGTATTCTGCTAAGTGAAATAAGTCAGACAGAGAAAGAAAAACACCATATGATCTCACTTAAATGTGGACTCTGAAACAAACAAAGTTCATAGACACAGAGAACAGATTGGTGGTTGCCTGAGGTGGGGTGTAGGGGTGCGGACAAAATGGGGTGAAGGCGATCAAAATGTATGAACTTCCAGTTATAAAATAAATAAGTCATGGAGATATAATTACAGCATGGTGACTATAATGAATAATACTGTATTGTATATTTGAAAGTTGTTAAGAGAGAATATCTTAAAACTTCCTATCACAAATAAAAAAAAATTCTGTAACTATGTAGGGTGACAGATGTTAACTAGACTTATTGTGGTGGTCATTTTGCAATATATACAAATATTGAATTGTTATGTTTTATACCTGAAACTAATATAATGTTGTATGTCAATTATACCTCAATAAAAAAATAAATTAAAATAGACAGTTCTCTCTATATGAAATATTTTGTCTCTGTTATCAAGTCATTGTATTAGTGGTGATTGTGAACACAGTCAATGGTAATAGACCCTCTGCATTTCATAGTTTGTATGGACAGGCACCAGCCTACCTTAATCAAGATTCTTGATAACACCATGTGTTTATGGAGTGCCTACGATATGCTAGGTACTTGCTAGGCTGTGGGGAAACAATGAAGAATAAGACGATTTGCTTCCTTGTCTTGGATTAAATATCACAGGTGAAGACAGACAAATGAACAATCAATTGTAATACTGTGTAATAAGTGTTTGGACACTTTCCTAAGCATATAACAAAGCCATCAAATATAGCCTGGGGCAGGGGTGAGGAGAGGGTCCTGAGAAGACTTTTAAGAGAAAGTGACGTTAATCTGAGAGAAGGGTAACTTGGAGTTATTCGGACTAGAGGGTGGGTATTAGGAGGGGTAGGATTGGGGGAGGCATGAGTGTTCCAGAGGAAGTGAATGGTATCTGGGAAGGCCTAGAGGCTAGAAAGGGCATGGGGTATTTGGCAAACTCAAGGACAGACAGAAAGGTGGGAGTGAGGATGATGAGAAATGTAGAGAGCTAACCTTAGAATGGTAAGTGAAGGCTGAGGCTAGAGAAACCAGGAAGAGCTGTGGAAGCCGCGTTCAGATGACTGGACTTGACTCTGAGGACAATTGAAGGCAAGTGAGGGAGAAAGGGAGATGGTTCGGCTTGTGTTTTAGAAGGGCCATCGGCTACCGTGGGAGAATGGATGGGAGGAAACAAGACCAGTTGGGAGGCTTCTCAGAAACCCAGGTGAGAGAGATGGTGGCCTCACCTGGAGGACAGGCAACTGCAAAGATAATGGACAGAGATGGACGGGTTTGATAATTGACAGGACACTATGATTGTTTGGATGAGAGTGGTGAGAGAGAGGATAGAATCCAGGATGATACCTAGTTTCTGGCTTGGGCAACTGACTGAGCCAGTGGCAGGTAATGGTTACAGGATGAGGAACTTGTCTGCAAGAGATGATGAGTTCATTTCTGGTTGTGTTGGGTTAGACGTACTAGGAAATCAATCTTCATTTTCTAGTGTTTTACAAAGAGTGAGCTGTACTGTGCCTGTGAAGTAACTGAGATAGACAAGCTCACCCAAGTGTCTATGTGGATGCAATGGCATTCAATAATCATAACAAGCTGACTTTCTTCTGATGGTACTCCTTTACTGACAACAGATACATATGTGGGCCCTCAGCATTCATGGAGAATACATTTGGATGGTCCCTGTGATAATCTATGTGGCTAAGAATTAGAAAAATAGACAAGCTGGGGATGGCAGTGATGGGCAAAGGCATCTCCTTCACAAACACCCTCCCAACCCCAGCTCCCCATCATTTTCTTCTTTTCTAGGGAAGATCAATCAGGGCTTGGTTGGGAAAGACCTGGAGCTGCATTCAGGTGATTGTGACTCGCTCTCTAGCATAGAGGAGGCTGTGGGAGCTTCCTGATGACAGTAAATATAGGTTTCATTTTTTAAAATAGCTTTGTTAAGGTTTAGTTAACATACTATATGATTCACACATTTAAAGTATACAATTCAATGGGTTTTACTATACTTACAGAGATGGATAATAATTGCTATAGTCAATTTTAAAGCATTTTCATTACCTCAAGAAGAAATCCTTTATTCTTTAGCTATCACAGCCTTAACCCCACTCCCCTCCAGCTCTAAGAAACCACTAATCTATTTTCTGTCTCTATGGATTTCCCTATTCCGGAATTCATACGACTGAAATGATATGCTATATAGTCTTTTGTGACGGGCTTCTTTCACTTAGCATGATGCTTTCAAGGTTCATCCATGTTGTAGCATGTATCAGTACTTCGTTCCTTTTTTATGGCTGAATAATATTCTGTCGTATGGATACATTTTGTTTATCCCTTTGTCTGTTGATAGACATTTGGGTTGTTTCCAGCCTTTGGCTATTATAAATAATGCTGCTGTAAACATCTGTGTATGCAGTGACTGCTTTTTATTCATCTGTCTGCCTCCAGGCCTCGCACAAGGAAGGATGAACTTTTTTGCCACTGATGTCAATTCAGAGAGGATCCCTAAAGGCAGCGATGGTCAGTGGCTCCCAGGCAGCCTCTAGGATCCTAGGCACAATTGTGAAGTAGGAACATTCATTCTTGATTCTCTATTCATTGATATAGGTGCCCTTTTCTTGCCCTCTCCCTCTTTCCTTCAGAGCCTTAGACATTGAAGTCTTGATCCCTTTCAAGGACTGCTCTTTAGGCTGCTGGAATTTCTACTCCTCCAACCTGTTCTAATCCAAGCTGCCATTCTTTAAGTATGACAAAATAGCTGGTAAATTCACATAAAGGTATGAATGAGGCCTCAAACACAAAGATTCCTTTGCCTTTTCAAAGAGAGGTGCCGGCCCAAACAAATCTTATTATAAGAAGTGAAGTTTCTTTAAAATTTGAGTTTGCAAAGATTCTAATGTCTCTAGACTATTTCCAGAAATCCCTTACCCTCTATCTCCCAAACCTCCTCATCCTGGTCTTTGCAGTTAGTCTGAGACTTAAACCTGAGGAATTGCTTAGTAAGTAATTAGTTACTTACTTATTAGTCTGAGGAATTACTTGACATGAGTGCCTAAGTAAATTTAACAGGAAAAGTAAACACTCAAAAGTTGCAGGTCATGAACCTGAGAATGCAACCAAACTCTACTATTTCAAATAATTAATACAATGAGAATGGGACAATCAAGGATCATGTGTTGGTGTGTTTACCATCATAAAAGTTATGATCTACCTTCCTGCTAAATGTCCCATTTATAGAAGTGCCCATGAGCAAAAATCTGATTAGCTTTGCCTGAATGTGAAGGGAGATTTTGAAGAGTTCTTTAAAGTGTGATCTGTGTACCAACTGTATCCAGAATAACTTTGTGTGCCAATTCTAGGTGCCCCATTCCAGCTACTGAAGCAAAATCTCTTGGGGATGTGACCCAGGGATCTGTCCTTTGAGCAAGATCCCTGGATGATTCTTACGTACATTCATGCATTAGGGCCATTCAAAAAGATAAGAACTTCAGTTATTTGCATATTAGATATGAAGGGGTGACCATAATATTTTTCATCCAAACTTTGGAGAGTGTAAAGAAGTGCTATTAATAATTATGCTAAGAGCACAAGTGAGTACCAGGACTGCCCTTGCAAACCAGAACACATTGTCACCTTGCAAATAAATATCACCCTCTCCGAGTGAGAACTTATTCTGCCATCTTACTCTGCCTTTCTAACTCACCAGAGCCACACTCTCAAAGCCTGTCTACCTCAAAAGTACCCCCTATAATTTTCCTACTTTTGTTGATTGCATATTCCCTAAGTGCACTTGACTTCACCTTGGTAGTCATTTGTGCTGCTCCTCTTTCCTTGTTCTTCCTCTTTTTGACATAGACCAGGATGAACTTTCTGTCCACCTTGTGGTTGGGTGGGGTCACAGGTCTGATCTGGCCAATGGAAGGACTATTGAGTCACCATGGGAGACCTAACAGAGTTCCCCACACTTGTAGTGCCAAAGAGCTAGGGATGTGAGGAACATCCCTTCAATGCTGCTAAACCTGCTGTGTAACTGAACCATACTTAGTGTTTAGTATCCAGTATACTGCCATTTAGTGTCCAGCAGGCCTCAGATGTGATTCTGAATTTGTCATTGCAGAGGCCAAATGTGGTATCTAATAGTACATACACGTGTCAGAATCATATCTATTCGCCCCAGGTGTCTCCTTCTTCTCCCATCTGTTTATAATTTACAAAGAACTCTCAGATACTGTACTTTGGCACTTGATATTTGCATTAGTTCCCTGTGGTGCCAGAAGAAATTACCATAAACTTTCTGGCTTAAAAAAATAGAAATGTGTTCTCTCACAGTTCTGGAGGACAAAAGTCTGACATTAGTATCACTGAGCTGAAATCAAGGTGTTAGCAGGGTTACACTCCTTCTAAAGGGTGTAGGGGAGAATCTGTTCCTTGCTTCTTCCAGCTTCTGATGATTACTAGCATTCCTTGGCTTGTGGCCACATCACTCTAATCTGTAAGACCAGCATCTTCAAATTTCTCTGTCGTCTGTCTTCATATCATCCACTGTTTTGTATGTGTGTCTAATCTCCCTCTGTCTTACTCTTATAAAGATCTATGTGACTGCATGGGGGGCCCACCTGGAAAATCCAGGAGAATCTCCCTATCCCAAGATCCTTAACTTAATCCCATCTGCAAAAAAACATTTCTCCAAATAAGTAATATTTATAGGTTCTAGGAATCAGGACCTGTTATCTTTGGGGACATTATCAGCTCACCACAACTTTCAGTAAATCTTTGGAGGGTGGTGAGAGCAGACATGCATTGTCATCTTCATTTCACAGTCCAGGAAGTTGAAATTAAGAGAATTTAAGATATGTCATAAGCCTGTCCAGTGGCAGACAAGGGACTAGAAATACTGAGCAAATCCTTTTAAGCTGTGTTGTTTCCTTTAGAGAGCCCAGAGGACAAATGGCACGTGGTCCATCTCTTTGCCTTTCTGTGCACCATTGGATGGAGTGCACAAAAGCACAGCACAAAAAGCGACCCTTGGGGCTATCTTGTTGATGGAAATCTTAGCCTGTATAGGACTTTCTTGGCACCCTAAGGACCAGTAAAAAGCCTGGCATGGAAATCTGGATCCAGCTGTGCCATTAATGAGTTGTGTGAGCTTGGGCAAGTTTCTGTGACTTTCTGCTTCTCAGATTCCTCATGCTGAAGACAAGGGGATTGGGCCAAAATATAGATATCATGTATGGAGTACCCACAATGTGCTAAGAATCTCTATGCTGGACTAAGAACTTGGCCTACATTATTTCATGCCCCCCTCACAAACAACATGATGAGAGTGGTATCATTATGCCCATTGTCTTAAGGAGGTTTAGGGAGATTGAGCAGTTTAACCAAAGCTACCCTGTAAGCAAGTGGTGTGCCCAAAATATTATTCACCTGTTTGGCTCCAAAGTCTTTCCTTGACCTTCTGCTCCCTTGATTCCCACCATACTGCCCATCCATACCATTGAGATACCATGATGCTGGCGTGGCACAGGGATCTGTGGCGTATCACGGCCACATGCCAACCAAGCCAAATGTCACAGGACACAACCCACTTGTCTCTGCTATTTTTTAAGGAGTTTGCTGCTGGCTGGCGCTGGCAGCCAGATGCAGGATAGTCCTTTATTCAGGATAGTGTGTGAGAGAGATGTGGTCCTGAGCAAAGCCAGAAATTCCCAGGGAAAATTCCCTCATGGGAATGCCACAGGAAGCAGAATTGTGTGGATCAGTGGCGGACAGTAGCCTGCTTTTATCAGTTAAACAGCTTGTAAGCATTTGTGTCTGTTTTGGTCTATAAACCCTAGGTTCTTTGTCTCCATGATTTTTGAGGCAGCTTCATACAATCATTGCATATCAAGGCTGGGAGAAGCCCTGGAAACAGGGTAATCTCACATCTACATTTTGCTTTTGAAGAAACAGAGGCATAATTAAGTGAAATTCATTTATTCAGCAAACATTGAATGAGGGCCCATGTTTCAGATATAGTGCTAAATGCCAGGATGAAGAAATGAAACAACACATCACTGTTCTAGGATCTCTGTGCCTAGTGGGTGAGGCTTGCTCATAAACGTACAATTTCAATAAATATGGTAAACACTGCAATTGTGCTGATTATTCTATGGGAGACTGAGGGAGTCAGCAGAGACTGATGTTTGAGCTAGAAGAGGAAAGGAGGAAAAGACAAACCGGGCAAGGGAAATAGGATCCGGGAGGGGTCAAGTGTATCCAGAGAAGAATGCTGAGAAGTTTGTGGTGGCTGGAACCTGGTGGAGGTGGGGGGCGGTGAGAGGAGGTCACTGAGGGGCCAGGAGACTTACCTCAAGTCAAATAACTTCTGGACTGTTGAGATTCACACATTTCAGTCCATACCCTCAGGTAGGTTTTAATGTCACTTTCCTTTCACTGGGTCTATTTTGCACACCTTGGTTTTACTAGGCTAGACTTGGCATCCTTCACCTGGCATGTGAATCGCTTTCCCATGCTGCAGAACTTCCCAGGGCAGCCAACAGGTCTGCTGACCACATGACAGAGTTCTGTGATGTGTGTGGATCAACTCACACTCCGGTACCCGATTTTCTGTTTCTAGCCTGCATCAAAGCCATAATCCCTGCTCAGCATGGAGGCCTCAAGTTACACCGTGATTCTGAGAGAACATGGTACTTCTGTGTGTGCACATAGTTAAAAATTCCTTCTGAATAAAGCCATTGTTTTTTGGGATTGTTTTCCGCCTTTGTTTTCCGGTCCCCGGGCCCCCTCCTCCTCCGAGCGCATCCAGCACCTGAATCGGAGCCACTGCTGCCTCCCGGGTTGAAATCTCACGAGAACTCTGTGTCGTTTTTAATCACCAAAGAATAAGTGAAATTCCGAAATTTGGGACTGCTGTATTTTCTATAGAAATGAGGAGAAGAAAGGTCTACTGTTCCTCTCTTGATTTCAAGATTAATCTATCGCCCTTTTAATCTAGCTTCCAGATTTTTCTGCAGAATTCATTAACCACAAGCTGGTTTCTGAATCCCCATGGTGCCTATGTACCTTGATGTACTTTTACTGGCTGGCTGAACATTATGTTGGAAATGGAGGTGACGATCTACTGCTACACTAGTAGCATGGTCCCATGGTATTCCCTTGTCCTTTAAAACTGGTGGATCCTGCCAAATTCCTTTTCATTAATTATAATAACAATAATAACAAAAGATTCTTTTGGGGACTCCTCTCTGCCTTCATAATGCAGTTCTTTCTCTTCTATATTCCCCTTAGGATATTTTCTACTTAATGAGATACAGTGATACATATTCTTCCTCACTGTTTCTTTTCTGCCTGAATGTGATTTTTGTACCTGCAATGGTCCTGCAGTTTGGATCCAGAGTGCCAAACAGGAATCTTTAAAGAAGAAGGGAAGAAAATACTGAGGCTAAAACTGTGCACTCTGGAGAAATATTATTTTCTTCCGTTAGCATTTATTGATGGCCTACTCTGTGCTATCCTAGATTTTGAGGGTGTAAAGATAAATCAGTCTATGTACACAAGGAAATGAGTTGAGTGAAGAAGACTACTGAGTAAAGAAACAGACACACAGACAGAAAGGATGGGCATCCCTAAAGGGCTGTGAAAGTATGAGACAAGGACTACTTAGCCTGGTTGGAGGGCGGGAGAACAAAGGGGGTACATTTCCAGAGATACACTGAGTTGACTCTTAAGGAAGAGAATTGAATAAGTATTGAACGGAAAATTATGGAAGAAGGGGAGGAGGGAGAGATGACACGAAGTCGGGGGTGGAGTAGAATAGAAGGGAGCATAATTGCAAAGACCTGGAAGCCAGAGATGGGCAAACAAGAGCACATGCAAAGGACTGTATTGAGGAGGGGATAAAAGTTTTAACTAATACCATTTCATATACCACTATTTCACAAATGTTGGTTGAATAGATGACTGTGGTAGGTATATATTACTGTATCGAGATAAGAAGGACATTGAGTCCTTTTTCCAAGTCCTTGAAGCCATCTTATAAGTGAAGAAGCTGGGATTTGATTTTACTCCCCCGGCTTTTGGTTCAGGTACTTTGCAGCTGCCTCACGTGCATTCACAGAAGCCGTTGTTAGGCAGCCTTTCTCAAGAGGCAGGCCAGTAGCATTACGTGAGTTAACAACCACATTCTCTAGGACTTCGAAGAAACCTGTGTAATGTGTGTACTTAAGAAATCAAGGAAGAAAAAAAGTGGTTCTCTAAAGGAGGGCATTGGATGAGTTAAAAAGAGAAACCAAAGATAAAGAAGGTTAAGCAACGATGAAGAAAAGGAGGAAAGTAATTAGAGTTCAGTGAGCTAAAGATACAATTTAAAGACTTTTCAGTAAGGAGCCAAGGTGGGAATGGGAGAGATTAGATTGCAAGGTTTCTAAGGGCTGGCAAAAGCTTTAGGGTAAATCAAAGCACTGTTGCCAATTCAACAGAATTTTACATAATTCTAGGAAATTTAGTAACAGTCCATCAGCTGCAAAGCCCAGGATCAAGAAGAAAGCTAAAACACAGGGCAAGTTCTGGAAGCCTCATATACCTAAGGGTTTTGGCCTGGCAACATGCTGATGCCTGAAGGGTCTGAGAGATCATCTCTTATGACCTCCTCACTCTGCCGCAGAGGAAACTGAGGCCAGAGAGATGGTATTAATTCTACCTGTGATTGAGTTTACTGCTAAGTAGGGACCTTAAATTATAAGCTTCCAACACTCAATTCAGTGCTCTTTGCAAGAATGTGAATTTCAGAACAGGGCATGTGTTTCCAAAAGTGGTCGGAACCATCTCTATCCTCAGGTCAATCATAGAACATAGGGTATAGAGTCAGGAACCTGAATTACAAAGAACAATGGGAAGAGAAAGAGAAGTGTGCTCTGGGAAAGCAAGCACTAGGAGGCGATGACATTATAATATTGTAGAAGACTGGGACATGAGGAAAGATGGAGTGTGGGAATGAAGAGGTTGGTGAAACACAGAGGGAAGAAAAGGGGTTGGAATCTTGTTAGTAGATGTATCAGAAAGGCTCTTTCTTACATTTTATGCAGAGTAAGCCATTACTTATGTTTTTGTTAAGACTTTTTTTTTTTTTGCTCTACGCGGGCCTCTCACTGTTGTGGCCTCCTCCCGTTGCGGAGCACAGGCTCCGGACGCGTAGGCTCAGCGGCCATGGCTCACGGGCCCAGCCGCTCCGCAGCATGTGGGATCTTCCCGGACCGAGGCACGAACCCGTGTCCCCTGCATCGGCAGGCGGACTCTCAACCACTGCGCCACCAGGGAAGCCCCCGGCAAATTATTCTGACAAGACAAATTACTTTATGGAAGCTATTAAATATATGGAAAGATGGAAAAGAGTAAAAGGAATAGTGAAGAAACCCAAAGCTGCAGGAAGCAGCTACAGGCCCTTGGGCTGGGGAACAAAAGGAAGTGGCTGGGATTTTAGAGCTTAGAAGCTTGAAGGAGGGGCCCTTCCAGACTTCAGAGGAGGAAACTGTCGGCTGGTGCCCTGAAAACAGGGACTCAGGCCATAGAGGAGGGAAGGCCACCTGTATGGTTCTGATATTGGTAAGTGGGTGGTTTTAGGAGTGGAGGAAAAAAACAGACAGTAGAACTAATTGCTGCTTTGGGGACCAACTACTGCTAGGGTGAGAAGCATTGCTGGGCTGGTACAGATGGGAACAGCAGGAACCTGGAAGGTGTCTGGGTCTTTTCCCCTCCTCCAGTCTTCCAGTCTCCATCTAGAGTCTGCTAATGGCAGAACACAACAAAGAGCCATCAGAAATGGAAAGATATAGTCTTCAAAGTCTTAGTTCCCAAATTAAAAAAGCAGAGTATAGAATAGGGTAGGTTTGAGACTGAAATGCCACAGCTTGAAACCCAAACAACCTCTCAATCGCTCTGTAATCCCCGTGTGTATAGATCTCATCTCTGATCCTAGAAACTAATCTCTCCCCCTTCTTGGTTCTGACCCACTTTTCCTCTTCCCTTTTATGGGAAAACTTCCTCACCTCCTGTTTTCTCTTGAAGCTTTTCCAGTCAAGCTCTCATCCCTAACACTCCATGGGAACCAACCTGTTTTGCATTCCAGAAGGCTCTTCTTCCTCTGGTCATGGTTCTAAGATTTATCTAAAGGATGGTTTTTAAAGAGACATTCTTCTAAAACTCATTGCTCTCTAAAACAAACAAAAACAAAAAAATACACAAACAAACAAACAAAAACTGTAGAGGCCAGAAGTATGACTTCACCAGAAAAACCTCATGGAGGAAAAAAGAAAGATAAACCCACCCATTCTTATTCCAAAACCAAGTTTTTGGATAGGCGGAAAGGGAATGTGTTGGGTAGACAGAACATATTCAGTTATCTTGAGAAGAATGTTAGCTCCAGCTCTGGCTTTTCAAATGGCTCTTTTGAGGGACTGATTTGGGGCTCAGGGAAGTGAAAAAAATCTGACTCTCTTTTTTGGAGAGAAATTATGGATGATGAAACTTGTCCTTCATTCTCCTCACTTCCTTTGACAATAACCACCACCTCCTCCTTGTTCTCCAAGTTATCAATGCAGTTTAGGCTGGAGACAAATCTGAGTAGCCATATTGATTTCACAAATAACTGTTGTCAGTTTCGATCTCTGGTCCAGAAAAATCCCACTAGATCCGAGCAGCTTTGAAGCTATTTTTAATCTGCAAATAACACTAATCTGAGCTCTATATTCATGGGGAAAACACATAGGCACCCTGGAACTAGAGCAATGTATATTTTCTTTTAATAAACAGTTTGAATATGAGCTTTGAGAGGCTGGAGAAGATTTCTTTTGAAAGAAATTTTACAAACATCTTGTCTACTAGAGCAAACCTTGCTCAACTGCATTCTTTAAGTCCTTCTTTAAACCTCTTTAATCTCCTCATCTCGTATCCTTGATTTAATACTATAGCTCAGATATTTGTCTCAAATCTTGGGAAGCATATCTTGATCTTCATCATAGGTGAAATGGGGTAAGAAATGAGGTTTAATGTGACGATTAAGATAATATCATGAACACGGAAGCAACCCGAGTGTCCATCGATGGATGAAAGGATAAATAAAAGGATACAATCCAGTATTATTCAGCCATAGAAAAGAAGGAAATCTTGCCGTTTGCAACAACGTGGATGGACCTTGAGGGTATTATGCTAACGGAAACAAGTAAGGCAAAGAAAGACAAATGCCATATAAATTCACATATATGGAACCTAAAAACAAACAGACAACAGCAACAACAAAATGAACTCAGGTACAGAGCATAGATTGGTGGTTGCCAGAGGATGGGGTTTGCAAGAGGGTGAAATGGGTGAAGATGGTCAAAGTGTACAGACTTCCAGTTATAAAATAAATCAGTCATGGGAGTATAATATACAGAATGGTGACTACAGCTAATAATACTGAATTGTATATCTGAAAGTTACTAAAAGAGTAAACCTTAAAAAGAAATTTCTAACCCTCCATTTAGGTATCTTTCTCCCAGACTGCTGCTTCCTGATTCTCATTTTCACCTTTTCACCCTTGATCAAGAATGGCATTGCTCCAAATGCCATTTGCTTCCCTCTTTAAATGTATGTCTTTCTATCACTCCAGAACACTACTTTAAAACTATGCTCCTCTAAGATCCTTGGCCTTTAACCCCAGGTGGCTCTCACCTGCCTTCATCTAGTGTCAAAATCTCCTCCCAAATCCCACCAGCCCTTCCTCCTGTGTACACACATGAATGAATTCAAGTCAGATTAATATGATTTGGGGTTTATTCTAACTTCCTATTTTTACTATATGGTTTTTGGTTCTCTAACAGTGAACTACTTGATAGAGTTTCCCCCATCATTTTCCCTTCTATCCTTGAGCTAAACACAGTGGTTCTTTACACAGACAGTAGTTCAATATCTATTGACAAAACAGCAGAAATGGGGGAGCAAGTTGCCCTCTCTTGTTTACATCTTATTGCTTTTAAAACACACAGAATTCTCTCTCTGTTGATGGAGTGCCTTTTCAAAGCTGCCCATGCTAGGCCAAATATATTCTATGTCAATTCTTCCTGGCCTTGGAGCTGTGACATGGTTGAAAGGTATATTGCAAGTAAATTGTTACTAATAATAATTATAGCACTGACATTTGGAAATAATTTACATTTTTTTAAAGTAGAGAAAATCAAAGTAGTTATCCCTGTAATATTACCCTTACCACTTACATTTTTGAATGGTTAGAAACGGGGGGAGTTATAGTTTTAGATTAGCCACCCTCTTTTAAGGTAACCTTGCATTGTACTTTTGTGTAGTGAACTTCTGTTCATCCCTCTGCTTAGGCCCACATACTATCTCCTCTAAGAGTATTTGGCTGTCACCCCAGCCCAGGCTACGTGCCCCTCCCCTGTGCCTCCATTGCCCTCTCCTGATATCCCTTATACATTGTATAGAAACCGTCTGCCTCTCCTCCATGGACTACAGGCTTCTTGGAGACAAGGACTCTGTTGTACTCGTTTTTATACTCCTAGTATCAGTAGAGACCCTAACACAGAATAAGTTTTAAACATGTTTGCTAAAGCGAACCAACTGTTCTGAGTGAGTTTGGCTTGGTAAATTACATCTTGTTAACTTTAGAAAATCTTTACAATGTTAAGACACCACATACAATAAGAAGAAGCAAATGGAGGCAAATAGGGCTGTCATTTTTAAAGGAGGAAAAGGTAAATGGTCCCAGACTCTGTATTACTGAGTGTTACAGGAAGCTTTTAGGCTAGATTGTTGAGGTATTATATTTCATGTCCTTAGAGATAAAGAAACAGTGATCACTAGTAACCAGTACAGGATCTCCCCACTCCCATGCCAAAATATTCACTGGTTCACAGTCATTTATGGAACCCATTCTATGGGCCAGGCACTCTACAAAGGTAACTGATCTTAACCTTGAAGAGATTTCAGTTCTTGTGGGACAGTCACACCTGAAAAGCCTATAAATAGGTATATAATAGCCATCTTCATGACTTATGGAAAACTTTACTCAAGGGCTGGTGATGAATAGATCAGTGTTTACCTAAAGATATATTTAAAGTGACATGAACTGAGATGTTTCCCTGTTTTATCTTTACCTACATTTTGTTAGCGATAATTAACATGATAATGTAGAGATGGTTATATTGGTGGCTGAATCAAAGTTGGGAGGGATGGTAAATATGGGAAATAAGATCTACAACTATCTTTGTGGTTTTAATAATAAACAACATTCATTAAGATGAATGCAAAGATCTGTACATCAGTCTCAAGGCTGAATATTCTTAGATGGAGGCTGTAGCAAGACAAATTCCAAATTAACACAAGAAAGAACTTTCTAATAATCAGAGCCATTGTCCAGAAATGGAACAAACTATTATAGGAGATAATGTGTTGTCCTCACTAAATCTTTCAAGTAGACGCTGGGAACCCCCATGGATGCAGGTTGGAGGAAGGGGTCTGCCAGCCCAGGTGGCCCATGACTCACGGGTGTTGCATGAGTAGGATAACTGTGGTGAGGGAGTGCACAGGCCTGGGGTCAGAGCAGAGCTGAATTCCCAATAGGCAGGATAAGCTTAGGCTCAGAGCACCGGAAGGCAGGGGAAATCTAATGATAAGAGAAAATATTTCTGAAGGCATTTGATAGGAAATATTTCTAAAAAGGCATTTAAAATGAATCATCCTGGGAAAAATCAGAACATCAGAGTACCTCATTATACTTTGCTTAATATTTTTATACTGAATGACTTATGGGGCTGTTACCATAATCTTTTTAGAGGTTACCAGAATCTCTGAAGACCTTTATCTGGTCCTCGTTTGGAAATGTAGGTCCTGACCCTGGTTCTGTCTTTGATTCACTGTGTGCTTTGGGCTGCAGTTTTCTTTCTTAACGAGTGGGGATTTGACGAGGTAATGACTCAGAGGCTAGGATGGCCCGAGTTGCTTCCTTTTTTCTCTTTCTTTCCTAGTCACCTGGCCGAGGAGCCGGGCAATGCCTTCCCAAGCCCTTCATGTCTGTGGAACGCCAGCAGTTTTCAGGAGGTGGGATGCCTCCAGGCCATGGTGGGGAGGAGTGGGCCTGCCTACTTCTGCCAGACCTCTAGGCCACACTAGACACTTCGGTTCACATTAAAAAATAAATCTGGGGCTTCCCTGGTGGTGCAGTGGTTGGGCGTCCGCCTGCCGATGCAGGGGACACAGGTTCGTGCCCCGGTCCGGGAAGATCCCACATGCCGCCGAGTGGCTGGGCCCGGGAGCCATGGCCGCTGAGCCTGTGCGTCCGGAGCCTGTGCTCCGCAACGGGAGAGGCCATGACAGTGAGAGGCCCGGGTACCGCAAAAAAAAAAAAAAAAAAAAAAATTAAAAATAAATAAATAAATCTGGAGCTGTTTAACATTCCCAAGCCGATTGTGTGTGTGCGTGCACACGTGTGTGCTTGTGTATGTGTTTATGTGTGTGTGCACAACATGCAAAACTTGAAAGCAGAGAGTTCCAGTTGGTCCAGAACTTGCCATCTCCATCCAGCTGTTGGCCTTGTCCCTCACAACTCACTTACAGCCCATATTCATATCTCCTGTGAAGTAGGCCCTGTGATTTTAGCTAGGCGATAAGATTCCCAGCAGCTGGAGGGAACGTGTTTTGACCTCAAAACAGACAAATAAGACTCTTCATCTGGTTGGGGACCTGGGGCCTGGGTGTGTGAAACAATACTGAGATCTTCCTTCTTCACAGAATCAATGTCAGCTGGTTCATTACTAGAAAAAAAAAATGATTCCACCGAGATCCTACATAAAATATAAACCTCTGTATTTTCTGTTTTATCCCTCAGTCATCATGCTCCTTTCTCATGAAAGTCACAGATTTACTCAAATCACGACTGAGAGGAAAGGACGGCAGAATGGTAATGTGTCACTTTCAGCTGCAAGGGTGTCCTCTTTGGGAAACAAGCAATATTTTAGGCAGGACTGCTGTTACCACGCTTTCAGTTTAAAATGACTAATAAGAGGAGGCAGGAAGAAGAGATCTCTTTTTTTGTCTTTGCTATTGTTCTGCTGTCGTCTCTATGATGTTAGGAAAGACACTTAATCAGCTGGGGCCCTGTTGATCAGCTGGCCCCTGACAGACCATGGGATGTATCCTGTCAGGGAGGCTTGTCGGCTTTCAGCAGCCTCTGTTCCAGAGAGGAGCTTTTACTTCTTGGCTCTTGGAACGATGTCTGATAGCTAACTAATCACTTGCAGCTTTTTATTCGTATCCACATTTTCGATCTCACCCACATTTTGGAGATTGGGCTGAGTGAAATGTTTGCATTTGCTGAAGGTCTGAACTCAAACAAGGCAACAGGATTTTCTGACTGGGACCAGACCCCGTCAAGCTAATTTGCTAGGGTACTATTAGAAAACTCGAAATACATCTGAACAGATATTTTTAGATCTTGATTGAAGACATTTCTCATCTTTATTTAAGGGTCTTGATTCAATTATAAAAAAGAAAAACAATACAAAGCAATACTCGACCTGGCTCCTACTTGGTCAAAACCAGACTTACTGTAACTCTAAAATGTTACCGTACTTACCATTTGTCCTTTGGTTTTCAAGCTGTTCAGCATCTGAATACAAAAATTCATTGTTCTGCCCCAAATAACCTCTGTATATTTTGAAGCCTCAAAGGCAACATAATTAGTTTATATACTTTTACTTTTAACTTAATTGTGTATCAATTTTTGTCATTTTGAAACTAATGTCACAGTAAATCTGAAATGATATTATCGGGAGTTTGTCATTTGTAATCCCATGCTATAGTTCAGTAATTATGGAAATTAATGAAGTCAGATAATCTTATTTAGAAGCAATTCACATGATAAATGGAAAATAACACAAGAACATAGTTAAACTCAATTCTCATTTTTACAAGCTGTGTCTTCTCATATTACTGGACTGAAACACATTTAGGTTTTCATTGTGAAATGCTGTATTTGTAACAAGTAAGATCACTATTAAAATTAAGCATTAAAGGGCTTCCCTGTTGGCGCAGTGGTTGAGAGTCCGCCTGCCAATGCAGGGGACACGGGTTTGTGCCCCAGTCCGGGAAGATCCCACATGCCGCGGAGCGGCTGGGCCCGTGAGCCATGGCCGCTGAGCCTGCGCGTCTGGAGCCTGTGCTCCGCAACGGGAGAGGCCACAACGGTGAGAGGCCCGCGTACCGGAAAAAAAAAAAAAAAAAAAAAAAAAAAAAAAAATTAAGCATTAAAGAGTATATTCTTTGCTCTTTCTTTATGCAGCTTGAGAGTATAATGTGTTCCTCAAATTGCTACCATATTGTTTCAGAAATGCTTATCAGTGTGAAGTGTTATTCAATTTCACAGAATTCACTGTTCCCATTCAATTGTAAACCAAACAAGAAAACAGATGCGTGATTACAGCTCTTTTGAGAATTAACTTTCAAAAAGATGTGCCTCTCCCCCAGATTCCAAATAATTTTTTTTTTTTTTTAGTTACCCTCCTCATTCCAGTTAGCTGCTTTCTGTGACTAGGAGAGGCAGTAGTCAAAATGATACTATGAAAATTTGTCTTCAGAACTACCAGTCTTCTCTTGCCTCTTGAAGACTTTCTTGCCTCCCTTCCACCCCCATCTTCAGGAACTCTGTGCTGTGTCCTGTGTTCTTCCAACTATGGAAGCCGGTGCCTAGGAAAGCAGCTAACATCAGTTATTCCCTAGTGTGATTCCATATTCAGGATTCCAAGGGTATTTCCATTTATTATGTAGAGAATTAGAAACTCTACTTTGGAAGAGATCCTAGCAGTCTGATCATGCCATCTTGCTTTTGTTACTTCGATGTCAGAAAGTTCACGCTTTTCCCGCCATTGCTGCTGAGTTCTAATTTTTTTTGGTGGGTAAAATCTGCTTCTCTCTACTTTTTAATCATTGACCTTAATATGCCCTCTAGGAGTAATACAGACTGAATTGAACTACCTGTTCCACTTGACAGCTTTTCAAATATATGAGGAGAGTAACCATGTCTTCCCTTTACCTTCTTTTAGTCAAGTTAATCATTCCCAGGTCTTTCATTTGTTCCTTATTTGACATGGTTTCCAGATTCTGCCAAACATTTCCCCTCTCCACCGCCCATCTTGATCACCAGCAGTGAACAAATTCTAATTTCCCCATGCTCTAAAATATGGTATCCAAGACTGAACACGACACTCCAAGTTTCCCTAATTGACAGAGGGGCCACAAGTGACCTATAATTTGGTATCTATGCTTCCCTTAATGAGGTCTCCTGAACACCCCGGGCTTCTTTCCCTTAACCTTTTTTAGATCTGTTAGGCATCAAGCATGGCACTGGAGAGACAATAATGAACAAGACCCAGTCCTTGTCGGTGAAGAGCCTACAATTGAGATCAAGTCGTGTAAATAAACAATTACAATGTGGAGTGAACACACAGTGATAAGCCTGTGTAGAAGGTGCTGGAGTGAGAGGGTGCAGTGATTGAGTCTGGGTGCCATTGTCGAGGAAGCAGTACTAAGCAGAGATTTGATTGCTGCCAATCCAGGTCTCTCTTACTGATAACAGATTTTCAAATGTAAGCATGCATTTTCTCCGGCAGCTGTCAAATGACAGGCTTGTTCATTGTTAAAGGAATTTCAGGACTTCCTCTTCAGCAGTTCTGATATTTCAGCTCCACCCTCTCGGTGTAAGACCAGCACAGACACTGCACCTGGAATTCTAAAGGCAACAGGCACAGATGTGGTAACAGGTATCATTTTGTTACTTAAATGGTCTAGAACTTACACCTGAAATGATCTTTTTGCTAGTATCAGCATCCTGTCAGTGACTATTAGTCTTATTTCTTTAAAGGGTGATAGTCAAGATTCAAATCCACAAATATAACCATGTCCTTAAGGGAGATGCACATCCAGATGCCACTTTGGACAAAATGTACACATGGATTTATAGCAAGGACATTGTCACCAAATGTTGGCTTGGTTTCTTACCCCATGAACTGGGTGACTGTTAATAATTCTTTGCTTTCTTATCTAAGACTGAAAGCAGAAATAAACAGATCACCCTAACCTTCCTTTATTGTGGGCCCTTCTTGGAAAACAGGAATTAGTTCCATACATACTTGTCATATTACTCCTATGTATTTGCAGCTTATTCATTCTTCCCATTAAATTTCCAGCCCCTAACACAGCAGTCCGTTTTGTTCTCAGCCTACATCATAGCTGTTGTTCATTGATAAAGGCTGAGTACAGGGGCAGAGGGTGGGTTGATAAGAGATACGTTGAAGGGGGTGTGGGTGGTGAGAAGGTGGAGAGGTGGAGAGAGGTCTTAAAATTACCTTAAGGATAAATATTGAATCTAAAAGACTTCTGGAGATTGCCGCTCAGCTTATTTCCCGGGGAGCAGGAAAAAAAAATATGCTTATTGTGTTTGACAAGGTCTTGCCTGTGTGAGGCATCATGAGAGAAAACACGGGTTGGCTGCCTTTCCCACATAAGGTTTCCTTTACCTTTTGCGTGTACTCCTGCTGACAAAGTGTAGATGACGATCTGGATCAAACACAGGGGGATAAACAAAAGCACTCAAGGAAATGCTTTATTTTTGTTGTCATTTACCTCTAATTATGGGCATAGGTCTTTCCTTACATAGGGTTGAAATACAGCTTCATCTTCTGTTGCTAATCTCTGAGAGATTGGAATTTTATGGCTCTGAGCTTTAATTCTTTAGCTTCAGAGGTGACCTTGACAGGGCCAAGTTCTTTTTATGATAACGCCTTAAATTTGTGCAATACTTTACAGTTCAATGAAATCTCAACACACCTTATCCTACTTGGAGTTAAATAGAAAGGTGTTATTCTATTTTATAGGTGAGGAAACTGAGGCTCAGAGGGGATCCAAGTTGCTTCAAGGTCATAGATAGTAAGTTATGGAGTTGGTAGTATATGCTAATCTTTGCATTCTGGCTCCAGAACTTTCTCTCCTGAACAGCAGCCTCTAGTTGCAGTGGAGGTTGCAGTTTATTAGGTCCTAGTACAGGTCTTATTGTACGTGATCCTCACAATGGCCCTCTAAGGGAAGATAGGCAGATATATAAGGCATATTGTTTCCTTTTCTTCTCAATAGGTAGGCTAAATTAGAAGAGAATTATGCTTATTTGAAAGCCAAAGAAATCTTTTACTATCCATGATATTTTATTTTGTCTTCTAATCCCTAAGGCTCTTTCATACTGTCATTCATGCAGCATACTTACTAATATTTAGGAAAGTTCTTGTTGCTGAGAATAGTTCAGCAACTGTGGCCATCATCAGTTTTGATTAAAAGAAAGAGATGCTTCTAAATAAGAATTGATGCTCTGTGGTCTCTGGGTATGACTCCTGGCTGAATGTTGGCTGGCAGAGTGTAAAGTCACATTGTTAATCTTCTTTCTTCTCTTCATCTTTCTTGTCTACACTCTTCCATCTCTAATAACAAACTCAGTCACTACCAGCAGCTTTTGACTTGTCTACACCTTGAGACAGTCACTTATCACCAGACCACACTGGCTACTCCTGCATTTTCCCCACTGTGACTGCCAGCTGGATAAAGCTCTCTACAGAGCTTCTTCATGAGCCTGTCACCTGTGTAGTTGTACAGGATATAGTATTAAGAAAGGCCCCATACTTAGCTGAATGCTCCTGCTGTCACCATCTTGAAAGTCTTGTTAATTTTTGAACAAGGGGCCTTGCATTTTCATTTTGTCTCCAGCCCCACAAATTATGTAGCTGGTCTTGGCTTTCTAACCAAACTCACTGCAGCACACAGAGGTTCACATTCTTGTTCCTTTCATTTACTTCAGAAGTGTAGACCTCTATCCAAGAGACCGGATCTAGTCTTTGACTAAATTTTATCTGAAGGTGAAAAGATTTTTCTAAAATACATAGACTTCTGTCATATTTTCTTTCTTAAAAGAAAAGAGAGTTATATAGCTATTAAAAAAAAAAACAAAACAACTCTTACTGTACAACTCAGGTTCCTGTTTTACAGGAAAATGATCTCCTATAAAGATGTCCTCCTGATAGAGAATGAAAGAGAGAGAGAGATAAAAGGGGAGATAGATGAGAGAGAGAGAGAGAGAGAGAGAGAGAGAGAGAGACAGACAGAGAGACAGAGAGAGAGAGAAAGGGAGAGAGAGAGTTACAAATAAGTTTCAGATTCCTGGAGTCAGAGGTTGAAGAGCTCAGAAAACTGGAAAGAATAGGATATATTCTTATATAATGAGAGGGGAAATGCTCATCTATCAAGCGAGATAGTAGATGAAATTTTGTATGGCTCTGAATTTTGAATTCTATGGAGGGAGCTGCTGAGAGTGGGGATGATTAAGGGGGTTATAAAATGTGGAACTTTCTCTCATTTGTACCATCCTTTGCTCTGGAGCTGACTTCTACGTAACCCCTCTGCACCGCTTTTTTTTTTCCTATTTTCTAGTTTTTCCTCAATTCTTTTTTTTTTTTTTCACTTTCCTAGCTTTTTTTCTTTCCTCCTTCTTCTCCCATTATGCATATTATTTTATTTAGTTTATTGACTATAAAGGTATGTCCTTGGCTCTTAATTAAAGAGCGATTAAATTTTTTATACATTCCTATACTGTTTGCTTTTTTTTCCAAAGGACAACTTGAGGAATAAGAGACTAAATTTGAATTACATTGAAAAATAACTACTTAAAGAGTTGATTACTTGAGAAGTCCATGATTTTCTTTATTTCCTCTCTAGATGATTATCAAAAAGTTGAAATTATTAGCAGAATTTTAAAAATAACCCTTAATTATTTTCCTGTTTGTCAGTTGCCCCTAATGAATTATCAAGTTCTCCAACCCAAATTTATTTAATGACTATATGGGTATATTTTTCCTGTATTAGACTGTCTTGTCATTAATGGAATTTGATTATAGAATTAGTTTCAAAACTTAAACTTAGTGCATTATCTAGGTTCTATATCCATCTTTTGATCTGGAATTTAATTCTTCCCTGTCTTTGTATGGGCACAATGAGAGGCATTGGAGTGAAAAGATGAAAAGGCACGACACTCCCTCAAGAAGTTTGCAGTAATTTGGAGAGATATGCCAACGATTACAGTATGAGAATTGATGGCTGGGAAATGGGCCACAGTGTAATAACAGGACTTTCACAAGTGTGAGGATCACCAAAGTCTTGAGTGAAATCAGAGAAGGTTCTCAACCAGTACAACTGGTAAACTTTCGCCAATTTCCAAAGTTATGGAAAAAATGCTCTTATATTCTGATAGGAATGGACTTTTCCTTTTGTTGGGAGTTTGGAGAGGTTTGATAAGCACTGGTTTATAAGATACTTTTGCGAAAGAGATGAAGGTGGCATAGCTAGTTAGCACTCTCCTTGAGACAGTAACAAATATTAGGAACTAATATGACCTAGGGTAAAATACCTAACCGCTCTGTGCCATTATTTCCTTACCTGTAAAACAGGTATAAGAACAGTACCTATATCTCATGTAGAGTTATTGTGAGGATTAAGAGAATTTGCGTGCTTAGCAGAGTAAGAATATAGTAAATATTGCCATTATCATCTTGACAGTTTCAAAGAAATGTCCACATTTAAAGGGATTTTCTTCCAAAGCAATCAAGCCAGATATGGATTTTCCTCTCATGCATCTTTTAAAGCTGAGTGTCAGGCAGGCAAATTAGAGGACAGTTTCTTAATCTGTGGCATCGATTTTCACTTTCTCCACATATCAGTGCTCATTTGTATTGAGATATGCCAGCAAAGGCTAAAAAAATTGTCAACTACTAGCCTTAATTACAGAGAGAGTCATGGAAAGAGGGCCAGTAAAAGAGGAGGCACTGGGCTTCATCAGGATGGTGAACTGGGCCATGAAAAGGACATTTTCCAAGGCATGCACATGACTGTAAAGGCGTGGGCTTCAGAGCCTAAAAGCACTCTGTTGCTTTCTAGCTGTGTGACCTTGGGCAAGTCACTAGGCATCTCTGAGCCTCAGTTACCCATCTCTAATGGGAAATACAATTTACCCCCCCCCAAATATAAAATAAAATAAACAAATACAAATAAGAAAAAAAAGAGCACCTGGTCTGTTTTCTTCACAGGGTTATATGGAACCATGAAATTTACTCTGGGCCTAGGAATGGGCCAAGGTGGAGTGTAGAGGTAATAAATGAAAGTTTTATAAGCCCCAGTTCTGGCACTGGTGATTATCTTCTGTTACAAGAAATCCAGGGGCCATTTCCCTATAAAGGACAGGGTCTCCTCAGGATATAAAGCCTCAGAAACTGAGTAGTCAGCAATTTATTTCTGGACTTGGATGCCCTGGAAATCTGAGAGCCTTTCTTTGAGTGACATGATTTGTCATCTAGGATAGAGGGCATTTTTATGGCCCTTGGATCTCTGTTCTGAGAGGATGGCTCTAACTTTCAGGAGGTGCTAGCTTGTGGCCAAAAACAGATTAGGTCTGACTGATCAGGAGAAAGAGGAAGTGAGAGGAGAAAACAAACTGCCTTTGGAAGAGAGAAGAGTGGTTTCTAGCCAAAATGTAATTCATACTCATTGTGAAGAACTGGGGAAATGCGAGGAGGTATATAGAAATAAAATCAGCTGTATATCCACCAGCAAGAGAGATAATAGTTGTCAGCACTTTGCTGCAGTTGATAACTTGGTTCTTTGATGCATGTAGAATATTTTACAAAATTAGAAAAATATCCAAAATGCAGTTGAATATCCTGTTTTGTACTTAACATTATTTTATTAGTATTTTCCACATCAATAAGTATTAGCTAAAATTTCACTTTTAATGGCTATATAATATCCCACTGTGTGTATGCCCCATAATTTATTCAATTCTTATTTTTAAATATTTTGTGGTATTTTTGATTTAGTATAAATAAAATGTAAAATATCTCTTTATACACAAACTTTGTATGGGTTTCTCATTTTTCATTAAAGATATATTTTGTAAAATGGAACTCCTGCAGGAAGGATCCAAACTTTATGGACCCATAGTACATACTCCCAGATTGCAATGGAGTAAGATTGTTCATACTTACATTTGATGGTGGCATACCAAAGCACATTTCAAATTATCTTTGCTGAGAAGGCACACCTTAGTCCAAACCACATTTCTGGCTCCTTTCCCTATAATTCATTACTGAAAACTGAGCAAGAACCACTGTACTCCCCAAATCAAAGACTCCATCAATTATACGATGCACCATTACTTTACATACCACTGAGAGAGAAAAAATGCTGCCAGTGAAATTAGGATGCACCATCATTTCTAAGATGCATCCCAACTTCAGAAACGTTAAAGTGTGGAAAAATGTGCAACTTGGGATGAAAGAAATATTTATTTCATTTTTTTCTCTTTGAGAGTTCTTCCTTGGACCTTTTGTAAGCAGGTCAAGATGAACATGACACCAAATGCAGGGGAGAGAGTGTCTGGCCTTTATCCGATGTACCGGATACAACCCCTCTGCCTTCTGTCCTTCTTTTTTCCCACCTCTAGCCCATCTCGGGCATTGCCCCCACGTACCCCTCATCACAGCTCCCTTGTTACCGACCTTAGTTCTCTTTTCTCCTCACTGTGCTTCCAAATCATCTTGCCGTAGTGAGTAGAGTCACTTAGGGTGGTGGTGGAAGGAGGAGCAGAGTTTGCATATAGCGTTTTCTTGAAATTTTAACTGACGCATTTCTTACAACACGCTCTTATTATCCAGTTATTTTGGATGACCACCCATGCTAATCAGTCCTTCCTCTTTTAGCTTAATCCTTATTTTTCTAAAGATGTACTCCCAAATTTTATAATCATCCTTCTCTGTTTATATTGAGAGAAATGTACACACACATACACTTTATATCTTCCTCCTTTCTCTCTCTATGTGTGTGTTTGTAATACAAACATATGTACTTATATACATACTTCTATATGTATATATTTGATGAATATATACTTTATACACTTTATATTTCTTGGAAAAAAGAGAGCACTCATAATATGCCCACAGTGAAAAGCATATACCCATACTTTATTAATATACATATTTCATAGAGAAAACATAATGTCCATGTCCACATACATTTATTTATTTATAAATATATATCTATATATATTTTGTAAATGGGTCAGTATATAATGCCCTCTTTTCCCCACTAGAGTTCTGAACCAGTTGAAATCAACAAACGGATAGGCAGATGGAGATCAGAATACCATTTTATTTCTGATAAAGTATGGGTTGGAGAGTGCAGTATAGACAGGAGTCACAACAGGTATACTAACGCTGAGCCCAGAATTAAACTGACTCGGCCTTCAGCCCTAGGCCACACAGGACTGCCACAACCCTCCCTCTCCCACAAGCGGGGCACGTATCTAATCATGAAGGTTACTGCGTGGCCCAGAGTAGATAAGATGTACTTTCCACAGGTTGGCCGGTTCCTAAACACAGTGAGGGGAAGGGGCTGAGCTGGCCATGCCTGGTTTTTCTGCCTACCTCATCCATCACCAAGGCACACCACCACCGAGAGGGGTGCTGCAGGAGATCTGGAACATTCGAGGAAAGACCCCTACTCGTAGAAGCCTGGTGCATGGAAAAGGGCAGGGTTCTCCCCTGTCACTGGCTTTTATTTACACAGAGAAGAAAACTGAGACCAAGAAAGTTTTACCCACTTTGCCAGGATCATGAAGCTAGTTAATGGCAGGGTTGATCTTACATTCGTCTTCTCCTGACATTTACTTTGGTGGTCTTTGGCAGAGCAAAGGGAATGGGCTAACTCATGATAAAAAGGCTATTCATTCATTCAACAATAGTTATTGAACACCCCTGTGTACCAGCCACTGTCTGGTCTCTGGAAATAGTGCTGAACAATATAGAAAATGTACCTGCCTTATTGAAACATACCTCCTAGTTGGGGAGACATAATAAACTACTCACTAAGAGTATAAAGACAAGTGCAACAGGATAAGGGTGACAGAAGCTATTCTTATAGGAAGTACACAGAGAAAACCTCCAGGAGAAGAGACTTGAAGAGGCTAGCCGGGGGGGGTTTTGGAGGAAAAGCCTTCTGGGCTGAGGGAATGGCCAGTGTAAATGCCCGGAGACCTAATGTGTCAGGTTTTGAAGGTGTATTCTTGCTAATTCAAAGAGAGAAGGAAAGTCAGAGAGGGTAACAAGCAAATGAGTAGATATTTTGGACTCCACACCGAGGACTACTTGCCCCTATTCCTAAAGCTAATCTAGCTGGCGGTTTTTGGTGATTAAAATCCTGGGCGAAACATCCCTGGAAGACCTTGCCAACGCCTCGTTTTAATTCTCAGCTGAGCAGTGTTATTCTAGGTTACTCATCTGGAAGAATGCCTTGGAAAGATCTTTATTGTCCTGTGGTTCTCCCATGCTAATAATGCAGCACCCTCTCCGAGCAGCGAATGCCATGCACATTAGGGGCGAGAGTGTCTAAAAGTCCTAAAGCCTGTTTTATTGCTTGTTCACTGTCATCCCTTATTAGTGAAGGTGTCACGGACCAGACTTATATCCTGTTGGGCATTTGGTATGTTTGTACTAAATGCTTGTATTACATTGATTTTGAATTGCCAACGCTATTAAGCGGGTAAACAGCACAGCTTTAGAAGAAATCCTCTGAGCTTTTGGATATTAAGATATTCTTAACTTCTGCTCTATTTTTGTTACAGCAAAGTCTCTGGTAAGTTCCAAAGGATCATATAGCCTGGCTCATCAGTAGGCTCAGGATCCATGAAACTTGTGTTTCAAGCTAGTTACTGCCGTCATTATGGTGTGACACTATAGGGACCCACCGTGATGTGAGATTTCAGGGAAACTGCACATTAAGAGCCAATCCGTTCAGTTCACCTGGAAGAAAAGTCATTGGGCAAGAAGTGGGAGGGTAGCAATGCCCAGGAACATTAACTTGCTCAGCATGGTGCTGAACTAGTGTCTGCCAGGGGGCTACATAATTAAGGCACAAGCACTCTCCTAACTATGGTAGGGGAGGAAAGGTAAAGGGGAGCGGAACAGATCTGGAAAAAGTCTTATCTGTGTGTGTGCGTTAGTGTCTTTCAAAGGCACAGGTGAAAAAATGCCTCTCAGAAGTAAGGAAAGAGAATTGAGGTGGGTAATCACATTTCTCTCTCCTCTCCATCTCTCTAGGAAAAGCCAGGGAAAGCAAAGATGGGGGGATAAAATGCACTGTGAACTAAGAGCGGAGGAAGGGCCATGGGTGCAGGGTGAGCGCGTTGTGCCTGCCATTGTGTTTTCCCCTCCCTGAAACATTTTCTAAGTCAGTGCCCAGAACACAATAGGGCCTTAATTCTCATTTGTTGAAAAAATGAATACATGAGTGAATAAATGAAAGAAGTGTGGGCTGGGCACATTGACTTAAAGCCCGGTGCTCTTTTCAGGGCCTGCCTGATAAATTGTTTTAAAATGAATTGTTTTAAAATGAATTGTATAAAGAGGGGCTATTTAAGGGAACTCCATTCAAAATCACATTGTATTTGATAGGGTGACTTTGAATGTACTCATCTCATGCTTTCAAAAATTTTAGAGAGAAATCAACTATATTTCGATAATAAAATAAAATAAATAAAATAAAGAAACCCCAAATTTTAGAGAAGACTGTGGCCTTAAGGCAGAAGAAGAAATATGAACCTGGCCCTAGACTTAATGTAACATGGATATGTTTACATGAAACCTTTCATTGTAAGGTTCGTCATACCTGTCAATTTAGCATGGATAAAATTTTACTACTGATGCACACAATTCACTCCTGTTGGTTTTAGCAGGAGCTTCAGAAGTGCCTCAAAGTCCTATGTGGGTTAGACATGATCCTTGAGACAATGTAAGCCTTATCCTCAGTTTCTCTCTGGCTACCATATTATTTAATAGTAATCAATTATCTGAATATTTTTCTGTAGTCATTCATATCTATTCACCCAGACTTCATCTTCCTAGGCTTGTATACACATATATCCATCTATCCCACCACCTGCCTTTTACATTCTGCATTCATGCATCTATCCATGCATCCATCTACATGTCCATCTATACATTCATCCACACATCCATCCATCCATCCATCCATCCAATTTTTATTTACAAGCATATGCTATGTGCCAGGTTGTGCGTTTTGAGACTAGACATAATGACGACAGGGTCTTTTGTCCCTGTAGCTTGATGTCATTTTAGTCTACATTTTGGAGTGACCCAGCACACTGTGTAAACTTCTATTGTACTCTCATGCTGGTACACTTGTCTGTTTCCACAACTACACAATTACCAATCAAGGCCATGATTTGTTCCAACCACCTAATTATGTTGATGGGAAATCTGTGCATGAGGGAGGATGTGTGATTTGCCCATGTGTTCTGAACTTTATTGCTGGCTGAATAGAAACTAAGACTTAGTAAGACTGTATTCTCTCTGACAATCTGGGGTCCTTTCTGTTACATCATGTACGGTGAGTTCTTCCTGTACTTGTGCTCACAGGTGGTGTGTATCTGGGACTAAAGCAGAAGTGGGTGTTCCCTTCCTGAACAGAATGTAGACTCTGCAGATGGTCTGAAGTTTGGGGTCTAGCTATTATTCAGGATGACCCTGTAAGTCTTGGGAACGTAGAGACTGATGAGTCCTCAAGAAGCCAAAAAAAGATCAGTGCTGCCATGTCTTTCAATTTTTCAAAGAATATTTATGAAGTGTCATTAGAGAACTTCAAGTCTCCACAAAATACTGCATTTACAGATGACACCCACTTCAGTAAGAGCCTAAGGGGGGACTCATTAGTAGGCAATCAGTTATTCAACTTGTTAAACATTAATTTCTCTTATGCTTCTGGTCTGCCTTGCGCAAGCATAAGGGGTGGGGGGAGATAGCAAACTAGAGTTTGAACAAGTTATCCAGTGTTTGCTGGCAGCTCTGCTTTTCCTCTGTGGGTCTAAATATTTCTTTGGTATCTCCTTAATTTTCCTGGGGGCTCATAGAACAGGAGGACTTCTAAATAGCAGGGCTGTTTCCTCTAATTTTAAAAAAAATCATGAATGGATGGTCTTTTGCACACAAGTAACCTGGCGGTCTCATGCTCTCACTGGAGAGGGTGAACCCCAGATGTCTTGGATGCTAAAGTTCTCAAGGCAGTAGACATTTGCCCATGAGGCTATAGGTATCTACTGATGGGATGACGATGCTGTGGGAAAAGAAAGGATCCCCTCCTGAGGATTTGGTAAAGGAAGTATGGGACAGAGAAAAGGAACAGTGGGGACAGATTCTAGGTTCCCAGAATCTGGGAACCTGGGCAAGAGAAGGAAAGGAGCAGTATGTAGAGAGAGAGGCAGAGAACTAGCAGAACAGAGATGCTGTGTTCTGGAATAGGAAGCTGTGGAGCCACGTCTGGGGGGACCAATGATCCATGGCACAGCTCCTCTGAAACATAGTCCAGGGTAGGGCTGACACGAGTCAGGCAAGGTGTCTGGGATTGTGCTACAAGGTACAAGTTCGGGGCAGAACTTTAGAATCAGCAGTTTGATGCCATCCAGAGCATGACTTAAAGAGAAAGTCAGCAAGGGGATGGGTAGAGAAAGACCACGTGCCCAGACCAGTCCCTGGGGCTAGAGCAGCAAGGTGGTCTGCAGGGTGAAGATGTCTTCACTGGCTAGTGAAAGACATGGCTTCTTGTCACCATTTTCCTTGGTCGTATGAAGGAAGGCAATAGTTTGGGGACAGATACCTAAAGAGAAGCAGAGCCCAGAAAAGAAGAAAGGGGAACAACCCTGGTGATATCAGTGAGACTCTGTACCTAAAGTTGTCTGTGTCCCTAGACGCCCTAGTAATTGAGTCAACCCATACTCTCTGTTCTGCTTAAACCATTTCAATTGACCTTCTGGTATTTGCAACATCAAGTGTCCTAAACTGCCTAGTTCTGGTTCTGCAGCTTAGGGTTCACTTTAAGCTGAATTTCAATAAATAATAGCTGTCATTATCTGGGCATCTCCCCACTGTGAGTCCAGGTCATACTCACAGCTCTCACAGTGGAGACCCTTCTTCTCATTTTACAAGTGGGAACACCCAGGTCTAGAAAAGTGGAGTCTCTTGCCCAAGACCACAAACGTGGTCAAGCTGCAAACCTGATCTGACTGAACTTCAGATGTTTTCCTCTCTGCCATGTAGCCCCCTACCCCCGCTGGGGAAGTTTATCCCCGAGTTCCCCCTGACCTCGCTTTAAGGGTCTTTTTGTCCTCTTCAGCCTTAGGCTTCCTTTCCACGTTGCTGTCTGCAGCTCTGCAAGCTTTATTCCTTTCCCTTTTTCTATACCCATCAACATGTCTGAGTCTTAAATAGGGCCCCAGGACCTTGCTCACGGCTGGGAATGGCTGACTAACTATCGGTGTGTAGCGTTCTGATGAGCAAAGACACACATAATATACAGAGAACTGCTGCTCAGGAAATGGTCACGATGTAACTCAGGAGGGCTACATATTTTCTTTTTGCAGACATTTACTTAACCCAAAGGAGGGATGCTAATGCCGGCCAGGACAATAAGGTTTGGAGGGGAGACCTGTTTCCTTGCCTCTCTCCTCTCAGCCTCTTCATAGGTGGCTATGCTGTACCCTGCATGCCTGTCTGCCAGCCTACCAGGTGGGTCTTCCCTGTTAGCGCCAGCCTGCTGCTTTATGTGGTGCTGTGTGACTGATTTGATGACCTGTGACCCGACTGTCCATCTGGCCACTCCAGAGTTCGCCTGGCTGTTTCCCTTTTTTTTTTGCTGTGACTGAATTTCCACTGCCTCTCTCAGCATCTGACTTGCAAACCACTCTGCTCCGTCTGTTAAATGGATGAAAAGAGAGAGTGACCTCCTGCTGCCAGCTCTGCCCGGTGCCCTCCCGGTCTTCAGTGGGAAAGCACCTGGGCCTGGGAGTCTTCTGCTTTCTCCTGAACTGGCCGGGGCCACAGCTGACACCGCCTCAGCCTGCCATGTGTGCGATGCTCTGTGAAAGGAGAGACGTTTCATTTCGTACTTGGCAGACGCTGAACTCAACGGGACGGTGAGACCCAGGAAATATGACACCATCTGCTTCCTGCCATGTTCTGGCTCCAGCGCTTGATGTCAGGGCATCAGCTGCTACCTGAGTGTCCCTGGTCCTGTGAAGTGAGCCATTCAGGAAACACCTTCGCTAAGACTTTCCACAATGGCACCATTCATCCTGGCCAGGCTGCCCTGCTGGGCATTTTTTTCTTCTTGACTTCCAAAGTAAAAAATGTCTTCCTGCTTTCTAAGTTTTCCACAGAAAATATATACACATAAATATGTATATACATGGTATAGATGTTAGTTTATTCGGCCATCCTTTTCCATATGTGGACTTTTTTCTGCTCTAAAGGTAGTCTTCCTAGATCAGCCTCTGGCTGCCTTACACTGTATCCAGTGCTCTGTACTTTGCTTGCCTCTGCCTTCCAGGTGGGAGTGATGTCCTTAACTAGTGGTTAAGTGCGGATTAGCTACTCCCAAGGGGAGGATTAAGCAAACAACAGTATCATAGAAAATAGGAAAAACCAGTTGGGCCTCCCTGTGCTGGGAGTGCCCAATCCAGCTAGCAGTATTAAGGGCTATAGGAGGGAACAGGAGTGCTGTATCCCTTGTGCCAGGGCCCCTGCAAATCTCAGATTTCCCTGAACCTCTGACATGCTGGTCTCTAGTTCGAGAAGCTGCCAGGCAGGTGGGATGGGCAATGCATTGAAGGCTGAGTCCTTTCCTGACAAAGCCCCTTGTTCCCTTTATGGACAGACAAATCAAGCCACCTGTATGAAGTATTAAATATGAGACAAAACACAAAAAACAGCCCTGTCGATCTGTTAATACATTTTCAGACTCGGAGTACGCCATCTGGACCAGACACAACGGCTGCTGGAATTTGTGTTGTTTCTTTCTTCTTTCTTCTGATTTTGACGTGGTTTTGGTTAGCTATTCCTATTTTGATGCCTAAAGGGTGATATTAAACATAATCTGAATCTTAATTGAAAATGTATGCTTTTCTCATTTAAACTTGTTGGCTCTTTGAAGAATTACGGCATGGCAAAATGTTGCTGGGGGGAAGTCCCGGAGAAAATTCCCTTTGGTCGCCAGATTGTTTCCTAAATTAGTGAAAGCCTTCAAGTCCTAGGTCAGAAGGAAGATGGAACTATTTGTTACAGTGTTGGAGTCTGATGGGAGAGCACATGCTATGTTTGCATTTTAAGAGTGGCAGTGGTTTCCGTGAAAGACTGGGAGAGTGGGTGGGCTGCTCAGACATATGCTCCAGCCCACACAGCCAGCCATCACCATGACTTTCATAAGAGCCAGGACTATACTCAGCCAGCCCTTTGACACACACAGCCCTTTGCTCTGGGAAGACTGATGAAATGCACGTGTGCATACACATGTGCACATGGACACACACACTATGGTCCATGCCATTGTGCCTACACCTGCTAGAACCTATGGACAGAATTGCTGTCTTCCCTCTGACCAGATGAGCTCAACCCGGAGTCCCTTCCCACCCACCAACCCCCTGCCAGGCTAATCACTCCCCTGTGTGGAATGATGAAATCTATAACTCATGGTCTTTCACCTAGAAGTAGCAGAGGTGGTATTAAAAACTTGCTTATGTTTCAGGCTCAGTGGGTTGTATCATCACATAGACTATGGTTTATTTAGTTATTAATTTCTGGTGAACCCTTGTTCTATTGTTGAAAATTCTTTTAATACATCTTGGCCCTTTGACATTTATAGGAATATTTATGTGATCAACATGGTAGACCTTCAATCTTCTCATTCTCCCTCTTTCTTGATTGGGGTAGGGCTATAGGAATGGCCCATTCAGCTCTTTAAAGGATCAAGATTGACTGTGTACTTCAGTAAGTAAGTCCTGGCTCAGACTTGGCTCTGGCTGTGCTCAGCAACCTGAAACCCTAAGGCCTTACAGGCAGGGCCCTGTGTGACAGTGGTCACTTTGTTGGAAAGGAACGATTACAACCTTTGGCATCTTAGATGACACCATGTTCTCTTCAAAGAGCCCACCACACACAGAGAGTAAAGGATTAGCAGTCCCATAATAGAGATCCATTAAATGTTGTAGTGTTAGTAATAATTAAGTAGCGTTTTATGATAGCACCAGCAGGCTAGTCAAGTGAATAATTCTTTTCAGGGTTTGCTCTCTCTCTCCATCGGTAAAGGATTTAAATGGATTTATGACATTGGCTGAAACAAATCAGTGGATGAGTGATTATAGGAGTTGAGTGTGGTTAAGCCAAGATTAATGCCACTAATCCCTGAGAATGAAGGAGATGACTGTCACCCACAGAAGTGAACTTGCAGTTCAAGATGTGCGGGCTTCTAGCCAGCGGTTCAGATCTTCTGGGCACACATGCATGCCCACACACGATCTCAACCCAAACCCAGCATGCCCCTGTCATGCTGTAAAGGATGGTAAACAAACAACAATAATGATAGAGGGCTTGAAATATGGTGAATAAAATAGTCAATGTGAGTAAACTACTGCTTACTAACATTCTCAGTTCACCAGGGTACCATTTCAGCCGAGGCCTTTACGAGGTCATTTACCTTTACCTACACCAGGACCATTATCTTAATTGCTCCTCAGCCTTCATGAAAGTATTTGTGGGTAAACAGTTTTCACCAAGGGAGTTATTAAGTGCCCCCTGGATTACCATAGGATCAGGAATCATAAAAATAGTGGCAATTGTAGTCATAATAACCTATGCTGGGTAAGTATCTGTTATAAATATGTCTTAAATTTTCACCACCAGCACCACCCAGAGCAGCTTCAGGGTGAAGCCCAGCATAAGAAACAGAGTGCTGGATTCCCCTGGTGGTGCAGTGGTTAAGAGTCCACCTGCCAACGCAAGGGACACAGGTTCAATCCCTGGTCCAGGAAGATCCCACATGCCGTGGAGCAACTAAGCCCATGTGCCGCAACTACTGAGCCTGCGCTCTAGAGCCTGCAAGCCACAACTGCTGAGCCCGTGTGCTGCAACTACTGAAGCCCACGTGCCTAGAGCCCGTGGTCTGCAAGAAGAGAAGCTACTGCAGTGAGAAGCCTGTGCACCACAACGAAGAGTAGCCCCCGCTCGCCATAACTAGAGAAAGCCCAGGTGTAGCAACGAAGACTCAATGCAGCCAAAAATAAATATATAAATAAATAAATTTATTAAAAAAAAAAAGAAACAGAGTGCTGATTATTGAAAAACATGGATGGATAAGAAGGCGCTCCTCATTCGTCAAGTCTGGAAGGCATAGAAGAGCAAAAGGGCTGCCATGACTCAGCCCCTCTCTTACCTATGGAGTTTCATACTGGTGCTGAGGAACTACTGGTAGACATGTGAATTCTTCTCACCTCAATAGAGGGAGGAAATATGCTAAGTAAACATATTTTAAATGCATGCCCAAGGTCAAGGGAAAGCTGGAGTTTTGGAAAGAGTGTCAGTTCCATCCCCATGGCTCATTTTATGGCAACATGACACCCAAATAACAAGTTGCAAGCAGATATTTCAATCCATGCTCAATAAATAATTAACTAAATTAAATAAATTGGGGGGCTGTGGAGACCTAGCCAGACCACATTGTGGACTGCTTCTCTGGTTCCTAGTCATGTGCCCAACTAATAGTAGATTAGTTGGAAACTGAGAAATACCTAGACTGAATTCCTGGTTGATTTGACTTAGAAATGCCACCCACATCAGTTCTTGGGTGTCCTAAGCTGATATTCTCCATCCATATGATTTAATAAGTCCTCTCTGCTTCTGGGCTATTGTGATATGTCTCCTGTTTCTCCTTAGTTGTTTGCATTACCTGCAAAATAATATTCAACCTGAGAGTGTTGCATTTCAGGCTGTCCGCATTTGGACTCTTACCTGCCTCTGCAGCTTTCTCTCACAGCATCCTTACGCATGTAGTACTTTAGATCAGTAATGCCCCACTCTTTATTCCTGCCCTGCCAGCAGAAAGCAAGATAATAAAGTTCTCATATTTCTTGAATTGAGCAGTGAAAAGACTGTCTTTAGATGAAACAAATGATCATGGATTTCCATACTGATTTGTTAGTTAAATAAGTACAAATGCAAAACTAGGTATAAACTTCTGCAAGGATTCTATAGACTATGATTCCTTTTCTTGGTCAGTATAGAACAGGATCGTTCTTCTAAATGGGAGCCTTTGAAATATTTGAGAAAAAAGCAGTCATAGATTCTTCAAGTCCCTTCCTCATTAGGGTAACATTTCATGTTTCTTCAGCTGTTACTTACAGGAAATGGCTTTAAATTTCCTCCATTCAACTTACTTCTCAAATGACATCCAGTTGCTTAATGTCTTTCTGAAGTATAAGCTGTGCAGCACATCCTTCCCTTGATCTGGATCCCACATTTCTAGAGTTGTCACCACAATTCTTAAGAAACTTTTTTGCAGTCACATTCTATGATTGACTTCTGTTGAGCCTGCTATCAACGAAAAAGCCTAAAGACAGGCATGATTATTTTGAAACCATTTCTCCTTCATCCTGTATTTATGCAGCTGGTCTATTGAGTGTAAGTGAAGGACTTCACATTTATCCCATGTTAAAAATCCATCTTGTTAGTAATCCCAACATTCCAGCCTCTCAAAGTTTCTGATGATCCCGATTCAGTATTTCACTCTAACTAGTCCTCTCAGCTGAAGAGTTGGTCTACACACTAATTTTGCACTTTGTAAAATTTTGCTGTCACAGCCCTGTATTCTAACCTGAAGAGATTTGCCTCTGTCTAGGTTAATAGGTGCTGAAAACTCATTACCTACAAGAGTGAAGAGATAGTACTAGGGAGTGGTGGGGCTTGTGGTCAACCACAGAGTGTGTTCAGTTGTTTAAGTTCACATTAATTAGAAATATGAATAGGGCTTCCCTGGTGGCACAGTGGTTGAGAATCTGCCTACTAATGCAGGGGACACGGGTTTGAGCCCTGTTCTGGGAGAATCCCATATGCCACAGAGCAACTAGGCCCATGAGCCAAAACTACTGAGCCTGCGCGCCTGGAGCCTGTGCTCCACAAGAGAGGCCGTGACAGTGAGAGGCCCGTACACCGTGATGAAGAGTGGCCCCCGCTTGCCACAACTAGAGAAAGCCCTCGCACAGAGATGAAGACCCAACACAGCAAAAATAAATAAAATAAGTTAATAAACTCCTACCCCCAACATCTTCTTTAAAAAAAAAAAAAAGAAAGAATATGAATAAGAGTGGCGAGAGTGGATATCCTTGTCTTGTTCCTGATCTTATTGGTAATGTTTTCAGTTTTTCACCATTGAGTATGATGTTTGCTATGAGTTTGTCATATATGGCCTTTGTTATGATGAGGGAGATTAGGTTTGACATAAATACACTACCATGTGTAAAACAGATAGCTAGTGGGAACCTGCTGTATAGCACAGGGAGCTCAGCTCGGTGCTCTGTGACGACCTAGAGGGGTGGGAGGGAGGCTCAAGAGGGAGGGGATATAGGTATACATATAGCTGACTCACTTCATTCTGCTGTTAGTACAGCAGAAACTAACACAACATTGTAAAGCAATTTTACTCCAAAAAAAAAAAAAATAGAAAAAGAATATGAACAGCAAGAACAGAGTGCTAACCAATGGCACCAAGTGAGCCTTGTCAAGTGGTGGGTAGATGCAGCTCTGTTGCTAAGGTGTCACTCTGCAGTTATGTTTAAACCACATTATCTAAGACTAAACAACTCCTGAGGCTCTGGACAGATCAAGCTGCAACAAAGTACAGTCTATTTTTCATCTTAAGATAGTGCTCAAGATACAAGCTGATCAAAATAGGGCACAACAAGATCATCAAACAAATCTCCTTTCACAGGAGGACACATACCTTGCTCTTGCCCCCATGAAATTCTGCCCAGCAATGACAAGGAGATTGCAAGAAAGAACCCTCCCTTGAGCCATAGCTCAAACTCCTTCCTGGACTGTTGGTGGTAAATGCAGCCCGGAGAAAGGGCAGAGCAATCTGTTTATGTATCACTGACTAGGTAGCGTCCAGATAATGAACAAAGGGGTGATTTCTCAGCAAACCAGTAATAACTGACCCACACTGTTGCTTTAAAAAAAAAAAAAATTCTCTTGTGGCATACACACATATGCACACACAAACATACGTATTTCTTTTGCAAAAATGGAAACACTAAATATTTGAGTGAATGAATGAATGAGGAAAAGGCCCATCCAGAGTAACCTGGGATTAACTCACTGCTGTTTTCCCAGGTAATGAGGACGGCTATCTTTGTCCAGAACAGATGCTATGAGATCATGTCTCCAAGAGATGAACTGAGAATGAATTCACTGAAATTATGGTGCTCACAGAGAGGATTTTAGCTTGAACATTTGTTCATATGATTTATGGCACCCTCCATCCGGCAGAGTCAATGCAAAAAAAATGAAACTTAATTACAGCATGCAGACAGAGTTTGCTTAAGAGAGCTAAAAGTTTGCGGGGATTTTTTTTTTTTTATGAGACAGGAAACTCATCTTAAAAGAAAAAAGCTTTATACAACATTTGCAACTCATCAAGTGTGAGTCTGACCCTTGTGTGGGGGGATGGGAGGGTGCTGGCTGTGACTCCACTTGGCCTCCAAGCAAATTATCCCCAACCGTAGGTCACTGCTAAACTCCTACCTCCTCCAATGCTTGTGTCTCCAGGATTCCCTTTTATTTCAGCCTAGCCTTTCCCTTGAAGGAAAAGAGTATTATTGTCCTTTCCCTCTGGCAAATCAAAAGTCTGGAAGTTTAAATTTACAGTCTAAGAACTGTTCCAGTGTATATATGGCTCAGAGGGTGTTATTAACAAATACAATTAAAAACATTCCTTCTGCTAATAAAAAAGTCAGCACCTTCCTATTAAACTAGGACCTACCCTTAAGTTAATTAATGGCTGTTAACACTTTATTTGCTTTCAAGGGTCTCTTGGGTACCAAGCTTCTTAGACAAAGCAGATTCTAGTTGGTAGGTCAGTGGCTTTTTTTGATGCACACCCCTGACCCTCAACTTATTCTACATCTGAAGCTGAGTCTCTTTGTGTCTTGAGATCTCCTCTTGAGACCTCATCCAGAGGGGCCTGGATAATGATACTTATTTGGCAAAAGTTTTTAAGATCTACAGATGAACCTGGCTGATGAATAATCTCAATGCTTATGATAGTCATTGAATGATAATTAGCCCTTTTTGGACCATTTAGGATTCAAGTGCCTCTACCCAAATCATTACACGAAAGGCAGCCAACCCCTGAAGTTTAGATTTGGCTTTTGCACTTAAATTTGCAAACTGGCACTACTTTCATCAAGAAAGAAAATATGACGATGCAGTGCTACTACTGATATTTGGATAGCATTTTGCATTTTCAGCATGCTTTCAGATAATACATTATGTAACTCGCAAGCAAACAGCATTTTATCTTTTGCAGGCATGCGGAGACAGCAGAATTCCTGAATTCTCAAAAACTGATCATGAACACTTCTGAGACTGACAGTTGGGTCTATTTTCAATAGATTTTGCAGGTAAAAAAGTGATCGATGATTCAGTTTCCTCTCTAAGAGTCAAGTGAATTTATCATCTTCTGATTCCTGCGTTCACCTCAAATAAGGTGCTGGTCTAGGCAATGAAGCTCGGATTCGAGGGGCACCCACCCAATTCATCTTCTTTTCTTTATTACTCACCTACCAGTCCTTCCTCCAGTGCTGCTCCTGTAGCTTTAATGGTGGGCATCGGCCCAGAAGAGCAGCTTTACAAATGAAAGTGTCTTCTGCGGGCGGAGGAAAGAGGAACCTCTATCACCGAAGGCTCACCTACAGACAATTTATCTAACAAACTCCATTTCCTGTGTGCCATTTGCCGGTATTCATTGTGTGTGGAGGCTCCCAGGGAGGCTCTTCATAAAGGATTGTTCTGTTATAACCCAGTCATATTTTTTCCATTTAAATAATGAAGAGGCTTCAGCTCCCTTTCTCTTTTGTTTCCTACTGCCTAGATAAGATGTCCATATTCAGAATGTTTCACTGATATGAAGGTTGCCATCTGTTTTTTGTCCAGATAGGGACCATCTTTGTACGTATTATTTTACTTAAAAAATAGTCTGTTGAATTTAAGCAGGTTTCCTTCCCTCCCCCCTCGCTCTCTCCCTCTCCCTTCCTCTCCTTCTTTCTTTCTTAGACAGAAATTGCCAGCTTTTCTATGTCAAGTTGTCTTCCTTTAGAAATTAAAATATATGGTAATAAAATGCCATGCATATAATCACTTGACAGGTAAACTGTGTTTTTCTGACAATGTTTGAAATTAACAGTAACCTAAATGGCACAGAGGACTCTGCGTTAGGGAAGTTTCTTCCTTCTTTCTTCTTTTTGTAATCCTCCAACAGCAAGCCATTCATTTTTACATTTCCATGTTAAAGATACAACACTAAAAGTGCATTACCTTAATAATCAATAACTCAGTGGGAGGTCCTAATGGGGAGAATTCACTGGAAGCTACATTCCAGTTGAAGTAGCAAAGGACCACCTTAGGCCTGCGGGCTATAATTAGACAACCATAAAACTAGGAGGTAAATGGTGGAAGGCTACATTAGCAGTAAAATGCTAACTTGCAAGTAATAAGCCTGAAATCTTTCATGTCTACTCGAGTGTCACTTACACTTGAACAAGGAAAATGTTATGTTAAAGAACAAATTTACATTTAGGATCCCTAAAGCTTAAGGACTGGTGAAGGTTAGCGTGGCAATGAGAAAACAGATGAATACAAATCTGCACACTTCACAGTTTTCACTCAGTTTGGCCCTTCCCTCTCCCTTTCTTTACCATCCACCAGTTTTTTTCTTCCCCCTCCAGGCTTTGCGAAACATTACAGAATTTAAACACAGGAAACCAATATAAAAACCCTCTCAGGCAAAGAAACAGTGCAGCTGACTTTACATTGTTTTTATTCGTGGCTCTCTAGTTTTACATTTTCTGATCAGTGACTGCCACTGAGACCAGGAAACCAGTTTCTTCAAGAGCATCTGTGGCCTGTCTGAAGGGCTTGCATTATTGATTTTCTGCTCATAGATTCCAGTTGCTCTGTCAATCATGGGCCAGAAATAAAAGATGGCAGTCAATAAGCAAAAGGACTGAGCTCCCATGAAGACAACAAAATAATTCAGGAGATCTGACTAAAACAGAAAATACCAAAATCCTCACGAGAAAAAAATAAAAAAAAAAATCAGTTAAGCCTTTCTGGGAAGGAAAGTCTGTAGTACCCCTGAAAGACATATTATGTTTGTAAGGGACTATATTCTTGCCAAGTGAGTCTGGAATTTTCTCATCAAATTAATTCATTAATGAAAACATTTATTAAGTGTCTGTTAGGCAACCATAGGCACTGAAGACAAAATGAGGAATATTACTCTGCTCCTATTGGATAGGAATGTATAGGGTACACATATAATTGTAAGAAAGTATGCTGAGTACTGCAGTAGAGGTAAGTACAAATGGCTTTGTGAGTATAGAGGAGGGAGATACAAGAGCCTGGACAAGTCAGGGAAGATTCCAGGAGTGATAACAGTTATGTTGTAACAACATCTTGAAGAAAGCTTAGGAGTTCTACAAACAAAGGGGGAGCAGAACACTCCAGGCTGAGGACCTAACATGTGAAATCACTCTATACTTGCTCACTTTGTTCATACAAATTTAGTGGACATATAAATTATTGAAAGAAACATTCTTTAAACTAAAGTGTATGAACTGAACACTGCTATGTTGGTTTTCAACTATTTAATGATTTTTTTTCCCTCATCCCACAGTGTTTAACTCATGCTTTGCACAAAGAAGCTTCTCAATAAATATTTGTTAATGGTTGGATTAGAGAGAGGAAGGCCAAACAGGAACTAAAGCAGGTAGTAAAGTATCTTTAAGGAGTTCTTAAATGTTTTTAGGACCCCCTCCATGTGATCTTCAAAATCTCAACATTATTATGTGGTAAAAAAAACAACTATGAATTGTAGTAAAGAATCCATTACAAATCCAATGTTTGGATGATGGGATTTTCTGGTTGATACAATTTTCTGGTTAAAGAAAAGCTATCTTAAATCGTTAAAAGGTTTTCACAAGTCTTTTGAAGTTGTGTTTGTTCAAGTTACTACCCTACCTGCTCAATAAAGCCCTAAGGGCTTCCATCATCCTCTGAATAATCTGACTCCACTGCCCAGTTTCCTCTCACACCCCTCCCTCTTCCTGTGCTCCATTCGCAGTGTTCGTCTAAAAATGCCGAGTGTCTTCCCACTTTAGGACATTCTAATATGATCTTTCTTCCTGACACACATTTCCTTCCCTGCAGGGTATCGGGGGCTCACACAACCATGGGAGGGCTGGGTCTCAGTCTCACCAAGCTCAGCCTGGAGAGCTAACCTCTAGAAAGTTGTCACTAACCCTTGCAGCTGCCTGTAGCACTGATGCAAATGATTGGCAGGAGCTCACCCCAAATCCACTGCCAACCTCCTCTCTGCTGTCTGATTATGCATCTTTGCAATTGCCGCTTGAGAACGATACCTTCTGCTCCTTCTCTTCTTTTCTGCTTTCTGTTCATTGTTGAACACTAAGCAGGATCAAGCAAAGAGGATTCTGGGAAATGTCCTTCTCAGTTCTTCTAACCTGCAGCGGGACTATAGTAGAAGACTGGATGTTAGATTGAATTGACTACAGACGATCCAGCACCCTGGCCAACTTCTACACAGCCTTCATTTTCACCGACTGTTTCCTAAACCCTAGGCAAGATTATGCTCCTCTGTCATAGCATTTTTCTTGATAACATCACAATTGTAATATGGTTAGATGTGTAGTTGTGGGATAAATATTTTTCTTATCTGCTACAAGCATATTACATCACAATTGTAATATGGTTAGATGTGTAGTTGTGGGATAAATATTTTTCTTATCTGCTACAGGCATATTACATCACAGTTGTAATATGGTTAGATGTGTAGTTGTGGGATAAATATTTTTCTTATCCGCTAGTTCTTTGTGTTTACCAAAATATCTTCTCACCCTCTGGAACCTATTAGGCTCTCAATAAATATTTGCTGAAGGAATGAATGAAGTATCTCAACTTCTTTTAGTGATTTATGCTCTTGCAATGCCTGAGCGTCAACCTCTTTGGACGTTGTACAGAGATGAGGTTTTGCTATAGATGTAACAACTGGAAGAGACTGGGTTAAATCAGTAATTGCAGGATACACTTGAAAGTTCCTTTAGAAGTTAACAGCAGGGAGGACAATTTGGCATTCTCTATCAGAAGTTTTTAAAATATTTCTATCCTTTGACCTAGAAATTCTGAGGATTTTTTCTAATGACATTTTAAGCTGTGAAAGAGATTGATGAATAAGGATTATTCATTGCATGACTCATTGTAAATTCTGGAAAGAATTGTCCTTATTCACACCTCCCACTCACTTTTCAAGCCATTATTATATGGCTTCAGTCCCCATAAACCCACTGAATATGTCTGTCTAAAACCTCCTCTTATCAATAAATCCAGTGGATACTTGTAGTTTGCATCTTCCTTGACCTCTCAGAGCACTTGACTTGCTGATGTTTTTTCTTTCTTTGAACATCTTCCCCTCTACCTGGCTCTTCTGCCTCTCTGGCCATTGTTTGTCACTCTTTTGTGAGCCTTTCTTCCTCTGCTTCCTGTTTCTGCTCTAGGTTCTTGCAACCTTCCTGCTATCTTTGGGCAAATTCATCATTATTTCAATTACCATTCATATGCTAAAAACATCTCAAGTTCATCGCTAGGCTGAAAGGATCTGATTATATGCATTTGTCTCCTGGACACTTCAACTGAGCATATGAAACTCAACTTCTCTAACAGTAAACATGCCATCTTTCCCAGCAAACGTGCTTCAATCAATTACTTACTCAATCAAAAGTGTGAGTGTGCTTGTGTGTGTATATGGGAATAGAGGTGCAGGATATTTTTACTTACTCTCAGGTAGGCAAGCTAACCAGCATCAAAACATAAGTAGTCCGTGATTGTTATTTTTAATCTAGTTCTCTTTTTTTTTTTTCACGGTTAGTAAATTTATTCTAGATTTTGGCAATGGAATTACTAATTTAGAGCACTTGGGTTTTTGACCATCTTTCCTTATCTAATTTAGTCTTATCTAAATTTGGACATTTTAGATAAGACTAAGAGAGCTTGGTACCATTTTGAACCAGAATCCATACACATCATAATTAATGGCTACACAATTCTATCATATGGAAATATGAGTTTATTTTACCATTCTCCTGTTGCTCCTTTCTAATAGAAGAGGAATTCAGAAACATTCTAGTGAATTGAGTATCCAGTTTAGTTAGGCTGCAGTCAGTATTGGCTTCATTATATACTAATGTTCATGAGTCTGAAAATATTTGGAGTTTAATTTGAAAAAGAAATTCTTAGCAGAAGTATATTTACCTGCATTTCTAAATTCCCTAGAAAGGGATTTGAGTCCATATTCTGGAAAAATCTTTCAAAAATAAAATAGAACATCATCTTTCAGAGATTGGGGGATTATTGTGTAGTCTCTGAAAGAACTTCAAATATTATGTAATTATGGGAGTGTTTTGCTCTGCCTTGGTTGACGATTACAGAAGGATAGCTTTCAAGATGCTTTTGCCTTACTGACCTTTCATAATTCTGGTCAAATAAGATAAATATCTGCAAGTCTGAGGACAAAAGAAATATGGTAACTTATTTTTCAGAGGAGTGTGATTTTAGTTTGATTCATTTGAATAGTAAGTGAAGTTCTAGGATGATTTTTAGTAGGCTCAGATAGCTGTCTACCATGTCCTGTGGCTTGCCTTCATGCAGGCTGAGAAAACACCAAATATCTGCATAGGGTTTAAACATGACACTAAGCTCTCCTTTGCCCCAACTACCCTAACCCCAACGTTTTATCCTTAGCAACTTTTTTCTGACTTGTCATAGTGCCTTAATTAATGAGCATGTAAGTAATAAAAGTTTATTCTCTCACCCAGGCTGGACATTTGTTATGAGGGACATGACCAAAATTTGGGCCATTCTTCAAGGAGAAAACAATGTTATTGAGAAGAAGAAATATGTGTATGAAGTAAATAGATAATAACTTAAATAAATTGGAGATCTGGAACCTGGAGAAAGGAAGACGTAAGTGATGGGGAAATAGGAGGGTTTGGCAAGGTAAATATTGCAATGATGTCCATGTGAAAAGAGTGATTTAGCTTGCTCTGTTGAATACCACTGGATGGAACTAGAAAAAGGATGAAAATTATAACATGGCATCTTGGAATTTAAAATCATAACTGACCTGGGCTCAGAAGGGCCTGCATTAAGATAATGAGTTTCTTGTTACTTGTCATTCAAGGAGATGCTGGGTAAACATGGATTAATACTATTCTGGAAGAGGGGGGAGAGTGATATGGGAAGATGGACAGGGGAAACTTAAGATCCATTCTGACTCTGGGAGTATATGTACAATTAACATGATTCCTGACAATTATATATTCTGACAAATATAGATGGTATATTATGTAGAAAATGTGGAACCAGACACTGTTTCAATAGACCTGGGTGAGCCACTTCCTCTCTAGAAATAAGGTTGTAAATGTGTCAAAATATGCATTTTTCTGGGATAGTATCTCCTGCCTTCATCAGATTCCCAAAAGTTCTATGGTCCCAAATAATTTATGACAACAGCAATAGAGGGCCTTGGTTTCGAGCATTAATGCTCACCTGTTGTGGTGTTTCAGTGAGTGAAACCTCAGTGGTGAGGTGGCTGTTGACTAACAGAAAATTAGGTCTAAAGGACAAAAACATAGGGAAGTTAAGTACTGACAGTGGGGAAAGGAGCAGAGGGAACTTGTGAGACTTAGGCGTGCTGAGCGGTGGGAACCAGCGGTAGAGACCTGGAGGGGTATGATCTTCTTGCATTGGCTCCAAACTGGAAATTGTCTTCTTCCTTCCTCAGAGCAGCTCTCTGTCCATTGCCACAGATTATATTAGGGTTCTCCAGAGAAACAGAATCAAGAAGGTATTCGTGATATATCAAATCAAGATATCAAGAAATATACATCTGTGTATATCTGTATACATATATCTGTACACAGATATATATATATATATATATATATATATATATATATATACACATATATATACAAGATACCCACACACAGGCACATGGGTGTGTCTATGAGATTTCTTTTAAGGATTTGGCTCATGTGGTTCTGGGGGTTGGCAAGTCTGAAATGTATAGGTCTGAAAGCTGGCAGGCACTGATGCTGCAGTCTTGAAGCAGAATTTCTTCTACTCTGGGCAACCTCAGTTTTAGCTCCTAAGGCCTTCAACTGATGGAGTGAGGCCCACACATATCATCAACGGTGATCCCCTTAACTTAAAGTCAAGGGATTGTAGATGTTAAACACATTTACAAAATACTTTGCCAGAAACAGTGAAATTAGTGTTTGATTAAATAACTGGGTACTACAGCCTGGTTAAGTTGACACATAAAATTAACCAACATAAGTACTATGTTATTATCTTTCAGGCCAGAAAACTTAAAGTTGTCATTTTTCTTTCTTATGAAATTTCATTGTGCTTTTCACCTAAGAAGGAACACAGTGAAAGTCTGGTTTTAATGGAGCCTGGAATGAAGATGAATGGAATACCAAGAAAACACACAATGCTTCTTTCACAATTGTGTCTAGGACTGGCTTTAATCAACGGAGTAGGTAATTGCTAAACTATTTGTGCCACTCGCCAAGTAGTAGCAATGAATTTACCCTTATTTATCCCATTTTGTTTTTGTGAGATGGATGGCTTAGTTATGGGTAAAATTTTTAGTTGAGTGATATAATCCCACCTTAACCCACTAAGCTGTCTAGGGGAATGGCAGATATTAGCAAAAACCCCTTAATTTGTACCTTTAATATATCACATCAATATCACATTAATACTTGCAGCAGTCAGTTATTTCTGTATATCAAATAATTACAAAATCACTTATTTTCACTATGTGTGTCTAAACTTGCTTAAAGTTGGCTGTAGGTCTTGAGTTTACTTTGTATCTCTTCTGTGTTTCTACATATTTCTGCTACTTTACTCTCTGAGAAATGACCATCTCATAGAAGACAAGCAAGGGAGGAAAGTGGAAACACAGGATGTCTCTGAAAGCCTAGGCTTGGAGATGACATACTATCTTCTCTACCCACATTTTATTGGCAGAAAGAACTGCATCAGTGGTGTGGGGAAGTATATTCTACCCCTGGTGGGAAAAACTGCCAAGTCACGTGCAAAGATCATGGATACAGGAAGAGGTGAAAAGTTGGGCCAGTAATTTAATCTATCACATTTATGATGGTGTATTAGTTTTTTTTTTTTATGGCTGCTTTAACAAATTACCACAAACTTGGTGGTTTAAAACAACAAAAATGTATTTTCTCACAGTTCTGGAAGCCAGAAATCTGAAATCAGTATCACGGAGCCCATATCAGGATGTTGCAGTTCACGCTACCTCTGCAGGCTCTGGGGGAGAATCTGTTCCACGTCCGGCCCCGCTTCCGGTGGCTGCCGGCGTTCCTTGAGTCCTGGCTGCATCATGCCAGTCTGTGCCTCCATGGTCACACGGCCTTCTCCCCTTCTATCTGTCTCCTCTTATGTCAACTTTAAATTTCCCTTTGCCCTTCTCTTTAAGGATACATGGGATTGTATTTAGGGCCCATCTGGATAATCCAAGAGAATCTCTGCATCTCAAGATTCTTAACTTAATCATATCACATACATGTAAAGTAATATTCAAGGTTCCAGGGGTTAAAGCCTGATATCTTTGGGGGACATTTTTCAGCCTACTACAAATAGGAATAGCAGTCACAGAAGGCTTTCCACCTACAAGACATTCAACTAAGCCTTTACATATATTAACTCATTTAATTCTCAAAACAACCCTTCATGTTGTTTCAGTTATCAGCCCTGCTTTTTAGATGAGGAAATTAAGGTGAACAGAAGCTAAACAACAACTTGCCAAGTAAGGCAGGATTTAAGCTCTCTGTCTCCAGAGTCTTCCTTAATCACTACATTCTACTGCGTCTCTACTTTGCTTATAAATCGACAGAAACATAGATGGAAACCACAGCATCTAACACTGGGACTTGAATATTGGGCTTTTAATATGATTAGGCAGACTGGCTTCTTATACTGAGAAATATGGTCTGAGCTCTTGAGAAGTTTAGGGAGTGGCAAAAAAGAATATCTTGGATGCTGTCAGCAATTGTTCCAAAGCTGCTGGGCTGGGATCAATGACCACGTTCCTAGGTGACATTCCAGTGGCCAAGTTCTCAGCAGAGTTTGGAACATTTGTGCCTGGCAAGGTTTCTTCTCAGAATTACTAGGAAGCTGTAACTGGTGCTTGACAGAGTCTGTGCTCTGTTCCCTGCAGAAAGCTGAAGCCAAGGAGTTTTAACACCCACAATTTAATAGGAAAAAAATCTGAGTAGTGTTGATGGTCAGGTCATTTCAAACCATCCATTCAACAGAATGATGTGTTTCTTTTTTTTTATTATTTCTTTTCTTTCCACTGTATTTCTTTTTTCCTTTTTTTTTTTTTTTTTTTTTTTTTGCGGTACACGGGCCTCTCACTGTTGTGGCCTCTCCCATCACGGAGCACAGGCTCCGGACGCGCAGGCTCAGCGGCCATGGCTCATGGGCCCAGCCGCTCCGCGGCATGTGGGATCTTCCCGGACCGGGGCAAGAATCCGCGTCCCCTGCATCGGCAGGCGGACTCTCAACCACTGCGCCACCAGGGAAGCCCTTTCCACTGTATTTTAATATAGTTTGCTTGAGTTCATTTTTGGTTACAAGGTTGGTGACAAAGGCTATGTTCTTTGTTTCTTCTTTATTTTGGTAAGAATTCTTAACATGACATGTACCCTCTCAGTAAACTTTTACGTACACATTACAGTGTTGTTAACTATAGGTATTACGTTCTACGGCAGATCTGCTTATTCATCTAGCGTAACTGAAACTTTGTAGTCTGAACAGCAATCCCCCTTTCCGTGTCCCCCCTTAAGTAACTACCGTTCTATTCTCTGCTTCTGTGAGCTTGACTATTTTAGATACTTCCTGTAAGTGGAATCATGTAGTATTTGTCTTTCTGTGACTGGCTTATTTCACTCAGCATAATGCCCTCTAGGTCCATCCATGTTGAAATGGTAGATTTCCTTCTTTTTAAGGCTGAATAATATCCCATTGCATGTATATACCACATGTCTTGATCCATCCATCTGTTGATGGAAATTTAGGTTGTTTCTACATTCGGGCTATTATGAATTATGCTTCAATAACATGGGAGTGAAGACCTCTTTTTCCTATCCTGATTTCAATTATTTTGGATACAACCTAGAAATAGGATTGCTGGAATATACGCTAGTTCTATTTTTAATTTTTTGAGGAATCTCTGTCCTGTTTTTCATAGTGGCTGCACTGTTTTTCATTCCTACCAGCTCTCTGCAAGCATTCCAATTTTCCGCATCCTTGCCAACATCTTTTATCTTTTGTTTTTTGATAGTAGCCATCCTAACAGATGTGAGGTGGTATCTCATCGTGGACTTGTTTTGCATGATTAGTGACATTGAGCATCTTTCCCTACACCTGTTGGCCATTTGAATGTCTTCTCTGGAGAAGTGTCTATTCAAGTTTGATGTGTTTCCTTAAATACACAGGCATTTTTTAATGACAAAGGCTGAGCTTTCTTAGCATGGCTTCTGACCTACCCTCTAAAAGGTATATCTTAGCTACATGTATCATTATGTTTGCTATTTTGATTTAAATACTGACAAAATATAATTTATTATATTATCAAGAACCCTAACATTGCACATGGAAGGTTGAATCCAGCCACATATGGCGTTCGCCAAATGTCTCCAGAGATTTTTCTATTTTTTATATGCTTTACCAGGATTTTGCTTCCTTCACTCTTTAGCCCATATGTTTTTTTTGAAGCTCATTAATTGGCACAAACTTTAAGCATTTGTCCCCAATCAATCAAAAGTATTTTATATAGGTAAAATATTTATTTCCAAATGGCTTGGTTGGCTCTTTCAGCGTGCTAAAGATTTTTCTATTACATTAAAAACTGCTGTTATTATTCTCTCCAAGAGTAAATAAATTTAGATCAATGACTTTCATGTATATTCCAGGCTTTCCAAACCTACATCCTGAAGTCTGCCAAAATGACTGAACAGTAAAAATCACATTCTCACTTAGGCTTCTGGAAGTTGGGACAAAAATCAGTTTCCAAGGTACAAATAATAAGCTCAAAGCAAGACCTTTTCTTTCAGCTTTTCACTTTCCATTGCTTTGTAGAGAATTATCGTTTGGCTTAATTGTCAAGAAAAGTAAGAAGGAAGATCAAGGCTAATAATTAAATTTCTGCCACAGATGGAATTGTCAAAAATTCAACATGGTGTGGTAATCAAGGAATTACAGGGAGTTTAATACCTGTCTCTTCTCTGGATTTTATTGCAGGCGCAGAGGAAAAAAAAACCCAAAATATTAGGAGGTTCGGGATATTTGTGTGTAGTAGAAGGTCATATTTGGGAGTTTCAGGAGAATTAAGAACCCTCCAGATGATGATAATACATCAACACTGAGCTTGTCCCCATGTCAGATGTTAGCACTCACTCCCCTCCCCTGGCCTGGAATAAGCTTATGTCAGATGGCCACATGGACTGCCCTTGCTTCATTCAGATCTCTGCTCAAATTCTTTCTCTTCAGAGAGTCCTTTGTGACCATCCTATCAAAAGTAGCAACACCTGCCACTCTAATCTTGCCTCTGTTTATTTTTTCTTCTTGATATTTATCACTACCTCAGTTTATATTCATGTTCATTTGTTAATTGTTAGCTTGTTTGTTGCCTTCCCCCACCGCCAGAGCAGTGCCTGGTACAGAGTGGATGCCAAGTACATGTTCGCTATTCCTATTGAAACCCCTTGTCACACTTCAGTTACAAACACACTCTGTTTGTTTGTTTTTAATTTAGTGCTTATGCATAGACACTTTGAAATTTTAAAAAAAGTCTGCTTGAAATATTTCTAAATATTTAAAAACAAAGAACCAGGGGGCATAGGATATGAGAGGCCATCTTATAGGTAAAAAGGAAGCTCAGAGAGAAAAAATGAATAGTTCAAGGTCACATGGCTGTCAAGAATCTTGGGGGTGGGTCTGAGGTTTTACCCTACTGGCAAGCTAGCAAGTTATCCTTCCATAGTTTCATGGATGCTGGCAGAGACATAAGACTCCTGAGTCAGAAACAAAGAACTGTATTCTCATGGCACAGCAATCTTCATGAACATCATATTTGCCCCATTTCTCCTTGTCCTCTTCCCCTACTTACCAGCCTCATTGGAGTGATGTGGAGCTTGCCCAGCTGGATGCTCTATGTTCACACTGTGGCTCTGTGTCACACCTGAGGAGCCCTAAGCTTAAGGATTTGAATCTTTTATAATAAGCAGTAAGCAAACCTAACCTCTGATCCAGAAGAGTCACTATCTCTGTCATTCTGTGTTGTACAACATCCTTGAAAGATACCACTCTCACAAAACATGGAGAAATGCTAGAGATCTATGGAGAATTGTCTCAACATCAGCCAGTTAGTAAAAAACAATTGGTGCTATGTCCTATCTCTTTTTTTTTTTTTTTTGTACGCGGGCCTCTCACTGTTGTGGCCTCTCCCGTTGCGGAGCACAGGCTCCGGACGCACAGGCTCAGCGGCCATGGCTCACGGGTCCAGCCACTCCACGTCATGTGGGATCTTCCTGGACCAGGGCACGAACCCACGTCCCCTGCATCGGCAGGCAGACTCTCAACCACTGCGCCACCAGGGAAGCCCTGTCCTAACTCTTAATAATCATTGCTTTATGAAATTGCATAAAACCTGTATAGCACACAGTACAATACTTAATAAACATTAACTTTATTCTCATTCCACATATTTCTTTTCATCTTTGGGTTACATATAAGTTTTCTGCTTTATTTCTGATGATGTATCATGGATATTGGTAAAGGGATGCATCAGAAAAAAATCAGCCATAATCTCATCAATGCTAAACTCTATTCTGAACACATCAACAGAGGAAGCCCATTACAACAAACCATTAAAAGAATATAGATACTTCATGAGTATTTAATACCTTGTAAAACGTAATAAATGTACAGAATCTTAGAGTGGGGGGCCTTAAGATCACCTCACTGAACTTGCCCTTTTTCCTTGGCTTTACCAATTTACTGGTGAGGAAACAAGCTGAGGGAAGGAAAAGCTTTGTCCACAGTCATATTGGGTTAATAGCAGAGTGGGGAATGTGACAGTCTTGATGTGGTAGTATGCCTGTAACAATAACTTCAGTCTTATCTTCTCACACTGCTTTTCAAAAGAGCACTCACAGTATATGAGTGATTTGAGTTAATGACCTCCTTAAGTGCTTATCCAGGAGAATGTGGGGCTGCCCAGACCTGAAGGTGAGGAACTTGGATTGTATTGCAAGGGAAACTAGAGGCTTTTTGAAGTTAAGAGTAAAGATTAAATGCTGTGGAAAACCCTAACTGCATCAATTAATCAGTACTTATCCATTGTGTGGGAGGTGGTACATCATAGCAGGTGTAAACTCTGGAGTCAGATTTGGGTGTGAATTCCTACTTCACTTAGCTTTTTAAAGTTATTTACCATTGCTTTCCCTCAGATTCTTCATATAGAGTCTGAAGATAATGATTGTACCTTTCTTACAGAATTAGAAGATGAAGTGCATACATGGCATTTAGCACAGTCCATATAGAGAAAGAACTCAATAGTATTAGGATCATTCATACTATTATGTAACCTAGATTTTACAAATCATTTGGGCTGGGTATTATATGTTGGCCTTTCTAGAAGATTCTTTCTCCAGCCTCCATCCTGCTCTGTATATTTGGAGAATGAGCCGTATGTGCCACCTCAGTTGACAACCTTGAGTTAAGCCAATGGGGGAGTCCTGGCAGAGAACTGGGGAAAGGAAGGAAAGAACCATGTCAGCTCGCTGTGAAGGCCACCAGGAGCCCTAATTCTGTCAGGCTGCCCTCTCTACACTGCCCTCTACACTTCAGCATTCTGTCAACTGCCTTCACCTCCTTGGCCATCACCCGCTAAACCAGCCATGGAGTACTGCATTGTCTCTTGTGGTCTTCTAATATCAAGCTCACACTTTTTAAAAGGGTACCTTTGTTCATCTCTTCTCAAATTATCCTAATCTGAATGTGCCCTCTAATTCTTGCTGATTCATCATTTTCCCATTTGATCTTTACAACAACTCCATGAACTAAGTATTATTTCCATTTAACATATGATGCTACTGAAGCTTAGGCAGTTAAGCTAATTTCCCGAAGTGAATTGACTAGTCGATGACAGGACCAGAATTCTGTTTTTCTGCCACTAGAGCCCATGGTCTTTCTGTAGATGTGCTTCTATTGCATTCCTTAGGGCATATTCCTCAAGGTCAGGACCATGGTTTATTAATCTTAGTATTTAGTCCCATTTCATTCCAAGTATACAGCATATACTCAATATATGTGTTTTAAATGTCTATCAAAGATAATCTAAACTTAAAGGTTATTTTTAGGGAGCATATACTACTTAATCAGTATCACATTTCACAGCACACAATTTGAACATCTTGTTTTATTATAGGATAATAATCATACTCCTCATTGACTGCCCAAGAAGAGCACACAGTTGAGGAAATGCTGTTGGTGGGCGGTAGGGGAAAGAGTCAGCCTGGGGAGTTGTTCTGGTTGACATTTTCAGTGTTTTTCTGGGCCTCTCTCTGAAATGTAAAGAGCTCTGGGACTCTGGCTGCAGATGAAAGAGGTGGATTTTTTGTTTTGAGAGCAGCTGAGGGAGGTGGGTGTGTTTTGCTGTGTTTTGAATTTAGTTGTTTTCCTTCATTACAGAATCTCATTTCCTACAGAAAAGTTTAGCATCTGTTTTGTGATTTGATGAATGGCTTTGAGCTGTTAATTTAATTGCTTCCTAGTAAGACACTAATGACCTTTTTTGTTCCACTAAATACTAGTGTGTTTAGTTATAAATGAACCATAACTAAACACTTGGAGCTCCAGTACTTACAATTCACATTGCTCAGGTTCAGGTTGTAGCAACTAGAGTTAGAGTTACAGGTGGCCTGTAGATTTTGCTTCCAAAATCTGTGGTAGGTGGGAAGAACAATAACTTTCTCATAACAGCAAAGTCAGGAGCAAAGCTTAATGCAATATGAACAGACAAAGGAGAAGAAAAGAGAAAAATATATGCCAACGCATTTCCAGGTCTGAGAAATCCCATTTGCTATCTTCAGCCGAGGAGCTGGAGGCCTGGAATTTGGATCTTTCTGGTCTCAGCTTCCTGAGAATTACTTGTTCTCTGGGTAGCCACAAGCATCAGGTAGGGGTAGGGGTAGGGGAGTTAACCTAAAAGTCTGGACTCTCATATTTGTCTATTGATCACCAGGTTTCAAATGTTCTTTCAAGAGTGAGGGCATCTTTATATATTTGATGGGAATGAATATTAATTTGCCACTTCTTCAGCCCTTCTGGCATGGCCACTGAGTGTTGATTTCATTGGTAATTGAAATTAAAGCATTGTAGCTCCCACTGGACTTTAATCGGCTTCCTCTTGGAATACTGCCAAGTAAGATCTTTTCCTGAAGGACCCCAACTAAACAAGGAGGCCACAGAAGGTCTGGGTCTGCCTTTGGCAACTGGAGTCATGCAATTGCCTGGGACGTCAGTATCATCAGATTTATTCCCTGCCTTCTTTGAAATAGTGCTTTCTCACCACCAAGGAATTCTCCCAATGCTCCAAGATAAATATTTTTGGAAACCAAATGATATTTGATTTTCTCAAAATGGAGACAAAGATAAGGTGAGTATTCAGGAAGGAAAAAGGCAGGAATCTCACTCCCCACTCCTAGCTGAGGCATATTTGGTTTCCAAACTGCCTACAAATGGAGCAGTTGAAAGAAATTCAGAGTGAACTGAAGTACCAGTGAAAGGGCTGCACTGCTCCTTCATCTCTGGGACCCAGACAGGGCTGCTGTGTGGAATGTGGACCTCCCACACATGGACTTGATTGTACGTCAAGGCTGGTATGAGGAACCAAGGGACACTTTCTCCAGAAGAAGCAAGGATTCTTTAGAATCGGAGCTTTGCCTGGTGTCGTTAAAAAGAATGAAGGAAGGAGTGTGTAGTGGGTAAGCCACATCTTGATATCTTTTTTCCTTAATCATCCCCACCTCCAAACTAAAAACATTTTCTTCAGCATTTCAATGACCATATTATGCTTTAGGTGAAGTGATACTTTATTATTGAGATTAAATTTGAATCCTTTTAAAGGAAGCCTGTAAGGATTGTTGTTAAATCTCAGACTCCCTATCTCTTTAGCTGTTAGAAAAGAATGTATAACTACATGTTTAAAAGAGTGATTTAAATTTTTCATTTTTCCTAGAAAGGTGTGTTTCTAAGTTAGAATTTGCTCATAGCTCTTCCTGTTAAGCACAGCCATGCAGTTCATATGCAAGGTGGATTTTAATGTCTCTCAAGGTGAAACTCTGCATTGAACATGCAAATCACCAGCATCAAATTCATCAGCAAATATTGTTAGCTCAACCTGCGGAGTACATCCAGAATTAGACCACTTCTCACCACCCCACTGCTATCTTTCTGGTCTGAGCCACTGGAACCTCTTACTATCACTTCCTGTCTGGGCTCCCTGATTCTAATTCTGATTCCCCTCAGGCTCTTTCTAACCCAGATATGTTTTATCAAAACATAAGGTTATGCTTTTGCTCAAAACCATCCAAGAGCTTTCCATACCACTCAGAGTAAAAGCTAAATCTTACCACGGTTTCAAAGGTCTTACGTGAGCCGGTTCCTACACCTACCCTGTTCTCTCTTCCATCTCCTACCAGTTTCTACCCAGTCACTTTGGTCTCCTTGCTGTCCATCAAAAGTCTTTTCCTTTGTAAGGCTCTCTCTCTCACCTCTTTCAGCTCTTTACTCAAAAGTCACTCTCTTAATGAGGTCTTTTGTTGCTACTCTATTTAAAATTGCATTCCTCCCATAACTGCCTGTATCTCCTTTGCCTGACTGAAGTTTTTCGTGAGATTGACAAGTTATCCTTTGTTTACGTACTTCTTTCGTTTACTGTCTGACTCTCCCCTTGAGAAGATAAGCTCTAGGAGTGGTCAGGAAAACACTGGGAGGCTCAGAGTAGGCGTTCAAAAAAAACAAAAATTCTTTTTGAATGAGTGAGTAGGACACCATATTCTTATTCTTTGGAACCCTGTGAAGAGTTCCCATGGTCCAGTCTAAAAAGGGGTACAAAAATCCAGAGTATATGAGGCATATAATAATAGCACAACAGAGCAATTTTCTAATAACAAGTGCCCACCTACCCAACACATACTGAGATCAACCAATGCCTGGGGTTCTAGCACTACTATTGACTACTTGTTCCTGAATGTAACTGGATTTTTAAGCCTCTTGCTCTCGCCTCAGTGCCTATCTCAGCAAACTCTGACATCACAGGACAAACCACAAATCCAACTCCAGATGCATTAAAAAATAATCTGGCTATTTCACTGAAGATCAGTTAGAAACACTGAAGAATATTACATTTTATATTACAACAAAACAAAACAATAAAACAAAACAAAACAAAACACTTCCTAAAAAATACTGCTTAAATATATTCTTTTTTCATGATTCCCTGTAGGGCTGTCCACATACTCTCTTGTCTCTCTTCTATGGGTCCCAGTAACTCCCTAGGACTATTCAGAGATTCGAGTAGTACTTAGATCTCATCCACCTGGCCCACATTCTGTAATCTCATGTCATTGTTTTGTAATATTTGTCCATTCAGATATGTGCATCATAGTGTCCTGACTAAAACTTGCTATTATCTTCCTATATCCCAGAATATATAATACAAACTTTTTATAATGATCTTGATGGTGTTAAACTTGCCAAACTTATCTCTAGTTGGAGTTCTCACAATTTAAGCTCCACTCATACTGAATTGCAGCCTCTGGCACAGTTCTGAGCATTTGACAGATGGCTCCTTCCCTCCTTAATACCTCATTTCTCAACCTTCTGATGGACTCCGCTAGAAAATCACCTCACCGGTGAATTATTTCCCACCTTTCACAGGAGGAATTGGTCATACTGGCTTCTTGCTCTTCTTTAAATACTCAAAGCTACTCCACCTTGAGGCATTAGCACTTGCTATTCCCTCTGCCCCGACACACTTTGCTTACTTAGCCACAGGACTTCCTCCTGTGCTTTCTTCAGATCACTGCTAAATACCCTTGTACCAGGGAATTGTTTCCCAATGACCCTGTGAAAAAGAGTCAGACCTACCCTGATCCTCCCTCTGGTGCTATCCATTCTCCTACCATGCTTTATTTTTTCCTCCAAAAGCATTTATCTCCATATGATATATATGTACTTGTTTATTTATTTATTCTCTCTCTTCCTCCACTGGAATGGAAGCTCTATAAGGGCAGATTTTTAAAAGGTTTTCTTCATTATTGTTCTCCCATAATCCAATACAAATGCTTGGCATATATTAGATGCTCAACAAATATTTGTTGAATTAACTGATGAATAAATGGTCAACTGTCTCTCTTACTATCAGGTCTGTAGACTTTATAAGGGAAGTTACTAGGTGCATTTAATTCACAACTGTAGTAAATAATATGTGTTTAATAAGTGAATGGATGGATAAATAAATATATTATATCTTGAGTACTTAGTACAGAGCTTGTTACATTGAATTCCTTTATATGCCTGTACAGGAAAGACTTCTGGGCAGAGGGAACAGCAAATGCAAAGGCCAGTGGTACATATACGCTTGACACACTCTAGGAGTAGCAGAGTCAAGGTGAACGGAATGGAGAGAATTAAGGAGAGAATAGGAGCAGAATTCTAATTGGGGTATATCACTTAGAACCTTGTAGGTTATTTTAAACAGTTTAGCTTTGTTAAAAATAGGAAGGCACTGTAGGATTTGAGCACTGTAGTGACATGATCTGGCTTGCATTTTAACAGGATCACTCTACCTGCTATATTAAAATGGCAGGAAAACAGATCGAAGGTGGAGGAAGGAGGTTCAGTTACAAGACTATTGAAATAATCTTTATGAGAGATCATGGTGGTTTGGATCAGTCATGATTTGATAGCCATAGAGATGGTGAACGATGGTTATATTCTAGATACATTTCAATGGTAAACTCAATAGACAATCCTGATAGATTGGATGTAGGAGTGAAAGAAAAATATTGTGCTAATATTTTGGTTTGTGAACTTCCACTTCCAAACAAGATAGAATAACAGACCAGATTTACATTCATGTGTGAAATAATTAAGTAAAAAATGTAAAATATTTGAAACAATAGTTTTTAAGATACTGGATATATCAGACAATGAAGGACAGTGATCTCTGACAGAAATGAAATAAATGAAGTGAGCTCCATTATTGGCAGAACACATGCCTTACTTCCCAGGCTGTGAGGCAGGGTGGGAGAACACAGGAGGATCCCAGAAAACTTATTCATTTGAGATGGAGCTGAGATTCTGGGGAGACCAAGGTGGCTAGAGCTTTGAGGAGGGAGTAATGCAGAGAAGAGAACTTCACAGAGAGAGAGTCCTGGAGAACTGCAGAGGGTGCCCTTTGATTACTCAGGAGAGTATCAATCAGAGCATGCAGGTGAAAAAAATTACCTGAGACTGTAAGAAGAAGCTTCCAAAGGGATTAGAGACAGCAGGACCCAGTATTCACAAAAGACTAAGAGTAACCAATCTGGAAAACTTCATAATTGTTGGGGCATTGGGTAAAACCCAAGAGTCTTGCCTAAGACGTAGGGAATAATTAGCCCTCAAAGAAATGTTAAGGAGCTTCCTCAAGCAGAAGGAAGACTGACACTAGTTGGAAATACAGATTGACACAAAAAAATAAAGTGTATCTGAAATAGTAACTACATGGGTAAATATATAATGTTTTTTTCATTATCTAAATTTCTTTAAAAGATAATTGATTTTTTCTAAATCGGAGCTGGAGGAATCAGGCTCCTGGACTTCAGACTATACTACGAAGTCACAGTAATCAAGACAGTATGGTACTGGCACAAAAACAGAAATATAGATGAGTGGAACAGGATAGAAAGCCCAGAGATAAACCCACATACATATGGTCACCTTATCTTTGACAAAGGAGGCAAGACTATACAATGGAGAAAAGACAGCCTCTTCAATAAGTGGTGCTGGGAAAACTGGACAGCTACATGTAAAAGAATGAAATTAGAACACTCCCTAACACCATACACAAAAATAAACTCAAAATGGATTAAAGACCTAAATGTAAGACTGGACACTATAAAACTCTTAGAGGAAAACATAGGCAGAACACACTATGACATAAACCACAGCAAGATCCTTTCTGACCCACCTCCTAGAGAATTGGAAATGAAACCAAAAATAAACAAATGGGACCTAATGAAACTTAAAAGCTTTTGCACAGCAAAAGGAACCATAAACAAGATGAAAAGACAGCCCTCAGAATGGGAGGATTTATTTGCAAGTGAAGCAAATAACAAAGGATTAATCTCCAAAATTTACAAGCAGCTCATGCAGCTCAATATCAAAAAAACAAACAACCCAATCCAAAAATGGGCAGAAGACCTAAATAGACATTTCTGCAAAGAAGATATACAGACTGCCAACAAAAACATGAAAGATTGCTCAACATCACTAATTATTAGAGAAATGCAAATCAAAACTACAATGAGATGTCACCACACACCAGTCAGAATGGCCAACATCAAAAAATCTAGAAACAATAAATGCTGGAGAGGGTGTGGAGAAAAGGAGACCCTCTTGCACTGTTGGTGGGAATGTACATTGATACAGCCACTATGGAGAACAGAATGGAGGTTCTTTAAAAAACTAAAAATAGAACTACCATACCACCCAGGAATCTCACTACTGGGCATATACCCTGAGATAACTATAATTCAAAAAGAGTCATGTACCACAATGTTCATTGCAGCTCTATTTACAATAGTCAGGATATGGAAGCAGCCTAAGTGTCCATCATCAGATGAATGGATAAAGAAAATGTGGCACATATATACATTGGAATATTACTCAGCCATAAAAAGAAATGAAATTGAGTTATTTGAAGTGAGGTGGATGGACCTAGAGACTGTCATACAGAGTGAAGTAAATCAGAAAGAGAAAAACAAATACTGTATGCTAACACATATATACAGAATCTAAAAAAAAAAAAAAAAGGTTCTGAAGAACCTAAGGGTAGGACAGGAATAAAGATGTAGACGTAGAGAATGGACTTGAGGACACGGGGAGGGGGAAGGGTAAGCTGGGATGAGGTGAGAGAGTAGCATTGACATATATACATTACCAAATGTAAAATAGATGGGTAGTGGGAAGCAGCTGCATAGCACAGGGAGATCAGCTCAGTGCTTTGTGACCACCTAGAGGGGTGGGATAAGGAGGGTGGGAGGGAGACGCAAGAGGGAGGAGATATGAGGATATATGTATGTGTATAGCTGGTTCACTTTGTTATGAAGAAGAAACTAACACACCATTGAAAAACAATTATACTCCAATGAAGATGTTAAAAAAAAAGATAATTGATTTTTTCTAAAGAAAAGCACTATTTTAATTATAGTAAATTTAGCAAGAGCTAAATTATAATTTTTTCAAATATATCATATAACATGCCATATGATTTTTATTCTATAAGCAGTTCATAAATTTCAAGAAAATTAAAAAAAGAGAAAAAGCAGAAGGAATGTCACCCATCATTTCATCACTGATATAATACAAATATTCCTAACATGTTAATACGTGATATCAGAATATTTTGACCTTTTTTCTTTCAGTAGTATTTCTATGCATAATTTTCTGTGTTGTAATTGTAATTTCCATGTTTAATTTTAAATGTTTCTTATTTTTAGAACTCATACACATATTTCTTTTTAATTAATTAATTGTATTGTGGTAAGAACACTAGCACAAGATCTACCCTATTAAATTGCTAAGTTTACACTATGGTATTGTTAACTATAGGCACAAGTTGCATATCATATCTCTAGAATTTATTCTTCTTGCATAACTAAAACTTTACGCCAACAAACAGAACTCCTCATGGTCAAAAAGAGAAGAAATCAAAAGAGAAATTAGAAAATATTTGAACTAAATAAAAATGAAAATCCAACATTTCAGAATCTGTGGGATGCAACTAAAGGATTAGTTGGTGAGAGAAACTGATAGCACTAAATAACTCCATTGGAAAATAAGAATGATCTCAAATCAATTTTCTCAATTCCTACCTTAAGAACTAGAAAAAGAAAAAAAAAAATTAAACTCAAATTAAGCAGAAAAAAGAAAATTATCAGAGCAGAAACTAAAGAAATATAAAACAGAAAAACATTCATTGAAACCAAAGGTGTTTCTTAAAGAAAGTCCAAAGAGATATGGCTTCTAGTAAATTTTACAATTTTTTTAAGGAAGAAATAATAGCAATTCTACTCAAACTCTTTCAGAAAATGGAAGAGATTACTTCTCAATTCATTCTATGAAGCCAGCATTATCCTGATACTAAACCAGACAAAGACATTACAAAAAGGAAAACTACAGACCAATATCCCTCATGAACATAGATACTAAAATTCTGAACAAGATTTTAGTAAATTGAGTCCAAAAGCATGCAAAGGGCATCATGACTAAGTATGATTTACCTGAGACATGCAACAGTGATTTAACAATAGAAAATCAATAGAAAATGGATGAATGCAATTCATTTTATCAACAAACTAAAAGAGAAAAGTTGTACAATCATATAACTAGGTGTTGAAAAGCATTTGACAAAAATCTAACATCAATTCCTGGTTAAAACTCTCAACAAACTAAGAATGAAAATGATTCCATAACTGGATTAAGGGGAATTTACCAAAAACTTATAGGTTACATCATACTAAATGGTGAAAGACTGAATGTTTTCCTTTAAAATCAAGAATAAGGCAAGGATGGTTGCAATCACTACTTCCATTTAATTTTGTGCCAGAGGTTCTACCCAGTGATTTAAAGAAAGGATGAGAAACAAAAAACAGCCATATTGAAAGATGAAGGAAAACTGACTTAGAAGACAGCATAAACATCTATGTAGAATATTGTATGAAATCTACAAAAAACTTATTTGAATTGAAAACCAAATTTAGCAAGGTGTCATGATATGAGCTCAATATACAAAATTAATTTTGTTTCTATACAGTAGCAACAAACAATCAGAAATTAATTTTAAAGTACCATTTATAATAGCATCAAAAACATGAAACCTTTAGGGGTAAATCAGACAAAAATACACAAAACCTGTACACTGAAAACTGTAAACCAGTGCTGAGAGAATTTTAAAGACCTAAGTAAATGGAGCTATATGTTGGAAGACTCAATATTGTTCAGATGTTAGTTGTCAAAGATTTGATCTATAAATTAAATGCAATTCAAATAAAAATTTCAGTAAGCCTGTTTTATAAAAATTAAAAAGCTAATTTTTAAAATTCATATGGAAATACAAAGGATCTAGAACAGCCAAAACAAGAACAAAGTTGGAAGACTAACATTAACTGATCTCAAAATTTATTATGAAGCTGCAACAATCAAGACAGTATGGTATTAGCATAAACATAAAGAAACAGATCTGGAGAGTCCAGATAGACTTGCATATATATGTACAACTGATTTTTGACACAGATACAAAATTAATTCAATTTAATTTTGGAGAAAAGTTTGTTCAACAAGTGCTGTGGGAACAACTGGATCTGTTGCCACAGATCTGCCACACAAAAAAAGCAAAACAAAAAACAAACTTTGATCCGTATCTTGAAAACCTTGTACTATATACAGATATTAAATCAAAATGGGTAATGGGTCATGGACCTAAATGTAAAACCTAAATGTAAACCTACATGTAAACCTAAATGTAAAACAGGAGAAAAATCTCTGCAACCTTAGATTAGGCAGAGTTCCTAGATAAAACACCAAAGGCATGATTCACAAAAGAACAAATTGATAAAATGGACTTCATTAATACTAAAAACTTCTGCTCTTTGAAAGACATTATTAAGAAAATGGAAAGGCAAGACACATACTGGAAGAAAATGTTTGCAAGTCATATATCTGATGAAAGGCTTATAGCCAGAATATGTAAAGAAATCCCAAAATTCAATAATGAAAAAAATCAAACAACTGAACTAAACAATGGGCAAAATATTTGAATAGACACTCCACTAACAAAAGACATAGGAATGGCAAATAAGCATATGAAAAGATGTTCAACATTACTGTTCATCAGGGAAATGTAAATTAAATCCATGAGACACCACTACACACTCATTAGGATGACCAAAATTAAAAAAAAATGATTATACTGGACTTCCCTGATGGCACAGTGGTTAAGAATCCACCTGCCAATGCGGGGGACACGGGTTCGAGCCCTGGTCCAGGAAGATCCCACATGCCGCGGAGCAACTAAGCCCGTGAGTCACAACTACTGAGCCTGTGCTCTAGAGCCCACGAGCCACAACTACTGAAGCCTGCGTGCCACACTACTGAAACCCACGTACCTAAAGCCTATGCTCTGCAACAAGAGAAGCCACCGTAATGAGAAGCCGGCACGCTGCAAGGAAGAGTAGCCGCTGCTCGCCACAACTAAAGAAAGCCTGCGTGCAGCAACAAAGACCCAATGCAGCCAAAAATAAATAAATACATAAAAATTAAAAAAGAAAAAGATTATACCAAGTGTTATGGAGAATGTGGAGCTACTGAAACTCTCACATATTCCTGGTGGGAATGTAAAAAAGGCATAATCACTTTGGAAAACAGTTTGGCAGTCTCTTAGGAATTTATACATACACCTACCTAATAGCCTGTAGAAATTTATAGCAGCTTTATTTTTTCCAGGCAAAAACAGGAAACAACCCAAATGTCCATTAATAGTGAAGGGACAAATTTATGTATATTCATACTATCAAATATTACTCAGCAAAAATATTATGAATTAGTGATATATGTAAAGACATGGAAGGATTTCAAATTAATTGTGCTGATTTAAAGAAGCCAGAGAAGGAAGAGTATGTATTGTACGATGGTATTTATATACAATATATAAAAGAAAATGCAATCTTCAGTGACAGAAAGCACTATAATGATGGAAAGCAGATGGCTGGTGACCTAGCAAGGGGAGTGGGAGAAAGTGGTGAGGGTGAGGAAGGAGGGATTACAAAAGGACTAAAGGAAATATTTGCAGATGATGACTATGTTCACTATCTTGATTGTGATAATATTTTCATATGTGTATATACATATGTCAAAACTTATCAAATTGTGCACATTAAATTTGTACAGTTTATCATATGTCGCTTACACCTCAAAAAAAATGAAAAAAAATTAAAAAGCCAAAACTTTAGCTTAAGTTATTAGAGGAATAGAATTGCCTTTAACTGTGATGAGATGCCTGTGGGTAGATTGGCTTTGGGGGAAGGATCAAGAGTTCAGTCTTGGACATGTTATATTTAAGAGTTTATTAGACATCCAAGTGAGATACCAAATGGGCAGTAGAAAATACAAGTCTAGAGTTCAAGGGAGAGGTCTGGGCTGGAGATAAATGTGAGAGTCACTGACACACAAATAATACTTAAAGCCTTGGAAAGCACTCAAAGGACATTTGTGATTGACTTGGGAACCTCATTCCTGAATCATCCAACATTTACCAACCACTTATTACAATCAGCTCAATACAATTGATGAGATAGTGATGCCTGAGGCTGTATTGTGTAACATATACTGTTTTTACGTAAAGTCATTTGTGCATGATATACTTTTTTGGCAGAGAATACAGTTTTCTTTTTAATGTGGCTTTGACTGCTTTGGATGTCTACTAAAGCTCCCTAGGACTGTGCTTGCTGGGGAGCTGACAGTCTATCAGAGTTTTCTTTAGTTAGCGGGAGTTTGAAAGCTAGCGCTTAAAAGTCCATGCTAATGACCTGGTAATTGTTTTAATGGATTTTCAATGAAGTGTGAAGTTCTCGGCTGACTTCTCGACAAAGTGTAAAGTATGGTAAAGTGTGTGAGAGAGTTATTCTCATTCCTGTGAATTTGTCTCTATCTGTTTACAGAATCAAGAAACATTGCCAAGTACAGCTTTGGCTATTTTGTCAATACAAATCTGCTTTGGGTGTGTGAGATTCAAGCAGGATGTCTGGATTCTGTTTAGCAGATGGGCTGGGGCAAAGCAGGGTACCTTCAGAAGAGCCTTCAGCCCTTCTGAGCAAAGAGAAGACTTGACCATCTGATAGACTGAGAATAAGGGCCCTGAAGATGCCAGCCTGGATTCCTGGCATCTATCTTGCTCAAGACTTCTCTTGCCTCTCACCTGGAAGGGAATAGATGCTTCTCTAGGCTTTTTCATTTCTTGTTTCTAATACATTTTGTCTAGAGGACCAAATATTCCTATTGTGCTTCCCAATCCCCATAAAAGAACACTCCGTGCAATTGACATTAGTGCTTTGATTTAGGTTTACTGCTGTGTTAAGCCATCTTGGGGTGTGCATTTATGCTAACCCAGAAATGATTGAGGAATAGCAAACTTTCCTCACAGTGCTGAAGGGGTAGAGAATACATAGTTTTTTTGTGTTATGAAATTTGTTTTCTTCTGCCTTTGTTTTATGGCATATAGTAGATTTCGAGGGCATGGAATGGTCAAATGTTGTTTCTTGTTTGGGTCTTTAGGGCTTGGAGTCTGCACTCTATGTCAGCTCTTTAGAAGAAATACTACTAAGAGTACAGGGAGGCCACTGACAGCTCTACTCAAGGGTGGAATTCAGCCCAGGGCAAGGCAGTTGTGTCTTAGGCCCTAGTCAATAAGTTTTAAGGTGTTATTATAAATGAATCAGTCTCATAGATCTGAACTCCATTGAGGTTCTTAGTGTTGCAGTGAATTAACAGTGTATGACTCTTAGGTTGGGTTCCTTGGAAACAGACACTGAGGTGGAGATTTGTATCCAAGAGGTTTATTGAGTAGCACTCTCAGGCACAGCACCAAATGGAAAGTGCGGGGAGTAGGAATGGGTAGAGGGAGACGTTGAGCTGAGATACAGTTGTAACAAAGCCTTAGCCCATCCCCTGGGGAGACCTGGATTTGGAGGGTGGTCCTACAGAGTTGTTCCAAATTGAGGCATGATCGTGGGAACTTTGTACCTTCCCATCAGCCAGTCATTGGATACAGGCTGCTCTTGGAGAAAGAGTATAAACTTGGACTCTCTCCCTTTGGCACAGAGTAATTCTTGGATTGGGATGCAGAAGTTAACCATCGACAGCCAACACACCTAGCAGCCGGGGTAATGAATGCTTCAATTCTGAAGGGAAGATCTGAGTCAGGCAACACAGCATCCTTTACATGATTAATAATGAAAGACAAGATTATACTGTAGCTATATTATTGACAACAGTAATGTTTCATTTTGCTTTGAAATTATGTCAGTTATTTGTACTAATAATAACAAAATAACCTAATTGAAGGCCTACTCTGCACTGTCCACTTTCATATACTGTAGTTTCCTGTTTTTTTTTTTTTTTCTTCTTTTTTAATCCTCACAGCAACCCTGTAAAGTAAGTATCATGTTACCATTGCTCTTGAAAAGTATGGTTCAGGGATATGAATTGCCCAATTTCATACAATTACTATCTGATCACATCACATGTTTTTTTCTACACTGTCATCTCTGTCCAGCTATATTAAACTTTTTGTGTTTCCAAAATTTATCTTGCTTTTCCTTGTTTCTTTGCATTTGTATGATGTTGATTACCTGGAATGTCTTGCCTTGCTTGTCTGCCTATCAAACATCCATTCATCCTTCAAGGCTCATTCTAAAGATTATCTCCCCTGTGAAGTTTTCTTGGACTCCCTCTCCAATAGTTATTCTCTCTTCGTCTATGGTCTCGGAACACTTTGTACATGATACCTCATAGATGCCTGATACATACGTGTTCATGAAATGAAGGCATGGGTTCATCTTTTCAGTCATGTTGCTTGGCTTTGAGATTTGCCTAATACATTTCTTCTATGAAGCCGCTTAATCTTGGAACCACTTTGTTTTCCTGCAGTTCCCAGTGAAGCCTGGTATGTGTACCTAAGGAATTTATCTTGGCTGATCAAGTTGAGCATCACCACAGCAAATATTGGAAACTGCTACCAGATTTTCCATTTCAGGGATGCTTTCAATGATGAATTTGTCTGAAACTCATATAAATTACACCCAAATTGTATTCTCAGGCAATTATTTGATTCCATGCTGAAGATATACTGAGTTTGTTCATACCCAGAAAGTGTAAAGAATATCTTAATTCATTTTGTTTACTTTCTTTTTGGGGCAGCTTCTTACACACTGAAAGAATTTCAGTGTGGGGAGGAATAATGTGACAGTAATTAGCACTGATTTTGCTGATGAAATATCCAAGGTTATAAGTAAAGATGCATGCTATTAAATGACCTTAGTGATGATCTACAAACTTGCTCTAAGTTCTAGAGCTCCGCTGGTGGGCCCCATGCCTCAGGCTCTCTTCCCTGTTTTCTTTTGTGCTCACTCTTGGACAGAACTAACCAGGATGTTAAAGCTCCACGATGACCGCAGGATATGTAACTCTGTTCCCAAGTTATTGAGTTAGAAAAGGAATCTTCTGAATTAAAAGCAGTGATAAGTACAAGTTTATAAACTCTTTGTAGCAACTTTGAACAAGAGTAGAAATAATGGACTCTCTTACTAAATAGGACTCCTTGCATTGCCTTACCTCTTTTCTTTGGCAGTTTTACCAGGGACTAAAGCCAGCTCTGTCATCATGGAGCAATCTTTGACTTTTCATGAATGCTTCTGAGCTGACAAACTGGTTGGTGTCTGGAAGTTTTCTTCCATCAGACCAAGTATAATTTGAAGGGAAGATGTATACTGGAAAATGGATTTTTGCTTCCATTGGCCTGCACTTTTGCCTGTGCTTTGTTGGCACTGTCAGGAGTGCTGCAGTGTAGACAGTCATAGAGTGAGTGCCACCTGCCCAGCTCCTCTCATGTTCAGCCTCACCCAAGTCCTGAACATTCTCGTCACTCTCTTGTATCTGCCTTGTCTATCTGTTTCGCCAAACTGGTTTCTTCTGATGACAAAGCCCCTTCTAAACTGTAAATTACATATCTATTCATTCCCCTTTCAATGCATTATGGTGCTATTCCCTCTCATAAAGGGATGATTCTAATAAGTGGGTCTATTGGAATAATTAATGCAGATCTCATAAGTGACAATTTACAAGTCAGGAGTGGCTTAAATAGGGAAGGAAGAGGCTGGTCTAATTTACCTTATTGCACATTTCTTGCCACTGACTTTACAGAACAAATGGAACTAAATCATTGTTAATGCTGAGCCTTAAATTTTTCTTCTAGTCATTTCTCTCTCTTTTAGGTATTCACACTCATAAACACACTGTCCCTTAAATATTAATCCAGCTTTGTTATTTAATCAAAAAGCTTCTGTGTTCTTTTCTTACTTTACTTTAGCCTTTTGTGAGACATATCAAAAGCACCAAAAAGACTACATAATTTATAACCAACGTTTCTTTTTCCTCTTTCAAACTCCCATTTTCATGGACAAGTGATACTTTTGTAACTTCTTGGAGACTGTCTGTCATTAAATCATTCCCCCGGGTCAGTGTGCCCTTTACCAGTCAATAATACACATCAATATTCTGGAGGTTTATAGAAGATGTTAAAGACATCTCTCAGAAACCCAAAGATTATACTATTTTTCCAAAAAGTTTTAAATTGTCCTTCTTTAGCTCTTGAAAGCATCAGTTCCTCACTTTCAAAGTATTTTTGAGTTTTTCTCTTGGTTTGTTTTATTGTAGAATCCAAGTTGTCCTTATATTCCTGTTTGTATTAGCCATTAACACCATTTTACCTAATCCCCAACATTTGTTTATGCTTTGTGTCTTTGTATTCATTGTCTGAAAATGTTTGGTACATGTACTCACATTTATTTAGTCAAGAAATGTTTATTCAGGGGCTACAATCATGCCTAATACCTTGGAAATAATGGATTTCCAGTGGATCCTCTAAAAGGATCCATTCCAAGATCCTGTTAGAGGATTTTATTCAGGGCTGCTTACTCTCATGAGGTTCTATTCAGGGATTAAAAACAGAGTATGGCATAGAAATTACCCATGAAGTGGTGAAAACAAGCATGGAATCAGGGGGGTGCTCAGACAGTGAGGGCTCCAGGGAGGCACAGAGAGACAGGGTATCTAAACAAGCCTGCTGAAGGTCAGTGAGCTTTTTCTGGAGGATCTGATATCTACACTATATCTTGAAGAAAAATGTGGTCTCCAAGTAAGGAAAGAATGGAAAAGTGTAGCAGGCAGGAAAAACAGTGGTTTCAAATATGATGGTGTAGTTGGAATTACAAATAATTCAATATCACTAGAGTGAAAAGGAGAAGCCAGAAATTGGGGTGGGGATGGGTTCGGAGACATGGCTCTGGAGGTGAGCAGAATCCAGCTCATAGCAAACTTTCTACGCCATGCTAGGGAGCTTGGTTTTTATTCTACAGACAACAGGGAACTGTGGAAAGATTTTTAGCAGAGGAGGAAATAGATTTACATTTCAGTTCACTTTCTGGGGTGTGAGGAGAACACATTTGAGGAGAGTGAGTTCAAGGGCAGGGAAAACAGTTTGGAAAGTGGCTGCAGTTCTCTAAATGAGGTGTGAGGATAGCTGAGACTCCAGTAGAGGTGGTAGACCTACAAAGAAAGGGACCCGTTTGAAAAATCTTTAGGAAATACTCTTGTTTGGGGAAGGTGAGTGGATTGCCCATCCTGTCATCCATCCATGAGAGTGTGTAGGTTCAGCCTCTTTGTTGGTTCTTGGAGTGAGAAAGACATTATTCTTTCCTGAAATGATTCCCAGTATCTTTGTGCACTGTCAATACATTAGGCATCTGATTTCTCAAGGATAATGCTCAAGAGACACCAAGTTTTCTGCAGTGGGTCCAATGCGTTATTCAAAAGTTTTTTTTTTTAACCTCTTGAATATCTGAAGCTTAATTCTAGTGAGGAGAGCTGTCATTTTCTTCCCAGACAGGAAGCTGAACTGTCTTTTCGAATACCCCGGGGCTTTCTGGACTCACAAACCTTTCATTGTAAGTACTTGTCTAACTTACAGGGAAGTTACACAGAATTCTCACCATTCCCTATGCTTAAGATGCATCACGCATCTATAGTCTGCCTTTGGTGCATGGGCCCCTCAAAGTAAGCACCTCTGCAGAGGTCAAAGGAATTGTTCTTTGAATTTGGACATGGGTCTCAGTACGGGGGCATGTGATGTCTATGCTCAAGACTGCTGGTAGTTATGCATTAGATCCCCAGTCTATGGAAACTTAGCTGCCAGAAGAAAAGAAATATCTAACTTTAAAAAATTAATTCATTTATTATTTAAAATATTTATTAAGATGCTATTCCATGGCCTGGTGCTATATGTGGTACTGATTGATTTATTCTTTCTCTGGGATTAGATGGGTGGTAAGTCAGGGCTAAGGAATGGGCCATGTGAGGCTTGTCCTCCCATCCACGGGTGGGAGTGGATAACCACCCAGGACAGCCATATACCAGGGTAGTATGTGGAGGGATCTAAACCAAAGTCCTGGGGCAGAAGCCAAAAGTCAGGAGCTAGTGTGTAAGTGTGAAATCCAAGAGGGAAGAAAAAAGATGGAGAGACGAGACAGAGTTAAGGGGTAGCACCAGACAGGGATGGAGCCAAGTGACAGCAGGTTCAGAATGAGAGCAGAGATCCAGGGACATCGCTGCAAACAGATGGGAGTGAGAGGCTCACTGTACGGGATGCTGGGGAGTTACGGGTGTGGGTGCTTCCCGTTTGCTTAACAAGCACAGGTTTTGTGGCAGACATGCCTTTGGAGGTGCAAGGTAAGGGCTCTTAAAAAATCACTGTCTGCTTGCAGCAGATAAGACTAAAACAAATGGAAACCAGCAGGCACAGAAAGCAGACAGCACCGACTGACTGTACTATTGTGTGATGTGAGCACCTAGAGAAAGAGTTCAGTGTGGACCAAATTTGTAGGAATTTGGTGAATGAAGTAGAGGTTAAGTTGTACAATTGTCTTCCTCAAAAGCCTTATTCTTTTCAGCCAAACTCACCATGCCTTCCCTGACTCCACATTATCCACACTCCCTCTGTCGACCGCTGCCTGTGACCTTATGCTTCCGACTCTTGCTGAGGAGCCACCTTCTTTATGACAGCCCACCCAGAGTCACTAACTCAGCATCGATTGCCCTCCCCACCCATAAAATTTGTATCCACCTCCTCCTGGCTGGTAGTCACTTCAGCAGTTGTCTCTGTTAGATCATGAGATCCACAGAATATTTTATTATTCACTGTTGATCTCCCTGGATATCCAGCCCAACAAATGATGGAGGACGCTTCACTTGGGCATTTACAGATCTCTATCAACTATGCCCCACCATCCTTCTCCTATTTCCACAGTTTTGAAAATTTCATCTTTCATTAGTCTGGAATCTGCCCCTTCGCTCTAGGTAAGCCTGTCCATCTCCCCTCTCCACCGACATTTTATTCCTTCCAAACTCTTTTTGCTCCCTTTTCCCATCTGCACTTCCCTTTCTTCTTTCTTCCTGCCATCATCCTCTTCTTTTCCACTTCTTGTTCCTTTTTTGCCCCTTCAGGAACCATCTTCAAGATCTTGCCTTCATGACTCTTGACGCATATTCACCTTTTGTACTATTATTCTTCACTTGCCAATACATTTGTAACTATCCTCATACCATTCATTCATCAAAACATTCACGCATCAATTTTTCTCATCAAATACTTATAAGTGACTACTATGTGAAATAAAGTGTGTTACACACTGGAGACACACCAGGGAATGTGACACAATCCCTGCTCTTCAAATGTTCAGTCTGGTGCATTTGGATTGTCTCCCTACTTGAGTTTAAAAAATAATAAACATAGACATTCACATTTACTTCACAGTTTACAATGTATTTACAAACTTTATTTCTTGTGTAATTTGATCTTTTACACAATTTTTTTATGTAAACTTAGTTAAGGAAAAATTAATTTCAAATAAATTATATTAATTAAAAATTATCTATTGGACAACCCAGATGATCTGACTCAAAGTCCAGTGCTCTATCTACCCAGGGGTACTGCAGGGAGGAGAATTTCTCCTCAGGTTCTCTAATAACTTCTCAATAGTGCAAAGAATGGTGCTCCCACATAGTTAGCACTCAGTAAATCTTTAGTCATCTTCCTGAGGAATTTGCCATTACTTGATATTCTGACTAAAAAAATAGAGGAGATCAAAAGTGGTCGATCTATCTGATTTTATTTGCCCAAGTTCATTTGACCCAAGGAAAGCTTGTGCCTGGGAAATGTCATACAGTCAAAATGGCACATCATAAAACTTGGATCCTGTAAGAAAACAGAATTTAGTTCTGGCTCTTCTACCTTTGCACAGAGTGGTGGCAGCGGTGGTGGTGGTGGTGGTGATGGTGGTGGTGTGTATGTGTATTTAAGTATTACTCTCTATCTCTATGAATTTTTAAGAGTTTGAAGCATTTAAAACATATTTGTTTGAAAGTACCATGAAGACTGGTGGGAGATGAAGCGTCAGGGTGCAGACAAGAGAGGTATCAGGCATATTATGGTGGTGGTTGTCCTAGTCATTCTCTTTTCTTGGACCTGGTGATTTCTGGTTGCTCTGGCTAGGATCTGTGGTTCTCGAGATCAATAAACTCATGGAATTCAACACTGGTGGAGTTGAACATTAGAGTTCGACATCAATAACCAGATACATAAGACTAACCTCAAACAAATTCTAACTTAACAATGTCATTGCCATGTAGAACTGCCTGTTGTTCTAACTTCTATAATTCAATACAATTCAGTTCAATCCCATTAAACTAACATTTACTGATCATTGGCAACATTCTAGACACTCAGGTTTACAGAAGAATAATGCTCAGACCCTGACCTCCAGCAAACTCAAGTAGTCTTTCTTTTTTTTCTCCTATCATGCCATTTTTTTGTCCTCTTTCTCTATGGTCCCTAAGGGATGTGGGGAAGACATCAATTATCTCTTCTTTTTATAAAGAAACATTGGTTGACATGTTTTTCTCTTTTGTCAAAAGAATCCTTTTAGTCTTAAGCATATCCTTTCCCTGGCACCCAGTACATTTGATCACCTGGTAACTGTCCCAACTCCCCACAGAGAACCAGGAGAAGACCACAAAAGCCATTTTATTTGTTTCAACTCAGCTGAGTTCTTAGAGTTCACCTTCCAGTTGGACAAACATTATAACAAAGTGAAAGGCAAAAAAAGGTCAACTTTTGAATGGCCTTGTCAGAAGAACAACACACTCTCAGAAGCTGGCTGATTTGCTCTATCTTTTGATTCTTTACAAGATGGAAAAAAGTGCCTAACTGATGTAACGCTGACATTCTTTGTCTCCAAATGTCCAGAATGGCACCTTCCATGGCCGCTGTCATTCTTCTGAATGCTGACTGCCCCTCGGGGGGGAATTCACACTGAGACTTGTGCTGCACAGCAAAACTTCTACTCGGATAACGAAGAAGTGGTCGCGGGTGCAGGGGCATGCCCAGTGTATGAAAATGGATTTGTGGATGCCACAAGAAGGGGCACAGAGATTCAGGAGCTCTCTTAGCTTATAATAGTCAGGAAAACTTCACGTTCTGTGCTAGAAATGAGAGCAGGAGAAAAAAATTAGCATAAGGAAATAAAGTGAGGAAACAATCTGTTTGCATCTAATGTCTCAGGAAACACATATTTTATATACATTCTGGCAACAATACAGATAGGCAAAAATGTTTTTTTTTTTTTAACCCCCCAGATATTTCAACTATAATGATCTGTTTCAAGATCTTTCCCAGTCATGAAATGATGAACTGGGGGAGTGAGAAGCCTGAAGCAAGGCGAAGACTACTGAGAGTCTAGGAAGTTTTTATTAAGTGACTCATAAATAGCAGGAGGAAAATTATAGTGGTTACAGTAAGCTCATTTTAATTAAAGTGAAACGTAGTTTTTCCTGATGTGGAACTGTATTCTGAATTCATCACTACAGGGTCTGGATAAGTTCAAACACTTAAGAACTAAGCCCTGATAGAAGCAGATGTGCTTTGGGTATGTTACAAATGGGGCCACTGATGCACTGGACTAATTTTCTTGCTTAACCTTGAAGAGCTGTGACCTCAGTGGCCCCATTTGTAACATACCCAAGCTCTTTAAGCTCTTTGAGTTCTCTCAGAAGTATTTTTTTCCATCTGCGAAATGGAAAGGGATGTTGCAGGTGCTTTGTGGGCAATGTATAAACAGCAACAATCTTAGAGGAGTAGGATTTAGGAATAATGATGTAAGTTTATGTCTCCCTCACCCTTTCTTTCCCACGCTGACCAGTCCTCTGTCTTCACAGACTGAGCTGACTCAGGGACTCTTGCTCCCCTTTGCACAAGCCTTAGGCACAAGGGGGTGTGCGTGGGTGGATTTGACCTGTGACAAATATGCACTACAGAGGCACTTGAAAGAACACCCTGAAAACATGGGTCTACCATTCATGTCCAGTGGTAGAAAGAACGATGCCCTCTCTTCTCCCAAGATGTCCACGTCCTCATTCCCGGAACCAGGGAATATTGCTACCTTACATGGCAAAAGGGACATTGTGTATATGGTACATTAAAGATCTTGAGGTGGGAGATTATCCCGGGTTATCTGGGTGGGCTCAAACAAACTACAAAGGTCCTTATAAGTGACAGAGTGGGTGTCAGACTCAGAGAGAGATTTGAAGATTTTCCAGCCTACAGAAGCTGGAAAAGAGGAGGAACGGATTCTTCCCCAGAGCCTCCAGAAGGAACCTGCCAACATCTTGATTTTAGCCCAGTGGAACCTATTTCAGACTTCTGACCTCCCAAACTATAAATCTGTGTGTTCTTAAGCCACTAACATTGTGACAATTTCTTACAGCACCAATAGGAAATCAATACACATCCCAAGACCACCATTTCATCATTTGATAATAGACAATAGAGTGAAAAAAAAAAACAAACAAAAAAACCCTCCATCAGCCTTCTCCTTTAGAGGTAGTCCACTGACTGCAGGAGAAACAGAGCTGATAGGAATGGACTGAACTTTACATCCTTACTGAAGTGCCTAGTGTGTAGGGATATAACTTAGCATTATTTTATTTATCATAATATATTTCACCTCACACCTTCCAGAATGATCTTCTGAGACCAGAAATCTGATCGCACTACTTTTTTGTTTAAAAAATTTCAATGTTTTTTCATTGCCTTCAAGAGAGGGAGTGAATTCCTTAGCATGGTCTACAAGACCACCTATGATCTGTTCCTGATTGAGCCCCTGGCTGCATTTCCAACCACACCTGCTCCCCCATTTAGATTTTAAGCTCTGCCCATGGTGAGCTACCTACAGGTTTCCACATGCTATGGTTTCCCACAGTCCCTTGCTTTCACTTGAATGTCCTTTACTTTTAGATAATATTTCTTGAGCACTTATTATTATAGCTGGCACTTATAAACACTTTATACGTATTAATTCATTAAACTCCATGCTGTAGGGCTAGTGTTATCCCCATCTTATAGATAAGGAAACTGAAGTACAAGGAAGTTAAGTAGCTTGACCAAGGCCACATGCCTAATAAATGGAAAAACAAAGATACTGACCTGGGAGCAGGAGTGAGGCACAGGGGGAAGTGAAACAGGGAAGGAGGAAAAGCCAATATAGTTGGTCATGTCTTTGGGCACCTAGAGTTTGATCCTGCTAGATTCTTCAGAGTTGCAGATAGAAAACCCCTTGAAATTGTCCACCTGAGAATTTATAGGGAATATATTTCCTCACTGGTTTCCATTTCCCATTGATGGAGGCTTACCAATGTTGGGGATGTTAAGTGTCTCATATTATGTGGTGGCACATGGGTGCAAGGCCAGCAGACACCTGGGCTACACCAGTGTTCTACAAAGTGACACTGGAAAACACTTAGAATTAGAGATTCCCAGGGCAGAAAGCTAAAGGCACACAGCACACACTTCAGGTGACACACTAACACAGAAATCCTCATAAAACTCTACCACAGCTATAGTGGAAATTGGAGGTAAGGCCAGAGAAGTGAAGTACAGTATAATAGGCTTCTGATACCAGGTCTTTGGTTTCCTGATAAGGTTAATATTTCAGGGGTGTGGGGTATGTGGAATGAAGGTCCTTCTATAAATGTGCATAGACTTCAAAAGCTAAACTAGGCCCTTGCTATTCTTGTCAGCAAGAGTCACACAGATTATGTGGATCTCAGATACCACATGTCTTCCATAAACACTCTGTCTTAGGAATTACTGTATAAAAATGGTCACATGACATAACTTTTTAATGCTTTAATAAGTGTTATTTTTATTGTTATTATAATTTATATTATTATTCATGTATTCCTTTCATTCAGTTAGATACTTTACAAATGTATGCTAATTATGATTCTTTGATGTATATTTTCTGGAGAAAAATAAGTAACAAGCTAAGCAAGGCAAAACCATACAGATAGGCACCAGAAAGAATCCAAAAATTCTGAGGCTGATACCACCCACACTAGGAGTTTTGCTTAATGCCGTCCATGAGACCTATTTAGTTTAAAGAACGTATTCAAGGAAGGGGTGGGGTGGTGAGAGGACAGAACCTAATGGAATTTTTGGATTCGGCTGATTCGATAGAATCACCTGGGTTCATCTGTCACTCACTTTCTGAATGTCAAAATAAGTGCATTCAGATTAGGTAAAAGGAAATACCTTCTCATGATGCCTCACTACCTACTAGGCTTGAATCAGAGGCAGTAAATTTGAGCAGAATTCTCATAGACCTGGAAAGCACCATGACTGTTGATGACAGCTGCAGATGACAGAGGAGCAGGCCAGGGTGGGAGGACCATGGTGGAAGGGCCACGGTGGGAGGGCCCCTGGAGGTGAGGGGCTCACTCTGCACCGAGCCTGGCATTGCTGGCCAAGAGACTCATGTGTTTGAGGCCGTGGGTATGAGGTTTGTATGGACAACAGGGCACTGATGTCCTCATGAAGAAAAACAAAATGAAGAATTATCCAGAGGTCTGACTTTACAGCAATTCTGTGGTTCCCCAGTCTCTTAAAAAAAAAGATTATTTCCAGAGTCTATTTGCTTCATGGCTGGAAATCGGGTGAGCAAAATGTAAGGGCTGTTTGTCAACTCTCAGGCAGAGAAATCACTAATTCATTTCTTCCTGAGCTCAGGGAACCTGGTCTCCTTTTATCCAAAGAAAATTGCTTCCCAGAGAAAGCGCTGTCATCATAAGGAGGAAAGGGATTCAGCAGCACTGAGTTGGCAAGTTGCTCATTTGCTCCTGTTCTTTAATTGATTCTTGAGCTGGAGACTACTTGTGAGCTTTCTGCCTAGAAGTTTAAAACTAGCCTCCTGTATGATTATAGAAAGTCATTAAGTTACATTTTGTTTTTAATAAACACACACACACACAAACGTAGGCACACTCACACACGCCTCTATTCTCACAGGTCACCTTTACCTTGAAGGTTGAATGTAAACTCAATCCAGCAAATATATACTGAATGTGTGCTATGTGCCAGATACCATGATGAGTGCTGGGGAAAAGAAAGACATGGTTCATGCCTTCGTGAGCCAACAATCTCTTCAGTAAGAAAAGAACTTGGAATGAGGAACCATTCATTCATTAACCCTTCAACAAATATGTATTGAGGGTTTCCTATAGACTGAATTATGTCCCTTGCAAAATTCGTATGTTGAAGCTTTCACCCCCAGTAGACTGTATTTGGAGATTGAGCCTTTAGGGAGGTAAAGTTAAATGATCGTAAGAATGGAACCATTAATCCCTTAGGGCAGGTGTCCTTATAAGAAGAGGAAGAGACACCAGAGAGGTTTCTCTCTCACAGCAAGCATGCACAGAGAACAGGCCATGTGAGGACAGGAGGAAGGCAAGCTGTCTGCAAGCCAGGAAGTGAGGCCTCACCAGAAAGCAACTCTGATAACACCTTGATCTTGGACTTTTAGACTCCAGAACTGTGAGAAGCACATTTCTATTGTTTAAGTCACCCAGCCTGTGGTATTTTGTTACAGCAGCCCAAGCAGACTAACACAGGACCTATTTATTATGTGCCAGGCACTGAGTTGAGTGCTAAGGGTACAACACTGAACACAACTTGCATAGATCCTGTCCTCAAGGGATTTCTTTCTTGTGGAAGAAGGTTAACTATAATGAATGCTATGAGAGTAGAAATAGAGCTACCTGTGGAGAATTCATCAAAGGCATATGACTTACGATGCATTTCTAATATTTATAATTATATATATGCATATATACATATATATTGCCTACTTTATCTCAGATATTATATCATGACTCAATATTGTTAAGATGTCAATTCTCCCCAAATTGTTAAGATGCCTATAGATTTCTGGCAATCTCAATAAAAATTCTAACAGCTTTTTGAAGAAACTAACTAGCTGTTTATAAAATTCATATGGAAATGTAAAGTATGTAAAAATACAAAAAAAAACTTTGAAAAAAATTATTTATTTTATTTATTTATTTTTGGCTTCATTGGGTCTTCCTTGCTGCACATGGGCTTTCCCTAGTTTTGGTGAGCGGGGGCTACTCTTTGTTGCGGTGCGTGGTCTTCTCATTGCGGTGGCTTCTCTTGTTGTAGAGCACGGGCTCTAGGCTTGTGGGCTTCAGTAGTTGCAGTGTGTGGGCTTCAGTAGTTGTGGCTCGCAGACTCTAGAGCGCAGGCTCAGTAGTTGTGGCATATGGGCTTAGTTGCTCTGCGGCATGTGAGATCTTCCTGGACCAGGGATCGAACCCATGTCCCCTGCATTGGCAGGCGGATTCTTGACCACTGCACCACCAGGGAAGCCTTATGACTTATTTTAGAAATCAGGAAATTGTAAAGTCAAAGATGGTGGAGTTTGGGATTGGGGAGTTTGGTCTAGACAGTTGCAACAGTCTGTGTGAGGACATAATGGCAGGAGAGACCATGGCTAGTTTGAGATCCTGGAATGAGGCCAGCATGGCAGAGCTTAGTTGGCGATGGAGAGAGATAGGCATAGGTCATCTCACACAGACTCCTGAGGCCATGTTCAGAAAAGTGTACTTGATTTGAAGAACTCAGGAAGGATTATAAACAAGAAAAATAAATTAAATTAGAGTATTATGGAAGAACTCTAGTGGTGGGTAAGCAAGTCAGGAAGAATAAGGCCCTCAGACTCCAGTGATTATTATAGCCTAAAGCACTGGTTCCCAAGGCTGGATGGAGTACATGAAAGAAGTGATTTTTGTGGAAAAATAATCATTTGTATATGCGTAGAAGCATCTGTCCCTTAGGCATGTTTTATAATTGTACTTTCTGCAGCCTGCTAGGAAGAAAGTACCTACGTTTTTTCAAAGGAAGATACTTCATATGTTTGTGGTTTTAAGACCATCAGATGCCACATCAACCGTACCAAAATAGACTACGCAAAATGCAATGTGTTGAGAGACATGTATAACTGAATCATTCACTTAGAAACGTCTTTCTTTACTTGTCAGATGAGAAATGGTTGGAACTGATAAGTGATCTGCTAGAGAGTCTGGTTCGTTAGGTATACATCCATCCAGTAGGTGTTAGCAATTACACTCCTTTGACAGGGATTCAGGCCCACACCTCAGAACAAATCTCACCAATGACCAAAAGTGTTGATGGGAAGACGACTAATTATGGTGAAGCCTGGATGTTTTTGCCAAGTTGTCACACTCAGCATGAACGTCGTTCTCCACTCTAGAAAGGAGCTCAAAGGACGTTGAGAAAAGGCTGGGATTTAGAACTGTGGCTATAGGCAGGGTTGAGTGTGGGACGGACAAGGGGGAAAGAAAAAACACATCAGGCTGCCAGACACTTGATAGAGTTTATGCAATTAGTTCCTCATTCCTTTCATGTAGCTAAGCCAATCCAAAAGCACACAAAACATTCTACTTAATGCCCTATGAATTTCACAAGAGTGACTTTCTGGAACTGAATTGGACATTTCTTTAATTTCCTTGATTTCTTTTTCTTTTTCTTTTTTTTGTGGACCCTATTCCCTTAGTTGCTACTCTGCCTTGCTTCATCTACCACATAGCACATCAAAGAATATTTTATACAATTCCTGTGAGATTTGAACTTTCAGAGTCATAGCATTTCCCCCAATTGTTTATATTATGTTTGCTTATTTCTTTTTCTCCCTCTGGAATGCCCAGCTGGGCTTGGATTGTATTCTGCTCTCTGATCTGTAGCATGGAGATTTCTGTACATGCATTCCACGAGTGGGCTGTCCCTGGTTATCAGTGGGAACTCTTCCCAGAGAATAAGTGCAGAGCATGTTCTAGAGGGCTACTGTACAGGCAGGAGACAAGTCTGCCTTTTGACTGCAGAGAATAGTAAATTACAGTGGATCATTTTTAACTCCATCTGCAACATTTGGCACACTAACACAGGGGATGGCTGGAAAATCTGGTATGTTGGAAACTGAGTATTCTTTAAATGCAAAAATGAAGAGCATGGCTAAATAAAAAGAGAAATGGCAGAAGAATTGTTTCAAGGTGGATTTGTCATTTATCAGTGTAATATTTAGACAACCTCTCCAGTCTCTCATTCCTTTCTCTCACTAACCTAGTTTTAATTATGCCATGTGAAAAATGTACTTGGTCTTTACAGCCATAAATTAAGTTGCTTCTTGTAACTGCTTCTAAATTTCATGGGTAAAAGACTTGGGCTGGTCTTTGATCATGTACCACAAAAATGTCAAAAGACCACAAGAAAAATAGACGAGATGAAAGCCTGTCAAACAAAGGTTAAATTTTACCAAGTTTCATTTTTCCTGAGTTCTTGGCTTCTTCGGTTACAAATTGATTAGGTATTTAAAATTAAATTAAGATTAACATGAAATTCTTCCAACCTTTCTATTGGGTTTCATGGTTTCCTTTTGGTTTTCTACACCTATGTGTACAAAAAAATTGTTGAGTTTATTCAAGTTGGCTTTTTCTCAATTCCTGAGCTGAAACTCCAGAACTCTGGGTTGTTGGTGCTTTGATTCTGGCAGGAGCCTTGTTTCAGTCGTGCAATATGAATGACAGAATTTCGCTCTTACCTTAATGGTGGATTATATTTTCATTGCTCCTTATACTTTCAGGAGATTCCCGGCTTCCCCCCAACATTCCTTAATGTCTTTGTTTCAAACACACATAAAACATTTTCTTTGAAGCAAGATTTGAACTGGTATATTACGAAAGAGTGTTGTCTTGTCGTTAAAACCACCAAGGATGGACATTATAACTAACTTTTTTCCCCAGCCAAGAAGCTAGTAGGGCTAGCTAATCTTTATTATCAGTGCTGCATATTGATGTCCTACAGTGTGCAAAGCACTGAAGCTGTAGCTTTACATACTTTATCTCCTTTATCCTCACAATAACTCTAGAAGGTGGGAGGTGGGCACTGTTATGCCTATTTTGTAGTTAGGGACACTGAACATCAGAGATGTTAAGGAACTTGCTCAAGGGAAGTCTTAGTGGGCCTTAGAGTTGGGATTCACGCTCATGCTTGGCAGCCTGTGATCTTCCCACCCTGCCTCCCTGCCACACAAATGACCATAAAGGACTTCTCCTTGGGTCTGTGTAGGCTGACAGTTTGGGGGAGGGGGACAGAGAGTCATGTTTGGGACCAGTGGGAGGCAGAATTGTGAAAAGTTTATTTGGACAGATTCCAGGATCAGGTTGATGTTGGAACACTTAACCTCTGTGCCTCAGGTTTTTTTCTTTTTCCTTGTCTGTAGAATGGGGATAATAATATAATAGTATCCTTTCAGAGGGTTGTTGTTAGGACTGAATTATCCATATAAACTAGTTAGCACCTTGTCTGCTACAGAGAAAATTGTTAAGAACTCTTATTTTCTTTCTCTGCCTCCCTGCCTTCCTTCCTTCTTTCCAACAGCAACCATTCACTGAGTATTTAGTAAATATCTGTTATTCCCTATTCTAGATATGGAGTTATCAGATGTGAGTGCAAAGGGGTCCTTGAAACTCACAGATTTTAAACTCTTAAGCTTCTTGAGGACACTAAATTATAAAACGATGGGATAGACACTATTATAAAATTATGAGTGATAAAATAGTGGTTGAGTAGAATTTTCCCAAATGAAGAAACAGATGAGAAGATGAGAAGGATAGTTGAAGTAGAAGAAAGATCATGTGCAAAAATCTGTGGCATGTGGCCCGATGGGTGAAGGGCGTGAAGAGTGCAGTCAGGAGGGAGGGACGGTGAGGTGGAAAAATAGAAAAGTGAGCAGAGAAGGGCTTCAGTGCCTCTGTGGGGCATTATTTTAGTTATGTAACAAATGTGTATAATCCTCATTATGTGTCACTATTCTATGCCACTGACTAGTATTAACTCACTTAGTCCTCACAACACTGTGAGATAGGTACTGTCTTTATCCCATTTTATAGAGGGAGAAACTGAGGTGCATCTCAAGTCAGCCAGTTAGTAATTGGCACAGCTGGGATTGGAACCCACACAGCTTGACTCTGGAGCCCTTGTTTAACCATCTTGCTTGGCTACTTTGCAAATGTGGATCCAATCCTGCAAAAATAGGAAACTATTCACTGATCTTAGGCAGACCTGGAGATGTGATTTTTTTGAACTTTCAAAAGATTTTTTTTTTGTGGTACCGTAGGGTGATTTGGAGGGGGAGAGACTAAAGGCAGATAGATTGATTACAAGGGTATAATAACGCAGGAAAAAAATGATAAGGGTCAGGTACATCATGGTGTAACACATTTGAGGGTTGGTTTGGAGGCATGATTGTGGGGTGTGGGGAGGGGGAACAGGAGAAAAAGGTAAAGATCCCTTTGGTTTCCAACTTGGGTGTCTCAATAGGTGGTAGAACCATTAATGTTCGAGAATCAACCATGTGGAAAAGGGGGGATTAAGGAAGAAAAAGCAAATTCTTTTAAATCTGGGAAATATAAAATGCATCGTTAGATAAGAATAATCACGTGACTTCTGAGTGTACCAGTTCAAACTCCCACCCAAACACCCACAGAGTTGACAGGAACAAATGAACTAGAATGTATATTTTACATTAAAATGGAAAACAAAGGCCAACAGAAATAAAGTTATTTGGAAATATTTCTCTCTTACCATGAAAGTATCCAGTTTGTAGCATTTCAATGCAGCAAATGAGCAGGGGTTGGGAGGGCTGGCAATGATGAAGCGGGGCTAAGGGACTGTAAAACTGATACCGACCAGGGTTCTTGGCCTCCCCCAATCAATAGAAATTGATAAGAGGCTAGTCAAGAAATTTAGGCAAGGCTTTACTGGGGCTCCTGTAGTCTCAGGAGGGAGTGAAAGCAAGTAACATCTTCCCTTGCTTGCTCCTGAGGTGGGGGGGGGGGGATTGGAGCTGGGGGTTGAGGGGATGGGACTAGCTGGTTTCCTACATAGGTTGAAGGTGGGGAGTGTGTCCAGGGATCGGGCCAGAGGGGTGGTTAGGTGTTTTGCCCACCCCTTTGCTGATGGTGAGTGCAGGGGGCACATGCAGTACCCTGCTTTTGCTCCCAGCTCTTCAGAAGTGTCAGTTGGGTTTTTTGGTCTTTTTGTATCTTCTTGTCCATAATTTACCCCAACTGAGCATGCATGCAGTTATTTTTACTCCTTTATAGTTTCTTTGTATTTTGTTGCTCAAGGAGACGTTTGTCCAGGTGCAAGCACTGCAGCACTGCAGCAAAGGGTCCCAGGTCCCAGCCTGTCTCAAAATAATTGATTGCTTGCAGCATGGCCCCTACTTACCTACAGTTATTGCCTTGTAGGACTGGCAAGGGAAAGAAGAAAAAGTGCCAAATGAGACCATTGAAAAAATGCTGCTTTTGTTGATCTCCTTAGTCCCAGCTCTCCCTTGAATCCCATTTTATCGTACTGTCTCTAATTGCTCATGAGTATTTTCTCCAACTAAAACTAGTCATCTTGGGGCTGATCCTTTAACTGTTGTGTTAGGAGGAAGGAAAGACTTATAGCGCATGCTTCTGAAACTTGGGGTGGAGAGGGATTGGGATGATCAGAGAATGGTACACAAAAACTCAGCAACTTGTCATAGGAATAGCCCCTAGACTCATTGCTTTTTGCCTTCCTACTCAGCTTGTTCACAAAGCTGTCTTAGACAATCTTTAAAGAGTCTTGAAGCTTCGCAGACCATTTGGACTACAGATTGGAATATAGTTGCAAAGAAGTGGATTTATCGTGTCAATGCAAAACGAATCAACTCAGAATGACAATTTCATATGGTTAAGCCCATTACAACTTTGTTGGACTTCTTTCATCTCTTCTGAGTATATGGCATGTCATTAATGTTACCAGCTGCCTGTCTTCTCTGGATACCAACAGCAGAGGGAAAAAACCCACCCTTAACAGCCACTGGCTCTCCTGTTTTCCACTTAGATAGCTACTGTACTGCCAAGGCAAATGTGAAACAGGCTCCCACAATAACAGCAATTTTCCAAATGCTCTGTTAATTTTCAGTAAACCAAAATAAAATGTGTTATTATTTATTAAGAATATACACTACATATGGTTTCCAGATGATAAGTATTTCAGTAAAGTACCACACTGAGAACAATCTGAGTTGGCTTGAAAGCTGTACCCTTAGAGTAATAGGTATAGCCCAGGGTCAGAATTGTCACTTTTATTGGGTTAATTCAATGTTCATGGTTTACAGGCTATGATACAGGACTAGTGAAAAGTTTTTCCATGCCCATATCAGCTGCATTATACATGTAATTTTACATAAAAAAGTAGTATCCCATATATCATTATTTATTCATAATGATGTTTACTAAACAACTGCATGGCACAGGATGATAGTGTAGTTTGGGGTGTAGAATATGGAGCAGATTCCAAACACTAGGTCCGAGACAACTCCTTCAATTATGTAAACTTTAGAAACAAGACATAGAAAAATATAATTTTACAGCTATCAGATAGCATGTCATTGTTTCACAAATAGGATACAAAAATTTGAAGGATCTCAGGTTTGTGGACTGATTTGGGCTCCTTTGAGTGTAGTTTAATACATTAAAAATCTTTTCCATAACACTGGTCCCTGAGTCTTCACCTGGATTATGGGGAGTCCTGACTTACTCAGCTTTGATTTCTAGAAACTTCCACACTATGAAGGGAGGATGATTGCATCCAGCCAAAATTCTGGTGGTCACAGGGCATGCCCTGGATCTGGCCCCATGTCTGGTATTTTCGTTATAAGCATCTCTGCTGTAGACATCTTTGCCACAAACATTTTCGCAGCACAGCTAATTGGCTGTAAGGCAATTTTGCCATAAAAGATGAAATGACTAGTTGACTGTTTAGTCTGACATACAAAAGTCATGATAGATGACAACAATATGTCCCAAGAGTTGGTTTCTTATTTTGAACCCCACTACACTGGAGGAGAAAGAAGCTGAGGCTGAGGGCCTGAAAGTGGCAGAGTTGCACCCACATTTTCCAGAGAACATTGGAACGTCTGTCTATCGCGAACAAAGAACAGTGTAGAGACTTTCACAATGCAATACAAAGCTCAGTTACAAATATGCATCCTAGTATTTGGAAACTGGTACCTCTCTTAATGAAGGAAGAAATTATAGTGAAAAAGGAAAACGTGAACAAGGAGAGGACTCAACAAGCAGAAAAAAAAAGTATAAAACACTATAAACAAAAGACTTGGGAGACAAATATTTAAGTACAACCCACAAAGTAAAATCAGTTACTTATGCAATATTGGATCTCCACACATTTTAAATGTATTCAAATGTTCTGTATTTCACAATAAAACCCTTTAAATTTTGTCATTCATTTCTCATGTTTCATTATGTCCTTTTTCATGTCCCTCTTTAATTTTTTGTTATCTTATCTTTTACGACAAAATTGCCTTACAGCTAATTAGTTATGTGGCAAAAATGTTTGCAGCAAAAATGCTTATGGCAAAGACGTTTAAGGCAAAGAAGTTCATGGTGAAAATACCTAGAACCATCTGGCCAGTGCTAGACTTCCGGTGAGGGCTGCCAGCCTTGGCTTTATTGCCTCTCCTCTGGGTTCCAGATCCTCACAGCATGGTCTTTGAACAGGGCTGGACAGGCCTTGCATCAGGCTCTCTCTCTCCCTGCAGGCCCTACTGCTAGAAGTGAGCCCAGACCAGGCTGAGGTCCAACACCCTGTGAAGAGTCTGTGCTGTGTCAGCACCACCCATCCTGGGGTCACACCTTCCTTGTTCTCATGGCTTCAGGTCACTCAGTTAGAATTCCAGTTTGGTTCTGGCTCTTTGCCTTAAAGAAAAGGAACTTATACTGCTTTTAAAAAATTAAACATAAAATACATATTCAGGGCTTCCCTGGTGGCGCAGTGGTTAAGAATCCACCTGCCAATTCAGGCGACACGGGTTCAAGCCCTGGTCTGGGAAGATCCCACGTGCTGCAGAGCAACTAAGCCTGTGTGTCACAACTACTCAGCCCGAGTGCTACAAGTATTGAAGGCTGCGAGCCTAGAGCCCGTGCTTCGCAACAGAAGAAGCCACCACAATGAGAAGCCTGCGTACCACAACAAAGAATAGCCCCTGCTCGCCGCAACTAGAGAGGAAGCCCACATGCAGCAACGGAGACCCAATGCGGCCAAAAATAAATAAATAAAATAAACAAATAAATATACATATTCATTTAGGGATAGGGAAATCAGAAAATCTCCTCCAAAATTACACAAACTCCCACTGACTAGTGATAACCATCACTAACATTTTGAAGTTCATTCTTCAAGACATTTTTCTCTGCACATATACACAAAAACTTACTTTTCTTACAAAAATGAGATTGTATCTATTTATTTAGCTCTATCTATCTTTCTCTATAGATATAGTTTTACAGTCTGAATATGCATTTTTTTCTTTTCTTGCATGAACCTAGTTCAGTATAAAAAATACTCCACAACATTACTTTTAATGGCTACTTAGTGTTCTAATTTACTTTAAATAAATTCTGAAACTCCCAAATGCAAGAAGAATGAGCTGTTACACATCCATTGCCTTTATTACCTCATCTGTTTTTGTCCAGTTTCTACGTCTGATGCCTTATGGTGGTTCTCTGTGACCCAAAAGGATTATCATTCTCACAACACAATACATAGAAGAATCATCCTTGGCACTTGTCTGGAGTTTATTTTCTTAGGTCCTAACCACAGGTATTTTCATTTAGGGATTTTGGAGTGGGGTTCTGAATTTGTAAGCGTACCTGAAATGATTTTTCTTCAGTGTTTTTCACACTTCATTGCTGTAAGAACCCTTGCCCTAGAGGAACCTTGTTCCCCAGTGCCTCTCAGCCATTGTACTTGGTAGCCCTCTGCTCAGGAAACCCCTTCCCACTCAGTGGCCTGGGAAGCTGCTTCTCATTACTTCCAACTCAGTTCCCAATTTTCCATCACTATCTAGCTCTTCCTGGGCTGATTGGGCAGTTATAGCCTCCCACCTTTGTATGTGTTTGACACTCATATGTACCCCCATTTCTATACATGCCATTTTCCCCACTAGGCTGTAGGGTCACAACCACATCTCTCTTGTGTAGGTGCTCAAGATCAGCCTGGCATCTGATATGGAGCATTTTATTTGCTCCATGTATGCTTGTGACCTGAAAGGAGGAAAAGAAAGAAGGAAGGAAGGAAGGAAGGAAGGAAGGAAGGAAGGAAGGCGGGAAGGAAGGAAGGGAGGAGGGAAGGAAGGAAGAGAGGAGGGAAGGAAGGAAGGAGGGAAGGAAGGAGGGAAGGAAGGAAGGAAGGGAAGAGGGAAAGAAGGGAGGAAGGAAGGAAATGGGGAAGGAAAGAAGGGAGGGAGGGAGTAAAGAAGGACTATTTTATTGGGAGGAGTCAAGGCAAGTTCCTATAGGGGATTCCATTTGAGCTAAGCCTTAAATATAGGTGCCATTTGATGAGCGGTAACTTCTGTATATTATAGTATTTCTCTGAAATCTCCCAACAGCACCTTACAATAGTGCATTTTACAATTTCCAGAGTTACTTCTGAGTCCAGGGAGATTAAGTATCTTGTTCAAGCACCCAGAGCTTAAAAAAGGCAAAGGATTTGCACCAACACTGTCTATGGGACCAGACAGTGGAGTTAGGATAAAAGGTCATCTCAGGTACATGGAGCACAGGGGAAGACATGGAGTAAGAATGGCTTATATGGGGGGTAATGGTATCCCAGAGTAACTCAGTTTAACTGGAATGTTGGATAGATGTAGAAAAGAGTAGGATTTGGGGCTGGAAAGGGAGTTTAGAGCTGAAGTACTGAGTTTATTTCACCAGACTTTGAGGCGTCACTACATTATTGTGAATAAGAAAGTGTTTGCTCAAAGCCTGAGGCAGTGTGCTTATTAGATGGGAAGGGAAATAGATAGGTTGTGGGGAAACCAGTTAGGAGCTTATTGCAAAAACCCAAGTGGAAAATATTAGGGCTGATGATACAGGGCACGGGCAGGGAGTGAGAGTGGTTGAGATGTATTTTAGACGTAGAACCCAAACACTTTAGTGACTGAATGTATTCAAGCAAGATTAGAAGAATAAGCCAAAGTTAATTCTAAGTGGCTAATCTGTGAAATGTGAATATCTTTGGCAGGGGTGAAGAACTGCCATGGGAGGAGGTGCTCTGTGTGGGAGGGGTGCAGTGTGAGAAACTATGCTTTAGACGTGGTGGATTTGATATGTCAGAGGGATTCTTGCAGACAGATATACAGCCGGTACTGGGGGAAACTGAATCAGAGTAATTAAGACAGACTGGACAAGTGTTATGAGAAAAACTGTAGAAGTGCTAGTCAAGTTGTAGAAAATGCCAGCTTCTCCTGACCCTGAATGTAGGAAGGTAGACTGGGGAGACTGAAGGAAACTCGTGTCACCAGGGAACATAAGGAATCCTTTAAAACAAGCCGTGGATGGAGGTAGTATAAAGGTAAAGGCAGAAAACACAGGGAGGTTTGTTTTTTTTTTTAAATATTGGCTGTATTCCCTGTGCTGTACATTATATCCTGGTGTCTTATTTATTTATTTATTTATAAATTTGTTTATTTATTTATGTCTGTGTTGGGTCTTCATTGCTGCACACGGGCTTTCTCTAGTTGCGGTAAGCGGGGACCACTCTTCCCTGTGTTGTGCAGGCTTCTCATTTCTGTGGCTTGTCTTTGTTGAGGAGCACAGGCTCTAGGCACGCAGGCTCAGTAGTTGTAGCTCACGGGCTCTAGAGCACAAGCTCAGTAGTTGTGTGCGTGGGCTTAGTTGCTCCACGGCATGTGGTATTCCTCCCGGACCAGGGCTCGAACCCGTGTCCCCTGCCTTGGCAGGTGGATTCCCAACCACTGCGCCACCAGGGAAGCCCCATAGGGAGGTTTTTTAATGGGACCTTGCTCTTGGGTGTGACCATGGGAGAAATTAGGACAACTATCTCATAAATTTGATATTTAGAGGTGATTTTTTTGGCATCATAGGAAGTTTTTGCCTTTTAATAAGACTAGAGACTCTTCTAGACCCTAAATTATCTATCCAAAGATTAACTTTCCAAAGGTAGAATTGCAAGTACATAACAAGTTGATGGGAAAGGCTGTTTGGAGTCCAGGGACCTTATTAACACACAAAATAATAGCTAACATTTATGGGGCTTGTGTTAAATGAATTAACTTATTTAATTCTGACAAAATAACCTTATGAAATAAAAACTATCATTCACTCCATTTAGAATTGAGGAAACAGAGGCACAGAGAGGTCAAATAATTTGCCTAAAATCACATAGCTGGTAAACGGACACTTGGGATTTAGACTAAACAGGCTGGCCCCCTGCCCACGTGCTTCAGCGCCTTTCCTGCCTCATCAAGAGTGAGCTCAAGCCTAGAGTTGGCATCACTCAGACATAGACTTCCACAGGACAGATATTCTCTTGTTTACCGATAGCTTTTTCTTTTCAGAGGTGCAGGTAGGGTGGGATATTGGTGAGCAGAGGCCCAGGGTTTTCCACTTGCTAGCCTAGCATCTCTTTTTGGATCACGGCATGCTGGTCCCTTGGAGTCATCTACAGTCTAGGATGTGCTAGAGCAGATAGACAGGCCCCTATTTTCTTTGCTCTGGAGCAGTGTGGAGGGAGGGCTGGGGTGTGGGAGGTGAGCAAGCAAGTGGTCCTTGATCCTTCCTCCAGGATATCACTGGGAGTCTAACCATATCCCCACACCAACCCCTTCCCTCCTTCTGCTTATTTACTATCTCTCTCTAGGTACTGAGGGTGTAGGATGGTGAGAATTGAATTGAATAACTGAATGTGTGGATTTTATGTTAACCTCAATCCCATGTAAGTGTCGTGTGTGTGTGTGTGTGTGTGTGTGTGTGTGTGTGTGTGTCTGTGTTGGCCTTGCCTCTTAGAGGTATGAAAATACGGAAAGAACAGATACATGTTTCATCCAAAATATTTTTCACTTGAGTGTAGTTCTCAGGAACAGTGCTAATTTCATATAAACCTTGATAATCTCTTATCTGCATGTAGAATATATGTATTTAAAGACCTATCATTCTCTGGAACAGTGCCTCAGTAAAAGGAAGGAACCTGCAGCTTCAACAAGTAATTGATTCTTACTTATCAATGGACAACTAGAAGCCAACGTACACTTTCCTGACATCCTCCACTTGAAGAAAACAGCACTCTGACACATGACTATTTCAGAGTGGCATAATCTGCAGAAACCCCCTGCCAGTAACTGACAGGTCACATGATTGGCAGCTGAAAAGAGCAGGAAACCTCCTGTAGGTGTGGGAGGAGGTGATCAGGGTGCTTTCATCTCCCCTTGCCACTCGCCTACTTTGCCGGAGCACTGAGCATGCTCTCACCTGCCTGCCCCAGGAACACAATCACATTCCGGAGGCTCCACTTTAATACTGCCAGGTGGTTTCTCTCTTCTTCAGCATGTACTTGGTGCTTTTCTTGAAATTAAATGGTGACCTCTCACTTACCTTCAGGTCTAACACTGGGCTAGCTGTGATCCTGCCCCAAAGCTTATCTCCTGATTCATGTAACCAACAGTCAGGGAGTCATCAAGAGTGGGAAGGAAGCCTTTGCTCTTCTGTACTTGTCATCAAAGCCAAAGAAGCTCACTTTCCTTGGGGCAACATCTGGCTAGAATTTATATGGCAAGCATGGAAATATTCTTTTTTAGATCTTATGATTTCTTTGCTTTGGCATTGCTAAAATGGCACACCGCCACCACCAGAAAATAACCATGTCATTTTCCTCATGTCAACAAGCTCCTTGCCAGCAATGATTTCCTGTCATTCCTTCCCAGTTTCTGAAGAGGTGGCTGTGTTCTGCTGGCAGCATCCTTTAGGAAAAAAAATCAAATCAGCTGGGCAGCTCTTGAGGTAGGGAGTTCTTATGCCAGAGGAAATGACTTCTTTAGGATTCGCTGCTATACTGATAACTATGGTCTGGACTCACTCCTCTGATGCCTTGTCAACAGCTCCTCCCATAATCCCCCCCAACCTCTTTGCTTCCTAACCATTTTTCCAAGTGAAATATGGTTTTGGCTCAGTTGCTCTTCTCACTGTCTGTCCCCTCTTTTTGTTTCTGTAGATGGCTCCCTGCTTCCCAATGGTCTCTCTGCCTTTGATTTCTAGGCCATTGGACTCCTTTGAGGCCTTTGACTTTTCCCTTTAGTGTTTCCTTGTCTGCTCCTGCTCGATCCTCTGGCCTCCTGATGTGGGCTATGTAAGCCTTTAAGAATTCTGTCCTTGTGACCTTTCCTCTCTGCTCATGCTGAGAGGTCACCCATACGCACAGCTTTAGATACAATTTAGTGATGCTTAAACTCTTAACAGTGGCTTTAAAAATACTAAAGTTGTACAAGCACGTAGTTTAAAGAGTAAACTATTTTTACAATGCTTGACAGAATTAGTTCCCTGAAGGAAATCCCCCATACTCTGCCATTTCCTGCTTGTGGAAACCACATTCAATCCTTTTAGCTGCTGGGGGCGGGGGCACTTATCTCTAAATCTCTAAAAATGTTGCTTATTTTTCTATTTCTTTCTATTTTTTAAAGGTTTTCTCTCTTGACTTCCAACATAGATGCTGAAGATTGAGCCTTTCCCACTATACCACATCATACCTATATACTTTTCTTTGTCTTCCAAAGTGGTCATCTTATAATTTGGGATAAATGAATAATCACTCTTTATATTTGACTATGAAAATGCTACTTACAGTGGAGAAACATAATGGTCTATGGTTATTTTGAGAGGTAACATAATTTAAGAGAACAGCATCTAGAGTCCAGCTGCCTGGATTCAAATCCCAACGACAGTATTTACCATTAGGGTGAACTTGAGTAAGCTCCTTAACATCTGTGTCTCAGTTTCTTCAACTGTAGAATGAGGTAGTCACAGTACCTACAACAACACTGGGTCGTTGTGATGATTAATAGTTAATAAGTTAATAAATATAAAAAAAATTAGAACAATGCATGTCATATAAACACTAAAGAAGCATTAGAAATGTTTGTTTTTATATCTTTCCTGGTGCAACATTTAATTTTTTCTGAGATTATTAAAAACAACCATAATAATAATTTCCATTTTTATTTGTGTAGTTTTCCATGTACTTATGGCTAATTTATCCCTAATCTTTCCCCTGGAACTCTCTTTTCAATTATATTCAAATATATTTGGTGAGATACTAACCCCATTTTTATGAAATCTTTACCAGAGTCTTTGCATCTGCTCTAGTTCATGCTGGGTGGTCTTCAGACCAAGACAGTATTCATCTCTCTCTTCACTATCGTCCTGAGGAGTCCCGTTATTTTTTTGTTTTACCACCTGCTTTCTAGATCTTCTTTGTTCCCCTTTTACTTGGTTCATCTCATTTTAGAAGAATATATCTTCTTGAGAAAAGATGAAAGTAATTTTTTTTTTGAGATTCTGCATCTCTAAAAATGTCTCTATTCTATCTTCACACTTATGACTAGCTATGGAGTTCTAGGTTGGAATCATGTGCTCTCAGAATTTCGAAGACATGAGTTTATTGTCTTTAGCTCCCTTGCTGCTGTTGAAGAGTTCTATGCTGTTATAATTTTGATATTTTGTATATATCCAGTTCTTCTTCTCTGGAAATTTTTAGAACATTCCTATAATCCCGGGTGTTAAGGAATTTCGTCACGATGTGCTTTCACCTGAATCTGTGTCCAACTATCATTCTGAGCACTTGATAGATTTTTCAGTTGAGGAAATTCTTTTGAATTATTTCTCTGATGATTTCTTCTCCATTTTCTCTGTTTCTTATTGGAATTCCTGTTCTGTGGATGTGGAATGGTCCTCTAAGTTTTATAGCTTTCCTCTCCTACTTTTCATCCTTTTGTCCTTTTGCCCAACTCTCTAAAACTGGTCACATTTTATCCCAATCTATCTACTGAGTTTTTTTATTTTACTCTTTAATTTTTTTTTTTTTTTTTTTTTTGGTCTCCGAATGTTCTTTTTTTCCCACTAAAGTCCTTGCTCTTCTTTCATGAATGCACTGTCTCTTTTTGAGGATTTTAATAATAATTATTTTAAAAGTTTTCCTATCTCTGTATTGTCTGCTCTCTTCAAGTTTTTAAAATTTCTGTATCGTTTGACATCTATCTTTTATTTTGGAGGCTTTCTTTAAAGGTCTGGTGATCCTTGGATGTTGACTTTGATTTAAGATGGAGATACTGAGAATCAGATTGGAAAGTCTATGCCTGAAGGTGGCACTTTTCCAAGGTGCCACCAATGACCCATTTAAGCTGGGCCATTAAGTTAGACAAGTCCTGAGGAAAATATCTGTAAGTCTTTATCCTGGGCTGATCAGATTCCACAAAGAAGGATTGAATTTTTTGCCCTTAGAGTATAATCTCTCTTTCCAGATGGAAGCCTATTTGAACATTTAATTTGAAAACTTGGAGTTAATCACCTGGCTTTAGTCCTGCACCCGGGTCTCCACTGTGCCTGGTATCTTCTAGCCCAGAGAACTTTCATTTCTACTCAGAGAACTCCCAGTCTAATGTTGGGTGAGGGAGAAACACCATGCACTGGGTAGGGGAGGATTTCTGATGATCTGATTCTTAAATGGATTTGGTTTTAGATCTACTTCCTACATTCACAGGAAGCTGATGCCAAGAATTTCTGAATCTTTTAGTACTTCCCTGGTGTAGATAAGGCTGCATCTCAGCCTTTCCCAGCCTTCAGATTCAGTTTTCTTGGGTTCACTAGGTCAATTGCTACTCATCTGCTTTCTAGCTGTCAATGTTTTTTGCATTTTCTTTAAATTGAATTTATGTCTTAAAAAGCTCTATTATTTTCATCTAGTGGGACTTACAGAGGGTGCAGAGGGTAATGTGTTGGGTAACATTAAGAAGACAGATCTTCAACAAATTAACACATGTAAATATGTCACTACAAATGATAATAAAAACTATAAAGAAAAATAAGATAATTTGAGAGAACAGTAAAGAGGGACTAAATTTGTATTGGTGCTTCAGGACATGGCTCTCTGAGAACATATTTAAACGAAGTTCTGAAGACCAGTGGAGTTAGTTCCACAAAGAGTATAGAGAAAAACATTTCATGCAGATGAGCAGCCTTGGGGTGATAGAATAGTCAGGACTCTGGACTTAAAGTGACAGAAGCCTAAGCCTAAGCTAAAAAAGGAAATTGATTACTACCTATAACTGGGAAGTCTAAGATGTGATGCAGTGTATCTTGGCTGGATCTGGGGTTTATATGAGGCCTTAGGTTCCTGTCTCTCTCTCCATTTATAGTTCTGCTTGTCACTGCTTGGCCTCCTTCTCAGAGAGACTTCCTCCATTTGGTGGCAAGTTGGTTACTAGAATCATAAGGCTATATCTTTGTTATTGCTCCTATACCAAAGAAAATGGGAGAGGCTTCTCCCACTTTTTTTTTTTTTTTTTTTTACCTGGCATCCATATATGATACTCCACATTCCTTGGAATAATCACAATATTGGAGTTCTAAATTTGGCCAGACATATGTCTCACTCTAATTTGATCCCTGCAAAGTACTGAAAGATATTTACTATCAGAAGAAGTGTGAGAGAAAATTATAGAGACTTAAGTAGAGTCTTGTGGGTGACGTTAAGCTTTCGGAATTTAAACCAACTGCAATGAGAAGCTATTGATGGATTTTAATCAAGGAGTAACATAAGCACATTATGACTATTAATTTAATCCATACTTGCAAACCAAATTTCCTTCCCAGTCCTCTTACCTGTGTCAGCAGCACCACCATTTTTCTACAACCTTAGCTTGACATTTTAGAGCCATCTTGGAAGTCTCTCTCAAATTGATCACTCATATAAAATTAATCACTAAGCCCAATAGATTCTCCCTTCTTGAAGTCTCTTGGATTTATCCTGGCTCCTGCTTCATGCATCATTCTATTGCAGGCTCTTATCAACTTGGACTTGGTTTGTGTGATAGTCTCCTAACTGGCTTCTTTTCTATTTTCTCCCTGCTTCTAAGTCATCACACATGGCACTGTCAGATTGTTCTTTCGAAAATACCACTATCTCTATATCACTTGTCTAACCAGGAGTCCATGATGCCTCCCTATCATTTAATGAATCAAGCCCAAATCCCTCAGCCCAGCATCCAGAGCCTTCCGTCATCTGGCCCTGCTGTACCTACCTCACCTTATCTACCAGTAATCCCTCCACCATGATAAGACTATATGGGCCCTGAAGACTCCCCAGTCTTCACCTCCAGGAGTGGGGGGAAAGATGGACGGTTATCAATCACTTTGCAGATGGAAGAGGAGAGAAGCACGGGGCTTGGGGGGAGAGAAAGAACAGTGTGAGCCGTTCTGATGAGTCACAGCTGCATTAGATAAAGAAAGGCCATGGATGTAAGTACATGGCTCCCTTGAACTTGATGGTGTGGTCAAGGTAGTCTTTCTGAGTCACATGGGCAGGCATCAGTGCCAAGTTGAAATCTCAGTGTGTGTATTTTCAAGGTGAGGCTTTGGCTGGAAGGAGAACATTCACTTAGGCAAACCTTTCTAGGTCATAACACTCACTCCCCGACACAAAATGTGTGAGGCCAGCTCACAGGTTTCTGGGAACTTGCCCGGGATTTTCAGGGTCAATTGGTACTGCAGAGAAATGATAGATTATCCAGAGAAGTGTGAATAGTGTCAGGAAACATGATCAGCTCTGGTGGGATCTCATTACTTATTTTTGCTCAAGTAAGTTTTCGTGGGGCTTGGTTGTGGTGTTTGGAATCTGCAGAGGTAAAGTGCTATTAGGAAGGGAAGGGGCTCTAACAACTTTTTTAAAACCTACTAAAGTTCTGAGGGAAATTGGGTAAAAGATTTGTATCTAAATCCTAAAACGAAACAATAGAAAATTTTTAAAAGTTAGTACAGAATCACTATTATCTTTTCCTGGGATTGATTTAGTTAACTGTTTACTATAGTCATCAATTATTGGATGATATGGGTGGACATAATTGGTTAAAATTCTATAATAATTCCTATAAGACTTGAAAGGAAGTGTACTTTGAAAAGCAAGAATTTTACTCTAGATTTTAAGGAGTGAAGAAGGAATTTTATTCATCGAAGAGAACACTTAAAAAGAACATGATACAAAGCCACAGTAATTCTGTGGTAGTAAGAATGATAGTTCCCCGAAGATGTACACACCCTAAATCCTGGAACCTAGGAATCTGTTAGCTCACATGGCAAAAAGAACTTAAGAGTTGTGACTGAGGCTACAGACCTTGACGGGGAGGTTATCCTATATTATCCAGGTGGACCCAATCTAATCACAACAGTCTTTAAAATCAGAAAACCATTTCCAGATGGGGTTAGTTGGCAGGAGATGTGACTATAGAAAAAGTGTCAGAGAGGTGCAACATTACTGGCTCTGAAGATTGAGGAGGGGGTTCAGGAGCCAAGGAGTGTGAGAGGCCTCGCTACAAACTGAAAAAAGCAAGGAAACAGATTCTCCCCTAGAGCCTCCAGAAAGAAACATAGCCCTGCCAACACCTTGGTTTTAGCCCAGTGAGATCTGCTTTGGACTTCTGACCTATAAAACTCTAAGATAATAAAATTGTGTTGTCCAAAATCACTAAGCTTGTAGTAATTTGTTATGGCAGCCATAGAAAATAAATGCAAATTGTTTAGTAAATACATTTTGAATGAATGAAATTAGTCTAAGAAATTCATAAGGAAATCACATAAACAGGCTTCTTTTACTGGGGCTGGGACTTAAATATGCTTTTCATAAGTGATTCTTTTTTTTTAATAGATCGTTATTGGAGTATCATTGCTTCACAGTACTGTGTTAGTTTTTGTTGTACAACAAAGTAAATCAGCCATATGCATACATATATCCCCATCCCCTCCCTCTTAAGCCTCTCTCCCACTCTCTTTATCCCACCCCTCTAGGTGGTCACAAAGCACCGAGCTGATCTCCCTGTGCTATGCTGCTGCTTCCCACTAGCTAGCTATTTTACATTTGGTAGTGTATATATGTCACCGATACTCTCACTTCGCCCCAAGCACTTACTATGTACTAGGCACTTTTCTTTGTTTTTGTATTAAAACCTCGTAATAACTGAGGTCATTGCTATTAGTTAGTGATGTAATCTTTCCAAAGTCACACACTTAACAAATGGAGAAGCTGAGTTTTGAAACTAGGAAACTGTAGAGTTCATCGCTTAGTCACTACGATGGTTCTTCCCACACTTAGCAGCATATTAAAATTGCTTAGGGAGTTTTTACAAATCCCAATGTCCTGATCACAGCCCATGTCAATTAAATCTGAATGTTCAAGTATGGAGCCAGGCATCAGTTATTTTTCAAAGATCTCCTGTAAATCCAATCTGCAGTGAAGTTGGGAACCACTGCGTTTGGTGTACTCTCTCTCAAACTACAAGATAAATTTAGTTATTCCATCTATTAGAAAGCATTAAAACTTAGTTGGTTCAAAACTACAATCTAGATTACCTCTTACTCTGATGGTTTTTATCATGGTTAGTACAGCAACTGTCATTAGCTGGATAAAAGGGCCGTCGTTTGTTAATCCAAAGACTATAGTAGAATTGATTTTGCATGTAGACACAATTTGGATTGCCGGTCAAAATAATGGAGGGCCAACAGTGGGGAAATCTTTCCCCAAATCAGACAAGGAGGAGGGAGAAACGAAGATCTTTATCTGGTATCTAAAGCCAGAAGAGAATGGAGATCTGCCTGATGAGATCAGAGATCAAACTGCCCGTCTGGACATTTTTGTCACCACTTTTGTTAAAAGTCTGTGCCTTTATTTCACCATCAGTTAGAAGCAGCTCTACTCTCCCATTAAGATTGCTGCTGTTTCCTTTATTTTGGCATAGCTTGGCTTCCTTGTGCCATACTGGACAGTACCTCTAGGGTGACCATCCCATCAGCAAGATCTCATCCCCCTTCTCGTCAGGGGACAGACTGCAAGTTGGGGCACGGTGGAATTTTGGCTGTAAGTGTCTGGCTGCCACCGTGGCAGATGACTGTTCCTCCCTTTAAATGGCACTTTCATAAGGTAAAGTACCCGACTTCCCCTCAGGCAGGACAGGCAGGCTCTGTTTCTTAATCTGCTGGAGAACTTCTTTACTTTCTCAATTAGTTCTGCCAACAGAAATTGGTTCAGCACGTTTCAACTGGAAACAGGTGTTGATGGCAGTGTCCAAATCCTCGGTGGAGGGACTTCTCTCCCCTTTGACAGCCTCTCCATGCGAGGAATGAACGGGGCTTTGTTGGACGGACCAGATGCACGTCTCCTCGTGGGCCAGAGCTCTTGGTTCAAATTCCACAGATGAGAGCCATAAATTAAAATGCACTTTTGTCTCACTGGTAATAATCACAGACCCCAGTCCATCATCTTTTTGTTGACTCTAAGCCACAAACTTGCTTTAGACAGGATTACCTCAGGATTCCTAACTGAACACAAGGCACTCTTTTTGGCCTGAATTCCCAATTGGCTATATGCTCTTTGCAATTTCACCAGAATGTTGCCAGCACTCTACTGTGTGCTGTGTAGATGTGGAAGTAAACTAGCTAAATCAAAAGGGTGAGAGAAGTAACTTTACACATTTTGCATGATTCGCATTGCAGGTTTTTCTCTTGTATTTACCCATCTTAGTAACTTTTACAAGTTACAATTTGATTTTATTTTTATTGATGCTTATTTTCTTTCTGGGTTTTTAAATTGATCAAGAAAGACATTTGGAGTTAAGAGAAGTTTCTTACTTCCAATGAGATTATAGCCTGAGTGGAGTGGAGATGTTACTGTTTATCCTAGTGGATCCATACAGCATAACCAGGCAGAGGTACCAGCCAAGAAGTCTTCTTGGAGCAACTGCATAAAATACTGTCTTCTCATCATACAACATCATCCTGGAACAAGGATTCCAGGTTTTCTGAGGTTTAAAGATGGTCTAAAAATTCTTTAAAAATCACTGAGAATTAAGATCTTTCACAAGTTATAAATTCTGTAATAGAAAACAAAACAAAACAAAACAAAAACCCACCCTTATCTAGGGGAAACCAGTACTGTTTTCTGAGAATTCCCTTCTACATTTTCCTTGTGGTTAATTTCAAATTTTGATTTTTCTCAAAACTGATTTGTATTTTGCACAGCTGTTTAGTGCTATTCTATGCCTTGCATTTTTCAAGGAGTTTTATGGTTGCTCTCTTTTTTAAAGATAATCTCAACACAGCTTACAGACATGCACACCAACACACAAATTTATTGGCCAATATCAGTAAATGACTAAAGCCCTGAGGAAACTATTGAACATTAAACTTGGTTATAGTACAATGGTATCTGCAGTGTACTGGCCACTTATCCATGTCTATAAATAGGACACAAAAGCTTAATTTTATCATAATTGAAGAGCAATTTTGAGAAAGTCATGTAATTTAATGGTTTAACTGTCTTTTATTGCTATATGTAAATGGACTAAATAACAGTAAATATTGAACACAATCTAATGTGCTGCAATTTCTTTGGAACACAATTTAAATTTCAAATTATGTTTAATGCTTCTGTACATATCACAGGTCTCTTTTTTAAAAGCTTATCACGTGGAATTCATTTTTTCAAGGAAACTGGCTTTTGGGAAAAACAGAGAAGTAGAAGTAGTGTGGGTCATTTGGAAATCTGACCAACTATGTTTTTTAAAAGTGCGTCATGTAGTTTTAAATCATCTTTTCCTTCCATTATTTTTAATTTTATCAATATCCTCCTGGATTATATATTTAGATGATCTCTGAATAAGACTTTTTCCAGTTGCATTGTGTTACTTGCCCTCAAACATTTCCTTTTTCTTTTGTATAATTAGGCTTAAAGGGAGAAGGTGATAGATAATAAGACACAATGTGCACATATGTTAGGCTACTTCTTCCCGTGGAAATGATTCACTAACTGGCATCCTTTGATTCTGTCCTTGTCCTGTCTTTGGGACCAACATGTCCTTTCCTATGAAATCATGTTCAGTGAAAGAAGGGAGGAAATGCTGTTCTCTTTGGATCCCATCTGATTTCAGAATGTTAGTAAGATATAGATGTGAAGGTGCCATAAGGAGTTAAAAAGTAAAGAGTTCCTTTGAGAGGCAGAATTAGAAGTCTCTGATGACAGTTTAACATGGGGGTGTTATAAATAAGCCAGGAGGTCTAACCTGTGTTCTCCTGGACTGCCTGATATCAACAATGGGGGAAGATTACCCTAAAACAAACTCACTCACGGAATTTATAAATCTTAGAAGGAGAGTACTCAAAGTATGTTGTGCACACAAAAATATGCTTTGGTCTCATGGAATTTTAGTTTTTAAAAAGTTTAGTTTTGTGCTCACCAGAGGACTTCAAACAAAATTGAGAAAATATGGAAACAACTTGCTTTTAGGTTAAAAAGAAGTCTATCCATCTACCATGATAAAATTATTGCAATATTTACTGCCCATAACTATGAATGCTTCATTGGAAAAATCACGGAGATGTTTATCCTAAAACTTTTACCTTCTCCAGCGAAGTCTTTTCTTACTGTCCAACTAATTCTCCAATTCCCAGGAAGGTTGGTTAAATGAATGGGTCTTATTCGTTTATTTGTAAATTCATTCTTATTGTTTGCCAGACTTAAAGATTTAATGGTGGGCCAAAGAGTAATACAACTCAAAGTCTTAAAAGGAGCACAAATAATAAACAAATAATTACATAAATATAATGAATTCCTAGATGGAGACTGGAAGGCTGGAGTAAAGAGAAGGGACTTGCTCCTTTCTGTTGGTTCCTGTTCTTGTCAAGGTGAGCCCGGTTTCTTGAGGTTGGCAGCAGTCAGTAGCCTCATGACTCTGATTTGCGGCGTTTCCAATATTCACAGAACAAGCCTCATCTCCTAGCACCAACGTCTTTCCTCAGAGTACTGAGTCCCAGCTCTGTTTGCCCTTTCATCTAAGCTTCTAAGTTTTAATAATTTCAATCTCTTCCCTTTGTTTTCCAGTCCTGGGAGTGCTAGTTGCTGCCTGTAATTCACATGTCTGTGATACCTTGGTGTTCCAGTTTGCCTTTTCAGTTCTCTGATATCTGATGAACAATATTTGCATCAAAATCTCTCTATTAAAATAATTGGTATGGTGAAATCTGACTGAAATCTCTCTAATGCAGTTGGCGAAACCTGACATTAATCACATGTATATTTTTTTTCCCCTAAAGAACTACCTGGATGTCATGTAAGAGTTGGCAATCACATAGTCAGGATATCCAGAATAGTATTCAATTAAAAAAAAAAAAAAGTCAGATGAATAAGCCAGCCACTGTGGCAAGTTTTTGGAGATTATTAATGTTGAGTTTATAAATTAATGGAGAAGATGGAAACATAAAAAATTGACAATAAAATGACTCATGAAATGAGGGTATGAAAGATATTTTTAAGGCCATGCCAGTCTGATGGTAGAGACAATTGGAAAGATAGTGGAAAATTCATAACTCCTTAACTTGGCTTTACGTGGTGATTCATAGAAACTGTATCTATTAATGTAGGTCCTCTTCTGGCTTTGGGTGGGTTAAGCCCAAAGACAAACATCAAATCCTAGCCAAAAAGTAGGAGTAGTATTGCAAATAGGAAGTAAATAGGAAATAAAACAGATAAGTAGATCCAAAGCAGTTAATGAGAGTTAGGACAGCAATCTAATAATTGGAGATACATAACAACTTTGGTTATTCCTTGGTGTTTAGACATTTTGGAATGCTTGCTTGATAACCTCTTTGCTACCCAAATGCTGCCTGTCTACCACAATGCCCCATTGTCACTGCAGCATTGGACACTTCAGCATTAGCAACTGGGTCTATACCCCACATTTCCCTCTTCCAGTTTTAGAGTTTTGGGTTTAATGCTAGTTCTTCATCTCTTACAGTCTGTTTTGTTAGGTTGTAGCTAATTGGATAAGGGTAATTGGATAAGCTCTCACATGAGCTCTAGATTCAAATGTTCATCTTCATAGGATTATCCCAGTATCACACTACTTAATGCACACTAAAATAGCATTGGTGATAAGTGCAGTAAGAAGAGAAAAACAGGATAAAGGTGTGCTATTTCAAATGGAATAATTAGTAAAAGTCTGACTGATGAGGTGACATTTGGGCAGAGACTTAAATTGGACACAGAGGCAAACCATGCAAAGATCAAGTGAAAGAACATTCCAAGTAGATGGGATAGCAAAGGCAAAGGCCGAAGGCAGACAATAGTCTCAGCCTATTTGAGAAAGTGTAAGGATGCCATGGAGTTGAAGTTAAATGAGTAGGAGGTCAGTGATAGGACATGATACTAAAATGATAACCAGAGGTAGGCCATGTAGGACACTGCAGATCATGGTAAGAACATTGGATTTTCTTCTCAGTGTGGTGAAAAGTCACTGAAGAGTTTTAAATGGGGAAGTTATGTCATCTGACATATTTTTAAAGGACAACTCTGACTTCTCTATGGAGAATGAGCTATAGGTATCAGAAGTCCAGACCTGGTAGAATGTCACTGCAGTGGCATTCACTGCAGGAATAATGATTGTTCAAAATAAGGTGATTGTCATGAAGATGTTGAGAAGTGGTTGGACTTAAGGTACATCTGATGTTCAACAGACTGACTTTGCTGATGGTTTATCAATGAGGCTCCAAGAACAAGTGAACAACTAATTGGCTGAACAATATACCAGTTACTGAGATGAGAAATCTGTTGGGGGAGCAGAACATATATAGATATTGTGTTTGAGATGATTATTTGATATTCAAGTGAAAATGTCACATACACAGTTATGTGCGCAAGTTGAATGCTCAGTGGAGAGTTTGAGCTAGAGATATAAGGTAGATACTATTAGGTGAAACTGAAAAACATATGACTAGAGAGGATTATTTAGAAAATAAGTGTAGATAGAGAAGAAAAAAGGATGGAAGTCTGATTCCTGGAGCACTCTAACATTTGGAAGTCATGAAGAGGAGGAGGGTTCAGCAATGGAGACTGAAAGGAGAGTCCAGTGAGGCAAGAGAAAATCCAAAAGTGGGGTGTAAAGAGGTCTAATAAAAAAAGGTTTTCATGAAAAAAAAAGAGTGTTCACCTGTGCAAAATTCTCCTGAGAGGTCAAGTAAGTTTACAGTGGTGTGCAGACCATTGAATTAACAGCATGGGGTCTTTAGTGACCAATATAAGACAATAGAAGAATGGGGATAAAAATCCCAACTGATGTTTTCTCAAGAGAAAATAGGAGACTGTGAAACATCTAGTACAGTCACATTTTAAGGGATTTTCTTTAAAGTGAATCAGAGAAATGGAACAGTAGCTACAAGAGACGTCTGATTAAGACAGCAGTTCTTGTTTATTTTTTAATTGGAAGATATGCATAATTTTATGCTGATAAAAATGATTTGGAAAATAGGGGGAAACTGATACAGGGGAAAGAAGTAAAAACTATAGGAACAAAGTCCTTGAGTTGGCAGGTGGGGATAAAATCCAGTATAAACATGGGGTTTGAAAGGAGTATGGACAATAACTGAGCCATGGGACATGAAGGAAAAAAGAGTGTATGAGTGTAGATGCAGGTAAGTCAAAAGATTCAGTTGTGGGAGGAGATTTTCTGGTTGCTTCTTGAACTGGAAAAAAGATCAACAGCTGAGAGCAGTAAGGAGGATAGTGGATGTCAGTGTTTTGATGATAAAAGACAAGGTGTAAAATAGTTGTCTCAGAGAGTAGGAAAGTAAAATGATTAGGGTACTGCAGTTGGAGTGTTAAGCAGTGCTGACGTTTTGAGGTGTGTGGACATAAATTTAGTGATATCAGTCTGCATATTCAGATGCCTGGATAAAAGCAGAGAATGGATGGAGAGTCCTTTTTAACCAGGAATATGGTTTTGCTAAGTAATTATAGCAGAATAAAAGACAGGTAGGGGAGCCCAGGTATATACACAGGAGTAGTCATAAGGATGGTCCATAGAATGGGATGCAAGTTGTATAAAGAAGGAAGTAAGGATATGACAGGATAATACAATGAAAAGTGATTTGGTCAATTTTTTAAGCTCCTTGGGAGGGGGTTAAAATAATTTCATGACCATATAGTTGATGTTTTTGAGGTGACGTAGTTATTGGTGTTGTGAAAATGGGGTGAGGGACCTGATATAAGTAAAAGACAAGATGATTGGAGATAAAGACATCAAGGAAGTGAATTTCTAGGAAGTGAGTTTCCATTGAGTTAGTGGTTTTCAGAGAAAGATGACAAAGCAGTGGTAGAGAGATGGGCAGTAAACTGGTAATCAAATATTCACTGAAGGAGAAAGAGTGACCATAAGACTGGGTCCAGAAGGATGGTAGATGACTGCAACATGGCAGGGGAATAGAGTCCAAGTGCTTCAAAGGAGCAGGGCACTTGTAGGGATGTGGAGGAACTAATGACTGGGAAAAGAAATGAAGAGCACTAAGTATATATGCCATTTTCTGGCTTAGTGGGAAGTGGGGTGGAGGAGGAAAAAGGGCCACCCTTAAAAGCACCACAAAGGTAGCAATGTCCTCCAGGGCTTCAGATTTCAGTTAGTGCAAGAAGGTGAAGATGAAGGCAACATTCAGAGAAGCGTTTATGGAGAGGCATTTATTCTTATAACATAGCAGTGTATGAAAACTAAATAAAAAATCCAGGTCCAGAATAAAGAATCATTAAGGATTTAGCTAAGAATGGTTCAAAAAGTCCTGACAACTAGAACAAAAAAGTTCCCAATTTGTATGGAAACACAAAAGACCCTGAATAGCCAAAGCAATCTTGAGAAAGAAAAATGGAGCTGGAGGAATCAGGCTCTCAGACTTCAGACTATACTACAAAGCTACAGTAATCAAGAAAGTGTGGTACTGGCACCAAAACAGAAATATAGATCAATGAAACAGGATAGAAAGCCCAGAGATAAACCCATGCACATATGGTCACCTTATTTTTCATAAAGGAGGCAAGAATATACAATGGAGAAAAGACAGCCTCTTCAATAAGTGGTGCTGGGAAAACTGGACAGCTACATGTAAAAGAATGAAATTAGAACACTCTCTAACACCATACACAAAAATAAACTCAAAATGAATTAAAGACCTAAATGTAAGGCCAGACACTATACAACTTTCAGAGGAAAATGTAGGCAGAACACTCTATGACATAAATCACAGCAAGATCCTTTTTGACCCACCTCCTAGAGAAATGGAAATAAGACCAAAAATGAACAAATGGGACCTAATGAAACTTAAAAGCTTTTGCACAGCAAAGGAAACAATAAACAAGAAGAAAAGACAACCTTCAGAATGGGAGAAAATATTTGCAAATGAAGCAACTGACAAAGGATTAATCTCTAAAATTTACAAGCAGGTCATGCAGCTCAATATCAAAAAAACAAAAACCCAATCCAAAAATGTACAGAAGACCTAAATAGACATTTCTCCAAAGAAGATATACAGATTGCCAACAAACACATGAAAGGATGCTCAACATCACTAATCATTAGAGAAATGCAAATCAAAAGTACAATGAGGAATCACCTCACACCAGTCAGAATGGCCATCAACAAAAGATCTGCAAACTGTAAATGCTGGAGAGGGTGTGGAGAAAAGGGAACCCTCTTGCACTGCTGGTGGGAATGTAAATTGATACAGCCACTATGGAGAACAGTGTGGAGGTTACTTAGAAAACTAAAAATAGAACTACCATATGACCCAGCAATCCCATTACTGGGCATATACCCTGAGAAAACCATAATTCAAAAAGGGGCATGTACCACAATGTTCATTGCAGCTCTATTTACAATAGCCAGGACATGGAAGGAACCTAAGTGTCCATCAACAGATGAATGGATAAAGAAGATGTGGCACATATATACAATGGAATATTACTCAGCCATAAAAAGAAACGAAATTGAATTACTTGTAGTGAGGTGGATGGACCTAGAGACTGTCATACAGAGTGAAGTAAGTCAGAAAGAGAAAAACAAACACCGTATGCTAACATATATATATGGAATCTAAAAAAAAAATAATAAAAAATGGTTCTGAAGAACCTAGGGGCAGGACAGGTATAAAGATGCAGACATAGAGAATGGACTTGAAGACACGGGGAAGGGGAAGGTTAAGCTGGGATGAAGTGAGAGAGTGGCAAGGACATATATACACTACCAAATGTAAAATAGATAGCTAGTGGGAAGGAGTTACATAGCACAGGGAGATCAGCTTGGTGCTTTGTGACCACCTAGAGGGGTGAGATAGGGAGAATGGGAAGGAGATGCAAGAGGGAGGAGATATGGGGATATATGTATATGTATAGCTGATTCACTTTGTTATACAGCAGCAACTAAAACACCATTGTAAAGCAATTATACTCCAATGAAGATGTTTAAAAAAACCCCAAACAGGGCTTCCCTGGTGGCGCAGTGGTTGAGAGTCTGCCTGCTAATGCAGGGGACACGGGTTCGAGCCCTGGTCTGGGAAGATCTCACATGCCACAGAGCGACTGGGCCCATGAGCCACAACTACTGAACCTGCGCATCTGGAGCCTGTGCTCCACAACAAGAGAGGCCGTGACAGTGAGAGGCCCGCACACCGCGATGAAGAGTGGCCCCCGCTTGCCACAACTAGAGAAAGCCCTCGCACAGAAATGAAGACCCAACACAGCAAAACTAAATAAATTAATTAATAAACTCCTACCCCCAACATCTAAAGAAAAAAAAGATCCTTAAAAAAAAAAAAAACTCCTAATACTTAGTTTAATTTACAATCAAATTATTGTCACAAATATCACAGGATTATATTGCAGAGAAGTTTTGACAGACTCAAGTACTTTTTAAACTCATGTTGTGATTTTTACTGTTGCTGCTTTTGTGTGTGTGTGTTTTGCATGTAGTGTATTATATAGGATTATTTCATATAGAAGTTTAGGCACAAAGTTGTGCTTTTCTTATGTACTAGAGCAAAAGTCAATTCATGTGTAGAGTTTTAAAGCTCTTGTAAAAAATGCATTTTTGGACAAATTTAGTTGGATTTTGTTTTTCACTGACTTTTGCTAATTTTCCATCTCCTGTTTCCTAATCATTGGTTTCCACTTTATATTATAATTTTCTATACCATCTCTGTCGTGTCTTTCCACCTTCTATCCATCTTCAGGGTTGATCTTGGTGATCAACTATGTTTTACAGATGATGGAATTCATCTTTGTTTATTTGTTGATTTAAATGACAGACTTTGTATATCCCCCCAATCTATTTTTAATTATGCTGGACATGATTTCCTGCAGAATAGCTGACAAACACGTCCACATTAAAGTATAAGCTTTATTTAAGGTGAAATGTTAATACAAGGACTTGGACTTCTATCAGCCTTTTCTTGATGGACAATTGCCTGAGCTGTTCTTATGTCACATAATTAAGCCCGTCATCTGATATTTATTACCCTACTCATGCTGTTAAGTAGCCATATTCTCTTGGTTGCAATTTGGACATAGCACTAAGATGACCCAAAACCCCAAAGCAGCCAAGTGTTTCCATCTTTTGTTATTGGGGGTGGTGATTAAGGGCATGCAGTTTCAAGTGGGCACTTGAGGGAAGTGCCACATAGTGTCAGAAAGAATGATATTTCCCCCATGAAGAAAGATTCCCACAAAGAGTTTAATTGTACTTCATGGTGGAAGAGTTAAATAACCCATACCTTACAGGAGATATCATCCCATTGCAGACATCTTTGGTAAGTCAGTGTTGAACCTCAGCGAGTGGCAGTGATTGATCTGCCCTGGGTGCAGAACAGGAGGGAATTTAACAGTAATAAGACTCACTGAAAGTAGGTTGGTTTTTATTATAACCACATGCTGGAAATTCTAGATAGTCATTAACAAAATACTTCTCTCTCAAAAAAAATGTTTGTTGGCTTAAGTTCTAAACAATTACAATGATGAATTTGAATAATATATATGTAAGCTTCAAATTAACACATCTCTGTTGTGTGGCCTGTAATAAACAGTTTTCTATGTGAAGTTAATTTGGAGAACTCCCAGTGATACAGCTGGTTCCCCAACACATATGGACTCAGCTATAAGCGTTTGTTTTGAGAAGTTAGTTAAGGATTCGACTGTTCAGGGACTATTTGTGTCTTAAATTCCTAGGGCACTACATGTTCCTGTGTTTTAACCAGTAGATTTGAGATAAATGGTCATAAAGCGTTTGTAAAAAAGGAGAACTAGAACTTGAGTTACTTCAATTCTATCATCCTATGTGACCATTTGGATTTTAAATCAGTGTTTGAAATATAAAATGTGAACTACAAATTTCTTCACTGGAAGTGCAAATTGTTCATATGTGAAATATTTTACTGCAATTGAATAATAGCTTTAAAATTCAACTTAATGTCTTTTTATATCATTTTAAAACTAAAGAACAAATAAAAAATACAATGTTACATTGGTGCTAAATTGTACTTTTTGTAGATGTTTCAGTTTTATTAAAATCTACGTAGTAATTAGGAGCAGTTACCTACATAATTTATATATATATATGATTTTCAATAAAAGAAAATTTTGCCTGCAATTCTTTTCTGTTCATTATTATTTGTTTCATTTCTTAATTATTTCTGATAATAATTTTGTCATAGAGAGGAGAGTGTGTTAAAAATGATTTGCTCTGAGTGTCACAGGCTAGAGTTGCCACTAGGTGACGCATTTCTGTTAATGGAATGGAGATATACATTTTTGTCATTATGAAGTGTGCTCCGATGGAAGATTTAGAATCAGGTTGCTAAAGATTTTTGGTGGAGAGATGCCCCAGAAGAATAGATTACTTGTGTTTGGAAAACTAAATAGTGGAGTTTCATTGGCAGCACAGTTGTTTTAATTTGCTGGGGACAGAGGACAATGAGTTTTATGTCTTGAACATACTCCCAGAGGCTGAAGGCTAAAACGAGAGACAGGCTTTGGCATAATAGAGATCTGTGTTTGAGTCTAAGTCCTATCTCTTCCAAGCTGTGTCATTTTGAGCAAATTACTTTCTTTAAGCTTCAGTTTCCTCATCTGTCAACATGTAAATAAAACATATCTATCTCAGAGGATCATGAGAATTAAATGTTGTAAAAGTGGAAGTATAAGTGATGCTCAAGCCATAGGAAGTGCCCAATGAATGTGTTTCCTGTTCCTTTACTTCTTTAAATTCTCAGTTCTTTGCATACATTTTCATTAGATAGATACTTTCTTATATTTTGTGCTGATTTTTTTAAGCACCAAGGAGGTCCATTGAACATTTGCTAATAAGCTGTGCTATGTGACATTAGTTTCTTGATGTCTTTGTTAAAGTTTCCACAAATTATTTATTGACTGACTTAGAGATAAAATGAATGAGAATCATCAATTTTTACTTTATTAAACATGTATGTATCTTTCAATTATAAATGAGATCTTTCAGCTTCAAGATTGGAGGCCTGGGCAAGGCATGGAGAGTGCGGAGTGCAGGGGTGGGTGGTGAGTGGGGATTAAACGTAAGTTGATCTATTGTAACAATTTTATATCGCTCTCTTCCCAGGGAAGATTTGTATCAGTGGCCCCGAAGCAGAGAGCTCAGTATCCCATTACCAGCCAATGAGTCATTCAGTCTCCCACAGATCCAAATAAAAGTTTCACAGAATACACTATGGCATGCCTTTCAAAATATATGAAGGCCATAAAATATATCATTTATTTTACCATATGAACTGACTCTGCCCCTTTTTTACCATTTGGGATAGCAATCTCACCATGTGTTTTTGGCTCTTAAGTTATCATCAGATATATTGGAGTTCTCTGAGCTTTTCCATTCTTAGTCCCCACGGTCTTTTCAGGAGTTTTATAACTTGGTTGTAAAAATTCACTCTAAACTGAAACTTGGCAAACAGTATATTAATCTGGGAAGTTAATTTCTTTTATAAAGTCTAGAATCTGTTTAGACCCTCTTTTGAGTTTTCAGAGACCTTGGAAAAATAAAGTGAGCAATTAAAGTATTTTTGTGTCTTAAAAAAATGTAATTACATTTTTCTAAAGTCCCCCAACCCTATTTTTACAGGTGAATAGCTTATATTTTGGACTGAGTTCTGATATATTTTGAAACAGATTTTTTTTTTTGGCATGGTGAAATAGAGTAATTAAAAAAGGAACTAGGCTGAGCTTACCCATTACATCACTGGAATAATAAAGTATATTTAGAGAGTGGTGCTTGCCTAATTTATAAAAAAGTGTAAGATGTTAATATCATTGGATGTTCACCAATGTAGGAATAAATCTGTGGGAAGTATCACTTAAAATATGCAATGTGTCCTCAGTCTTGCAAGAATTGCTATGTTTGCAGTTGATTCATTGGGCTTTGGGAATGACTTTGCCATCAGATATTGCCAGGAAGTGTGAATTCAACTTTCATGTCCTTTTGGTGCCAGCGAATGCTGTCACCGCCTCTTGCCTGTTACCAGGCTAAAGTTCCGGATGAACTGTCCAGACAAGGTGATGGACCACATGGAACTTAGACTAACTACCTTCTCACCACAGAGACACGCCCCGGGACAAAAGAAGCTCAACAAAGACAAAGGACAACACAAAGGAGCATTTAAAATGAGGCTTTACCAGCTTTAAAATACTTTCAGGTATATTTTACTGAGGAAATGTAGAAGAGAATTAAATCATTGTCTCTGGAGTTGGACAGCCCTGATGGTTACTAGTTGTGTGGCCTTGGGGAAACTATTTAATCTTTTCCGTTTTCAATTCAATTATTCCTTAAAGTAGAAAAAATAGCAGTACATATTTCTTAGAGTTATACTGAGGCTTAAAATATGAAAATACATGTAATGTAATTAACAGAATGATTAGCAAGAAGTAATGAATCAATATTAGTTTTTGTTATTGTTAATGCTATTCAATTATTTGGTTAACTTTATGAGGTAGATTGCATTATTATTATGTCTACCATTTTACAGATGAGAAAAATTTAGGTTCAAAATGGGTTTTACCTTATACAAGATCACACAACTACTAAGTATGCTTAGTTTGATCTCAAATCTAGGTTTCCTGATGATAAATCTAGTACATTTTTTCCTGGTAACCATAGTGCATATTTAAGGAACACTGTTTCTTATTCAAAATGTTGGATAAGGGCTTCCCTGGTGGCGCAGTTGTTAAGAGTCCGCCTGCCGATGCAGGGGACACGGGTTCGTGCCCCGGTTCCGGGAAGATCCCACATGCCGCGGAGCGGCTGGGCCCGTGAGCCATGGCCGCTGAGCCTGCGCATCCGGAGCCTGTGCTCTGCAGCAGGAGAGGCCATAACATTGAGAGGCCCGCGTAACGAAAAAAAAAAAAAAAAAAGTGGAAAAGTAGCTGTTTCATAGAGAACATAACCATTTTTTCATATTGAAAAGTTAGTTAAATTTTTAAAAAATTTATTGAAGTATGGTTGATTTACAATGTTCTGTTAACTTCTACTGTACAGTAAAGTGACTGAGTTATACGTATATATATTATTTTTCATATTCTTTTCTATTATGGTTTATCACAAGATATTGAATATAGTTACCTGTGCTATACAGAAGGACCTTGTTGTTTATCCATCCTATATATAATAATTTGCATCTGCTAATCCCAAACTCCCAATTCATCTCTCCTCTAACCCCCTTCCCCCTTGGCAACTACAAGTCTGTTCTCTATATCTGTGAGTCTGTTTTGTTTCGTACATCTGTTCATTTGTGTCATATTTTAGATTCCACATATAAGTGATATCATATGGTATTTGTCTTTCTCTGTCTGCCTTACTTCACTTAGTTTGATAATATCTAGGTCTATCCATGTTGCTGCAAATGGTGTTATTTCATTCTTTTTAATAGCTGAGTGATATTCCATTTATATATATGTGTGTATATATATATATATATATATATATATATGCATGCCACATCTTAAAAGTTAGTTAAAAAATTTAATGCACAGGTATCAATGTATTTAGCGAGTAGAGCTTCAAGGTCTCTAAAGTTTTTTTCTTTTTAATAATGTACATTAACCATGTAAGAAAAATGTATGTAATGCATTCAATGTATCTGTGATAGCCTGTTATGTTAATAGCATAAGGAGTTCCCAATGGACTAGAATGGTTTAGAATAAAGTTGCCATAACAGTTTAATAGTTTGTTGATTTTATATACATGGAATTCACTTGGTACTGTAGGTCTTGTTTTGCACACAATGGTCATGAGGGCCACCGCATACAGCTGGCAACATCTGCACATTTGAGTAGGGCAGTACTTGAGGAGGAAGGAGAGGCAGGGAAGGTTTTTACTTTTAGTATGAAGTTAGTCTGGACTTGTTTCAAACAAAGGAGGAATGGGGATGGGTTCATCAGATGAATGACAGATGTGGTGGATGGAGTCACGCATCCAGATCCATCTCTGGGACTGAGTACCCATTCCCCAGATACCAGTACCTCTTTCTGGCGATAGAGAGTTCCTCTCCCTGCAATGGCTCTTAGCTGAAAGGAACTGCTTTGCCCAAGGCGTTTCCCCATTCCTGGAAGTAGTCTCTGTCCAATGACTTGTTAATGGAAAGGTCTTAAAGGCTTGGTCCTTTTCCTCCAGTTCAAGATAACTTGGATGTGCCATCCATCTTCAGGGTTCCTGTAGGATTAGCTGATGCCCCTGGTGCAAAAGCAACACAGTTCATTTTCTCCCTCTGCTCAGCCAATCCTATGCCCCTCATTTGCTTACAAGTGCTGTTCTATAGTGTTCTCCCAATAAACCTCCTAGGCCTGCCTATCTCCAGCTGAGAGTCTGTTTCCTGGGAATTCCAACCTAAAGTTGTAGCCATACACAAAAGACCTAAGGAGGTTTATCAGAAGCCCCAAGGAAAAGAAGCAGCTTTAAGGTTGTAGAGGATGTGAGAGGCAGATTTGCAGAAAAGGCAATGAGAATCGATGCATTTGTGTGGATGCTAAGGTGTGTCATTTAGAGAGGCAGAAAAAGTTTTTTAAAAACTGGAGGAGATGGATCAGAGGGGCTGAGACTGTATTACCACATTATTTGGTTATATGATCATCATAGATGTGTGAGATACTGTGGGATAAGTCTTTATAAGATAATCAATGTGTTCCTTATATGGCAGCTTGGCAAGCGTAGAATTAGAGGTCAGACGGCTATAGGGATGGGTCTTCAAGATGGTCTCACAAGTGTCTATAGCAATGATGTCCAGATGGGCAATGTGAACTATGCATGAGGTGTGGCAACCAGTGAAACTCTCCTCTGGAACAGCAGGCAAGGCCCAGACTGTAGTGATGGACAGAGATACCAGGCACAGTCTTGAGGATAAATTTTGATCTTACATAGGGCTGTGTTAGAGGGCATTTGGGAAGGGGTAGAAGGAGCACGGGAGGCTATCACAGTCTTAGAATAATGAGGTAAGGGACCCAAAGAAATACTGAGGAACCATGAATAGGGTAGGGATCCAGATGCAGAAATTCGAGCATAATCAAGTCCAATGTCTGGCAAATTCAGCAAGGATGACTGGTCCCTGAGTCTGAGCTACACTAGAGTGATTTTGATTACAAGCTATATGCTGATAACTCTCAAATCTCTATGTCCAGCCCCAAGTACGTTTTAAAAATTTCTAGACTATGTCTCCAGTGGATATCTTCATGTGACTACTCTACCAGAAATTCATATCATACATATGCAAAACTCATTTTCTTCTCCAACCTTCACCCTTCAGTTCCTACTCTTGGTTAATTGCATTACCACTTCCTGGTTATACTATCTGTTCCTATAAATACAAGAAGTGGACATAATAACCTGCATGAAAAAGAGTCTAGATGAGTAGGTTTTAAATTTTAGTGGAGAAGGAATTAGGAGTAGGAGATGTGGGTGCTCCTAGTTTGTCTCTAATCCATTCCCAAGCTTCCCCGCTTTTATTCCTGATCACATCCATGACCCACTCTTATCACAGTCTCCACGTTATAGACTTTATGTCCATGCCTGCTGGTATCTGGGCTTGACCCTGAAGAGCCTCAAACCCTTAGAACTGTGGTGGGTGAGGAATTGGATCCAGCCAGCTGCTCTGTGTCTTCATCTCTCAGTTTTAATAAGTTCCACAAATGAGTTTTACTTTGTCATGATTGATCACAAAAACTAAGCGGAAAGTGCTGGAGGAAAAATGTGTTGCACTTTATTGTACCTCAAGCTACTCAGAAATCATTTGATGATCTCTTTGAGCAGTGTGATGTTCAACTTAGTGAAATCAGAGATGATGCAAGTAGGGGATCACCTGGCAATTATTTCCTTAGCTTTCATACTGGTTAAGAGTCATCATTCATCAGTGTTTCCCAGTTGATTAAGTTGAAGGACAGTGCTGATGTCAGGGAGGCTCCTTAGCCTGTCACTCTGCAAGGAAGAATGTTGAACAAAAAAAAGCCAGAGCTCCCAGTGGGCTGAACTTGAGAAGTGGCTCAAGGTTATCTTTTATTTATTCATTTATTCACTAAATACATATCAAACACTATATCTTTGGAGACTCTCATCTTTCTATTTTGTATCTTTTCTCCTATACCTTTATCTTCTCTATACCCACTGTTCTCATGTTTCTTTTTTCCCTACTACCATCAAAACTTTCTCTCTGGTATTTTTTTCACCCATACTAACTTTAAAAGCAACTAAAATGTTACCTTTCTTTGGCAACAATGCAATCCCAAATCTTAAGTTAAAGAATGAAATATGTATCAATCTTTGTGTCAGAGAGAACTTAGGACATCTGGGCCTTCCCAGGGTCCCTGAAATTGTCTTACCTGATTGATCTATGCAGTAGGCTGGCCTTAGGTCTTCATGTCCAAGGAAACAGGCAAACCAGAAATAGATTACAGTAGAATGCAATGTGTTAGATGAGACCATCAAAGAAATCTCACTGAGCAGGTGGCTGTGTAGAGTTAAGTAGCAGTGGTTTGGTGTTTGACAGAGCAGACTTTGAGGCTTAGTTGTGAAACAAGTTGTGAAGGTCAGTTCTGACCTTGGGCAGGCTGTAAGAATTAATTCATTATTTGCACAATTAGAATAATAATAGCACGTGTTCTCAGAGCTGTGAGGACTTCATGACATACTCTATGCAAAGTACTTAGGGAACAGTGCTGGCACACTGTAATTGCTCAATAAATGTGATGATGATGAGAAAGAGAAGAAGGAGGAAATGGAGGAGGAGGAGGGCTTTGTACTTGATTGGTCTTTGAGAGAGTTATATTGCTGTTGCTAAAGCGAGATTTGTTGTCACGTGTACCTTCTTGCTTGGGATGCTGAGTCTTGCTGCTTATCTCCAGCTCAGACTGGTGTATTCTGGTGTGGCAGCAGTGACCATGGACTGCCTCCAAGCTTCCATTCTTGTCCTGACTCTACCTTGAAGCAAGGAAACCATGCACATACTTTAGGCATTCTTTTTATTTCCTGTCTTTTTATTTTCTCCAACTTTTATGGAGGCTTAACTAGCAAGACCTGAAATAAAGACTGTGTTCTCTAACTTTTGAACATATTCTTTTGTTTAACAAGCACTTACTGAAAATCAATATATGCTGAACATTAAGGGCTGAGGATTTGATGGTTAGCATTAACATGCAAACTCTGTGCTAGTGGAGCATAAAATCGATGGGCTCACATGAAAAGTTACTAAATATCCTTAGTCATTAAGGAATTGCAAATTAAATGATAATGACCTAGCACTACATACCTACTAGAATGGTTAAAATACTACGACTGCTACTACTACTAATAAAACGCTGAAAATGAAAAGTGCTGGAGCAACTAGAACTCTCAAACATTGCTGGTGAGAATGCAGGAGAGTACAGTCACTTTGACAAAGGACATAGCAATTTTTTTTTAAGTTAAACATATACTTGATTTATGGCCCATAGCCCAACCCTAGGTATTTACCCAAGTGAAACAGAAATTTAAATTCCCACAAAAACCTATATAAAATTATAAAGGCTTTATTCATAATTGTCAAAAAATGGAAACCACCCAAATGTTTTTCAACTGGTGAATTGACACGCAAGCTGTGTACATCCATAGGTTGGAATTCTGTGATCAATAAAAAGGAACACATTACTAATACATGGATCTTTAATGTATTACATTTCATTAAAAAGAGTCAGAACTCAAAAGCTATGTACTGCATGAATCCATTTATGTGACATTCTGGATCAGAAAATAGATCAGTGATTTTCAGAGACTTGGGAGTGGGAGGAGGGGTTAGTTACAAAGGGGCAATTTGTGGTAGTTTTGGAGAAATATAACTTTAAGAACCAAAAGGAGTAAAATTTACTGTAAATAAATTTTAAAAATTAATTTGAAAAGAAAAACATATAAAGGAGGGGAAGGAGGCTCAATAATATGTTGACAGAAAATACATTAATCAAATATCTTCAAGAGAAGATGTAACTTTGTGTATTCAATCTCTCATTTCTTGTAGATAAAACTTCTATGTGGCTCTGATCATTTCAATTAAATACTAATAGGGCAAACATATTTTTAAAAATAGTTCTAACAGATTAAGTCAATATTTCATAATGACAGGTCTGAAGAGGTATTTCATTTAAACAAAATAAATAGGTTATGAATGTTCACCAAACAAGACTTGAAAATGTAATATTTTAAGTGGAGTAACTAAAGTCTATGTGAAGGGTAAGGACTTTAAAAGTCTTATTGACGTAACAAATAAAATTTACTTATCAAAACAATTTAATTTGATTACCAGTAGCCTGAGTTTAATTTGCTTTAGAAATAGCAATCTAAATCCAGCCCTGCCCAACAATCAATTCATCAGTAACCAAAGTACCTTAATCAACTGGTCAAAGATGGTATTCTTTCAATTTTGGGGTCTACAACCCTGGAAGTAAATCAAAATAAATATAGTGGTTATTCTAGATAGGTATAAAAATAAAAGTAAAGAAATAATAATGAAATAGACCCATGATGTTGACACTTAAAATAATTAATTGGCTTTGTAATTGTTATATTTGTATATATTTTATTTGTTATTTCAAGCATTTGCAATATTCGAAAGAATTAACCACATATATAATAGCAGTTAAAATCAAGATAAATTATTAATAAATTTGTAACTGTTGTTTAAATGCCAAAGAGGGATGAGCTTCAAAATTATATTAATTAGATAAATGAGTTTATTAAATTTAGCATTAAAGAAACACAAACAAAAAATCCATTGAAAGAGACAAACAGCGAAAACTGAGAAAGATCAGTGGGTGGGATGAAATAATGAAAACCTGGAGGAGAGTTTGGACCTGGGGATATAAATGGAAAACATTTTCCTGAGGTATAAAGAAGAGCTAAGAGTTAGGAAGAGGATCACAGTGATTTGAGTATGAAAGGTCTCTGAAGTGTTGGAGAACCAAAGCCAGACCTTGTTTGGAAGGTCTGGAAGTGTGAAAATGGGCTGTTGAGTAAGCAGTATCTAAAGAATGCCCATGTGAGTCAGTGGAAGTGAATCTATATAATTGTCATCTAACTGCTTCATCTCAGGCTGTCCGATTTGGGATTTGTTTTTTCTTTCTTATAGCTAACAAATGAACTCATTCTCCTACCTTGTAGTTGTAGCTCTTGGGTTATGCTAAGTTAGGACAGGGAATACTGGTTGTAACTCTTAGGAGATTTTCTTGTCTTTATGGCATTCTCCATATCATAGAAGTCAGGCCATGTCCCAGGATAAATCTCACCCAAAGACAAGATTTTTACAAATATTTAATGAGCTCAGAAATTAAAACAAAGTTCTAAATCTCTCTCCATCCATTTCATTTTTCTTCCTGTGCAACAAGGTAACCACCTCCAGTAACATGTCAGTGGGGAAGAAGGGACAGAAACTGAGGAGAGGTGACTAAGGAGTAGAGGGAATCTCATCAGGAGGTTTTTTTTTTTTTTTTTTTCTTTTTGTGATGTACTAGGCTGTGAGCTCCACTGTACCTAGGAAACAGAAGGAAGTCATCTTGCTGAACCAAGGACCATGGAGAATCATTCCTGGGAAGATGTAGTACAGAGTCCTGGTGGAGAAATGTCTAAGACTTGCCTCTGATTCAGGACTGTTATGGATCAGTGACTCCTGTGTGTTTCTTATTTTCCCCATTTTGAATATAGTGGTTACCTTATTCCAGTACCACTATTATATGATAGTATGATAACTTTTTTATTGTTTAAACAAAAAATTTTGTTTTAAAATTAAAAAATATATATATATAGACAAGGGGGAATATACTTGAGGAGCTGTACTAAGGAACCAAAGCTGTCAAGCCTCTTCATTCCCTGTATCTGATTTAGATAGAGAAATTCTGGACTTTGACCTGATGTTGTAATGGGATAAGACTTTTGGGGGCTTTGGGAGTAACCGAGTATATTTTGCATGTGGAAAGGATGTGAATGAGTGAGGAACAGAGGGTGGACTATGATTCTAGGGGTATCCAGCTTCCCCCCAAACCCCTAATACTCCCTGCATCCAGGTACACATGTTTTTGGATAGTTCCCTCCCACATAGTACCAGGGTTGGTCTGTGTGACCAATAGAATATGGCAGAAGTGATGGTGTGTCACTTCCGACATTAGGTAATAAAAGACTATGATTTCTGTCTATATTTTGTCTCTTGGATGACTCTCTGGGGGATACAATCTGCCACTGAGATGTTCAGGAGGACATTCAGGCAGGCTATAGAGAGGCCCACATGATTAGGAACTGAGCATCTGACCAATAACCACCAAGGAACTGATACCTCCCATTAACCACACATGAACTTGGAAACGGGTCATCCTCCAGTCTAGATGTCACATGACAGGAGCCCTGACTGGAAGCTTGTTTTCAGTCTCAGAAGATGCTCTGAACCAGAACCACCCAATGGAACCCCTCCTGGATTCCTTACTTACAGAAATCATAAAGCACAACTTCATGAAGTGTTACCAAAACTTTACTCCAAAAGAAAACTGTTGCCCTGCAATGCCACATCTTGTACCCAGCTGCCTCGGAAGCCCCTGGCAACCCTCATGGGGCATTTGGCCTGTATTAAAGGCAGAAAAAAAGAAATGGAACCACAACTCACACTTCCTTTCAGAGATGATTGGGATTTTGCCGTTCATCCTTATTTCTCAGTCACTGCTGTGTGTCTGTCTTCCCTGGTCACCCATCATTAGTAGAATCACACCCCTGTCCTGCTTTGATCCAACCACCTTGCTCTCTCTTCCTTTCCAAACCCTACTACTCTGCTTTCTTGGACCCTTGCTTTTTTGTTCAATTCTTCTCTATCCTCCAACTTTTCTTTGAACAACTTTGCTTTGTCACTTTGCTATAACTGAAGTTTTCTTGCTCTTGAGGCCCCTACTTTCCTGTAGCCTCCTGGTGGCAAGGCATTATTGCTCATGCTCATATATCTCTGGGACAGGAAGTGAGAATAGTGTTTAACTTACTCCCCATCACCGTTTTCAGACCACTATGGCCTGTCTCTGTCTCTCTATATCTCTGTCTCTCTCTGTCTCTCTGTCTCTCTGTCTCTCTCTCTCTCTCTCTCTCTCTCTCTCTCTCTCTCACACACACACACACACACACACACACACACAGACACATTGCTCCACTGAGGTGCATATCATTTAGTTATACCATACTCTTCCCAGACTCATTGCTTTTATCTATTGACCCCCATTCACTTCAGTTATCAAAAGTCTTAGTTGCTGGCTCAAAATATTTTTCTCTTCTCCAGATTCTGTGATTATTCTTGGTGACTTGAGCATCCATATAGATAATCTACCTAATAACCTCTGTCCTTTGATCTGCTCACACCTCGTCTCACCCCAACTACCCAGGGCCACATCGAAAGTATTTCACTTTTGAAATGATTTCAAACACCCCAGCCTCTGATAAACGTTTTATTTTCCCCATGACATTTCAACTTCTCCTAATGACACTATTCTTTAGCAAAATTGAGATGTCCAATCTGTAGTCACCCAACATTTTTTTCTACTCATCAGTCTCCTTCTTGCTCTGCACAGTTTCCATATACCTTCACTATGATTGCTCACAGAAAATACTCTCTATGCACTTCCCATCTTCTTCCTCTCATTCTTCTCCTAAAAACTCCAACACTGGATGAACTCATCCATCAGCTGCCTCAAAGCCAATATATGAGAAGTTTAGCTTTTCTAGAAAAATTTCACAACTGAATGGAACATTTTGCATTTAAATTTATAACTTTTCTTTCAATAGTGAACAATTATTTATTCAGCCCCTATTTTATCTATGCCAGGTAATATTTTAGACATTGGAGACCCCAAATCACCAAATATAAAGTCCCTGCCATCACAGAGCTTGTGTGTCACAGCATCACTCTTCTCTGTCCTTCATATCCACTTTCCTCTTTGACTCCCTGTGGTGGACTTATTGCTCTATCATAATGACTCTGGTCAGTGACTCCCATGTTGCTAAATCCAGGGTACAATTCTTTGGTTTCATCTTTGTCATCATAAAGATAGCATTTTTCCATCTCCCCCAACTTTTTTTTTTTGCTTCTTCTTTTGGCTTCTGTTGTCACAGTCTTCAGCCCTTTCTTCCATCCCACAGGCCACTCCATTTCACAGCTTTTGTGATTTCTACCTCACCTTGAATGATCTTCTCTATTTATTCACTCTCTCAAAAGATGGCATCAATTTCTCTGCATTTAAATGCCATCTTTATAACAGTGATTCTTAAATATATGTTTTTAGCCTGGACTTTTCTTCTGATCTCCAGACTTTCATATTCTACTCAACATTTTAGTTGGGTGGTTCACAGACATCTCAAACCTGACATGTTCTAAATCCCTTTAACTATAAAATATATGCTTTCTCTCTTTCCCAGTCATTTCTATCTTAGAAAATTATACTATATTTCACTTAGGCAAGCCAGAAAATCATATCCATAATTTTATAATTATGGCTCTGCCTGGTCCCCAGTCCATCACTCTCCCATTTCTCTTTATAATCCAACCATCCTTGCTTATTCCCACTTCCTCATACAAAATCTTTCCTGGCTCAGGGACTTTGAGTATACTGTTTTCTCTGTTTGGAGTGTTCTTTCTCCTACTCACAAAATGGCTATTAACTGCCTATGGAGAAGATAGTTTTCAGATTTTAAGTGTTCCACAAGACCTACATAATTCCTTTTTACCTCAAAAGGAAGGAGTGTATGTATTTGCATTTATTGATCCTGATATCATATGTGGGTGGTTTTGATGCCGACTGTTGTCTCCTTCTAACACCTGGTTATGGTTACTTGTGGGTTGAATACACCCATTTGGACCCAAGTGGGACAAACATCTAGTTAGATTTCCTCTATTGAGTGGAAACAAGTTAGCTTTTTTAGCAGTGTTTACAGAGTCTCCCCACTTAGCACAGGCATAAACTGGAGATCCAAAAGTGATGGCATTTAGTTTCTAATATGTGGAATTAATATTAAATACAGCTAATGAATAAAAAGAGTGGCATCTTTAGAACAGTTAAAATCTTTATAATGTCCTTCCTGAGGACTCTGCATCCCATATTGTATTCTTTCTGCAGGGAGCACCATTGGTTTTTGACAATGCTGCTGTATAATAATGCTCAGTGCAACAATAAATTTCTTCAAGTGTGTGACTAAAAGCCGCCTGAAAGCCTTTGTAGTCATTTAGCCGAACGTTCTTCATAAACTTCCGCATTGCAATTCCATTTGTTTCTTGGTTATTTTGTACAGTTTCCCTTTAGTGGATGTCTGTAGACTTCTTCACATCTGGATCCAATTACAGAGCACTCTATGTGAATCTAATTATCTGTCTCTACATGTGCTCAGCAGACACACAATTATTAATAAGAGTTTGAATGTGGCTTTCCATTTCCAAATTGCCTTGTCCTTTTATTAGGCAATCCTCAATAACTTAAATTCCAGACCTAATCCTGACTCTGGCTTTTAGAGACATATTGAGAAAACTGGGGCACCAGAGAGTAAATTTGTTCCTATAAGTGGACCAAATCAGGGGCAGTCAAACAGGGCTGAGTAATATGTGGTATAACTTTAGGGCTATAAGGGAGGAACTTAATTTTAAAATGTTCATTGCCTTCATGGTTTAATGAGTCCTTGTTTCTCTGCTACTATCTTACCCCCACTATCAAAAGAGGTGGTAGATTGAAGTTATATGTTGCTGTGAGATTTTGCTAAATTTGATTGCCTGTTTCTATCCCCCTTCCTTTTTTAAACAAAACTCTAATTTCCTTTTGGAGAATTACTCCTTTTCCCACTCTTAATTTGTGTGCATCAGTGGGAGTGGAGAGATGCTCGATACTCATCTCCAGGGGTGGCACATGTGATGCAAGTCCTGTTTTTGGACACATCCTGAGCTCTCCCAGTAAGAAAAAGTCTTGAGTCTTGGACACTGCTATGAGGAAAGAAAATTGAACTTGAAAAGACATATGCTAAGGTACTAGAACCATTTTTCTTCTGGTGGCGAGATGGCCCAGCCATCCAACCTCTTTCATGCCAGGACAAACAACACAAGCAACAAGTCACAATAAATCAGCCTACCATTAGGTAACTTGTTGCACTGAGCATTCATTATGGGCCGGACCCTGAGCCAAGCACTTTCATTTCGTATCCATTGGAATCTCCCCGCAAATCTTGTGGAGTACGTTGTTTTAGTACAAGATGAGATATATCAGAGAATGGAATGAACTCAGAGGAAGCAAGCTGCAGGAGGAAAGAGAGAAACCAGGTCCTAGTGCTATATGAACTCCTGGATTGATCCAAACCTAATGTTCCACTATCTCTTTTATTTTTAAATTATGTGAATCCAAAAATTCTCCTGATATCGAAGAAAGTTTAGTTTGGATTACTGTTGATTGCATCTGAAGGACTCTCAGTTGACATTGATTATTTACATTCTAATTTTCATTGGGTCTTTTCTGAAAGTGAGATTTGATGCTCTGGAATTGAAGGAAAAAGCATCATGGCAATGAATGTGTGAGAAAACATGGAAATAAATCCAGTGAAGAGAAAGCAGGAGAGAATGAAAACCCTAGAAATTTAGATTTAAAACTCAAAGTCTAAGGTTTTTAATTTTGTGCTGGAACTCATTAAATTTAATCTTTCTACTTGTAATTTCTGACAAGTGCAACTATTTGGAAATGTAGCAGGAGACAGAATAAAAAATAAAGAGTGTTGTATAGCATATATATATGTATAAAATATATATGTATAAAATATATAAGTATATTTTAGGCTGAATTGTGTCCTCCCAAATTCATGGGTTGAAGCTCTAAACCTTCCTGTCTCAGAGAATGACTGTATTTGGAGGTAGAGTCTTAATTATTTATTTATTTTTGGCTGCTTTGGGTTTTCGTTGCTGCATGCGGGGGCTACTCTTCATTGCGGTCCATGGCCTTCTCATTGCGGTGGCTTCTCTTGTTGTGGAGCACAGGTTCTAGGCAGGCGGGCTTCAGTAGTTGTGGCGCATGGGCTTAGTTTCTCCACAACATGTGGGATCTTCCTGGACCAGGGCTCGAACCTCGTGTCTCCTGAATCAGCAGATGGATTCTTAACCACTGCGCCACTAGGGAAGTCCCTGGAGGTAGAGTCTTTAAAGAGGTAGTTAAGTTAAAATGAGGCCCTTAGGCCCTAAGGGCTAGTGTCCTTATAAGAAGAGGAAATTGTGACACACAAAGAGACTTCAAGGATGTGCATGAATAAAGAAAAGATTATATGAGGACACAAGGAAGAGGCAGTCATCAGCAAGTCAAGGAGAGAGACCTCAGAAGAAATCAACACTTGGACTTCCAGCTTCCAGAACTGTGAGAAAATTAATTTCTGTTGTTTAAGTCACCTAGTATGTGGTATTTTGTTATGGCCGCTCAAGTTAACTAACATAGGCTACAACTTGCATTGATTGCTCACCTCAGAACTGGACTTTAATTTCAGGTGTTTTTGGAATTGTTAATTACTTAAAACATGCATCTATTATGTGAAAGAATATGGAGTAGTTCTGGGAAAGTGGGTATTCCCAAATACGAGAAAAGATTCTGGAATGCATGATGTTTACACTCAATTTGTGTATTTATGCCATCTGCACATAAAAAAATAGACCACAAAATCAAGAAGTGGTGAATAAATAGCACCAATGTGGGTATTCTGGGGATGGCCAGGAAGTGGGGAATGTTACTTTAAACTGGAAAGGTTGGAACTTTTTTGCTAGAGAGATGTCTACTTTAGTTGGGTCTCAAAATCAGAAGAGATTTTAGATAAGAGCTAAGAGAAGATGTGCTAGGCAAGGGAAATTTTGTCACCAAAATCAAAAAGTACAAAAGATATTTGGGGAATAAGAGTAAACAGGTAGGCTAGAATAGAGGATTCCTACGGAGAGCTGTCAAAAAATAAGCTGAGGAAAATAGTGTAGAGACAGAGTATGAAGAATTTGACTGTCAGGTACGTTAATTTGGATTTCTTCTCAAAGGCAAAAGATGAGAAGGCATTGATGGCTTTTCAGCAGAAAATTAATGTGATAAAAGCCTGTTTGGGGAAGACTTCTGTTTTGGCCTCCCAGAGGAGTGTGTGAGAAGGAATTCAAGGTGAGAGACGGTAGACTGGGCGATTGGCACCATCAGTCCTGGTTTACCAAGGAGGAGATAGGGGTCCATGAAAATTCCTCTTAACTCTCACCTGGAAATGTGTGCCCAAGTGTAACTTTTAGTTTTATTTGCCTCAGGCAATGTGAACAGCATATTAACCCTTTCTAAACATCTTCTGAATTATCTTTTAAATGCTAAGTAACTCCTTGTTCAGCTACCTCGTACAAGAGACTTCGCAAATCCTAATAATAATATATTTTCTTGAAATAAGATCTTTATATTCTTCTGTTACTAATTCCCCCGTTGCCCTTGCATATAATGCATGAAATCTCCTCATTATTGCTTAAATGCCCTTGCCGATATAAAACTGTTTATTTCATTGTGGGAATTTTCCTTCAAACACCTGTTCCTTTTTTAAAAAAAATCAGCAAATTCTCTCTAATTCAAGGTTATCTTTCTCTCTGTCTCTCTTTTTTTTGGTAACAAGTATTCAGCCCACTGAATCAGTTTTCTCATAGAGTCCACTGAGGAATGTACTGATCTGCTTTCTCTTTCCAGATGTGGTTTAATTGTTTAACATAAAGACATATGCTGAGATTCAGGAAGAACTCCCTCCAGAACCCAGTATTATCATTATGTGCCAATTTAAAACCATCAATGATCAACCAGAGATTTTTTCTGCCTTTCAGTTAAAACATACTAGATGGGCAGGGTATGGTAAACCAGATGCAATAATTAAGAGAATAGTTTAACTGTTCATATTGCACATTGCTGTTTGCTACAGCATGACCATTAAACAAAAAGTAAAGCCAAGAAGGGTTGCATGGCCTCCTAAAAATCCCCTTTGGCTTGGAAATACAGTACCATTCTACATTAATGTTAAATACTCCAAGAGATAATTACACAGTCATGAGTCAACTGTATCAAATAATTAAATACAGGAAATGGATCAATGGGAAAAAAGACCCCTCCTTGACTTTGACCTTTTCCAAAAAAATTAAAGAAAAAAAATATTCACAACCTGCATAAAAGAATTCTCTTTGGAAGCCTGATCCCTTGGGAACTGCAGGTGGAAGCAGGGAAAAGATATTAGTATTACATTCCACATACATGGGAAACTGTTTCCCCAGGCAGCTCCAAAATTTTCCAACAAGATCAATTATCTAGGAAGAGTAATTATTTGGCAAATCCATTAGTGATATCAAAGGGTTACATAGCTTTTATTAAGTTGTATGGTGAGATAATTTATTACTTTCTATTTAGGTGATTATGATAAGGTATTCCATGAAAACCTGATGGAAGGCTTTCTGATTATACAACATATAACAGTATAAATTCTCCTGCTAATTATTTTTGCTGACTATCATCATATTGCCAAATATTCAATTTTTGAGCATTTATCTTGAAAATATTCATTACTTCACTTTGACAATTTCCTTCCTTCCCTCTTTTTCTCTCCATTTCCTTATTCCTCTGCAGAATAAAGACATCCTTTTGTTCTCTAGTTTGTTAATGACAAACTACTCTGCTTTGGAGTGGATGTGTGGAAGTTTAAACATATTTGTGATATTCCTCTTATGAGGGGCAGAGGTATCTAACTTCTCTTTGATAGTAGGTAGTTAAGCCCATTAAAATCTCTTTCCATTGGGGTTTTTAAAGGTCCCTGAAACCAGAGTAGCTCAGAATTCCCTTGTCTCCAATTAAGTTGTTGAGGGAAAAGGTAACCAGGGTTCTCCTAAGAGTCTGATGTTCGGGGCAAGAACTAGCTGTTAACTTAATGAACCAATCAAAGGAGTTTATAAAAAGGTGGCAGGCATGGGAAACCAGAAAGGCAACTGAAAGGAAATTAATCAGTTATGTGAAAATCAAGAAAGTGAATGAAATCAAATCTACTGAACTTCTAAGAAGTGATAATTTCATTTGAATTGAATCTGACCTTAGTTTTTAAGGATTTTATAATAAAGAATTTTGTACTCAGCTTCTGTTGGCTTTCTACCAGGGAATTAAATCCCAAACCTTAAGGGTTAGAAAAGTCCTTTTCACCTCAATTATGTGTGATTCATACGTTAATATTTGTACTGTCTATAGACTCCTTTTGTTGTCTTTTATAGAACAAACATTTTAATCTAGATCAGCAATTCAACCACATTAACAGCCCACTTGGAGGAGAGTCCAGAATTGTGCAGGATGAAGAGACCCTCCTACTAGGAACTTTCCATGCTCAGGTAATAGGTAGTATGATCCAGTGATGAGTCATACATACTGTATAGTCACATTCCTATAATACAAATCCATAGAAACCTAGTGGATTATATTCACAAAGTGTGGATTTTCCTAATGTATTGTGATAGTTTCTGGCAGAGACTATAAACTTATAACATGTCACCATAGTTGGGGATGGTTGCTATCAAGTATTATCATGAAATAGCCATCTTGTTGGAGAATAAAATAGAATATTATTATGGATTCCTTCTATTCTTTAGTTTAGCTTATTACCCTCTGTAGTGGATACATGGTTGCCCAGTCAGCCTGCCATAATATTTCTTCAGAATGGGACTGGCGCCCTCATCCCTGTGTCTCCAAGTGTGGGTGCATGACCCAGGGCCAGTCAATCAGAATTCTCCCTGGGACTTCTCTGAGCTTTTGGTAAAAAAAAAAAATGCTTGCTTTTTTTCAGTGAACTTGAGCTGTAAGAATATGGTAGCCATCTTGCTGTTACATAAATAGAGCCATTTGGGGAAAGGAGTCAAGCAGAATGAAACAACTAGAGGAGAGGAATAAGAAACAGGGCTCTGATGATGACCAACTTTCTGAATCATGTTTGAATCCAGCACCATCTTCTCAACTTTCTAGTTTTTTGAGCCAATAATTTTCCTTTTTTGGTTACATTTTTTTGTCATATGCATTCTAAAGTATCCTAATACAATTTTCCAACAAGTAATATAATAATAGTGTTTGAGACAGGGTTATTTGTTTCTAGCTTTCAAAGATAAAAATGACTTAAGAATGTTTCCAAGGTTTTCAGTGAGTAGTAAATGCTAGTAGGGTGACAAATTCAGGTGGTAGATCATTCCAGAATACATATTTCCTGTAGCTTCCTAGGCATTTTCCAAGAGATTTTGGTGAAGTATACTTGGAGGCTGGCCAGATCAGCTCATTTCTAATGATGTCCCCAGATCTAGACCACAGTACTGATACCTGGTACACGGGGAAAGAATAAATGCACCAAACTGTCATACTGACTATAAAAAAGGACAGTATGACCGATTCAAAGACCCTTCAAAACATGGGCAGGGTGACAGTGTTTAATGCTGTGGTAGAGGATTTTCCTGAATTGTCTACCCACTATTTCATTAGAATGATAGTATATAACGTTTAAATGAGTTTAGGATGTTTTAGTCCTAACTTCCATGTGGTACATTAATTTACCCTCTTATATCCCTATGAATATATAATTTAGCTTTTCCTTGAATACCTCAATCAACTTTCATTATTTCCAAAGATATCTCATTCTGTTTGGGGAAGATCTTGTTAGTTAGAAGGTTTTCCCTCACACTGAACAGATTTTTATTGCTGCTGAATTTAACCTACAATACAACCTAAAGATTTACAGAACAAGACAACTCTTTCCTCCATATGATATATGTTAACATATTTGAGGATGTCTAGCAGGAACTGACAGCCTTCTTTCCCTTCAGGTACATTTTGTTAGTTCTTTTAACCATACCACTTATGTCAAAGATTTCAAAATGTATCTATCCTGGTTGCTGTTTTCTGAAGGTGCTTCAGTTTATTAATCCTTCTCAAGAAGTGTGCTTAGGAACAAATACTACTCTTGAGATGCAATCTGAAAGCACAGAAAGAAATACTAATACCTTCCCTGGTTCTGGACATGAGGCTCCAATTTATGCAATTTAAAATAACTTATTAACTTGTTTTGGCAGCCTCATGACAGAGTTAATTTGTTTTGAATTTGTACTTAACTAAGGTTAATTGCCAAAGCACTGTTGGACTTTTCACTCTGGTTGTCCTTTTAAGAAGTTTGTGATAAAATTAAGTTTACTAAGCTTGTCAGTGACTACTCCCTAATTATCACACTATAATATATTACTAGCAATCATCTGAAGCCTTGCAAGTCTCGTCACAGAGTGACTATATATATATAAAATTTATCTTCCAAATTGTGAGTGTTTTGAGATCATAAGGGGGTGCTATTATTAATAATTACTCCAGTTTAAATAGGAACTGAGGCAGCTAAACAGGGATTATGTTTCCCCTAACTATGGAGAGATTAGAACTAACATTTACAATCTAAATGAAAATAAATTCAAACTCATCAGTCTGAAAATTTTTGTTAACTACCAAGTAAAAATCTCAATAGTTTGACTTTATTTGCTTGACTGTGCTTCATTAATTTAGTAGAACTATTTTAGTATTCTTCTCAATTCTGTCCCTTTACTATGGGTGGACTTAAAGGATGCTTTCTTTGACCCAGATTTCCAGGTTGGCTAACCTCCTCTCCTTCAGAGTTATATGCTCCATGCTAGCATCTCTGGTTTCCAGCAAGCTTTTCCAGACATCCCTCTTTCCCCCCATTTATCTCATGAGGTGTTGTTTCCTCCCCTGTGAAATAGTCTGGCCAGTTGAGGTCACTCGGCAAGCATTTATTTATCAACCATCAGCTGAATGCTGTATGTCTGGGCTCCACCCATGGTCTCTAAACTAAAGATCTGAAGAATTCCAAATCCTTCTAAAACTCCCTTTGGGTGTAACAAGGAAGAGCCTGCAGGCTGAAAGCCAACGTGTCCTCACCTCAACTCAAGGCTCATTGTTCACTTGGGAACAGACAGTTTTAAAACAAAACAAACAAAAACACTATCCAACCCTTCCTCTAAATAAACTTTGAAAAGTATCAGATTAAAAAAAAAAAGAAAAACTTTTGTGATTTTTTTTGTTGTTGTTGCTTTTTGCCTTTCTTCTCTGGATGCTGCATATGGGCTGTTTCCTGCCTTGTAGTCAGAGCCAGACTGCAGGCTTGCATGAAATTTCAGAGGTTAAAAAGAGACATGCTTTTGCGTGGAGTTGAGGGTTAGGGGAAGGGAAGTGGAGAGCTTTGAAGTCAGAGATTCCTGTCTTTCCAATTCTGCTTGGTGTTTTGCAGCAGTGTCTTACTAATTGTAAGTATCTTATGAAAACTTGTTATAAGAAGTAAGCTGTGTTCGTGGGTCATTTTCAAATTAAAATTTATAAAAATATTACATAAAAATGTAATCTATGCTACACTTTGGAAGGGAATATCCTGTTTCTGTTTCTCTTCTTGGGCACTCCCGAGACATAAAGGAAAGCATATGAATGATCTCCATAATCTTTCCAAATCCTATTTCTGAGACTATGGAGATGCATACCATCTCTTAAATTTGAACACTAATGCTTTTGCTTTAAAAACCATAGGCTTCCTATTAAAGAATCTAAGTAACAGGAAGATGAACCCCAATTACTTACTGTTGTTTGATTTAAGTGCACCAAATGCTTTAGGATTCCTTAGCTCAAAGTACAAATGCTACAGTAAAACTCAAACCAGAAGTTTCTCCATGTTGCATGAAGCCAGGCCCAAGAGATTTAATCTTAACTCCATTTCCAAAACAGTGAACATGCTGGAACTAAATCTGGGTTTTTGGGAAGTTGTCACAAAGAGAGAGAGAGAGAGAGATGCAAAAATCATAGCAATACACTTAGCATAGTAACGCTGTGTCTCAGGCTAAATCCCAGGTCATGATTTCCTGGATGCTTAGTTGGCAGGAAGCCTCCTATATCTGCTAGATCATCCACATATGCCTCCTTTGATACAAGCAAAACCAAATGCCATCACCCTCCAAGGGGTGATGCCTTGATTCCATCATTGGCAAAACTATCGGTAAGAGAGGTAGTCTGTAAGAGAAACTAAATTGACTTTTAAGATTCTGCCTTTTCAGATATTTCAGATTCTCCATAGACTTGAAAAATGCCTGGTTGCTTTTGCACAGATTCTATGAAGCTCTTCATGACTCAATTAGATTTTAAGCAATCCACATCTCATGGAAGATAATTAATAATTTTAATAATATTAATTTTCTCAACTAGACCATGTGAGCCCTCTGAGTGATGAATATAAACTTAGCAAAGTTTAAAATTATTTGTTTCTCAATTTTGGCACTTTTCTCCATTTCTTTTTTACTATTCAGTGATCCTAGAGGTATAGTCAATTGGTATAAAAAATTCTTATCTTTCCAGAATGTAGAAGATTAGATAATTAACAGAAAAACACATTTTCAGCTCAATTTGCTTATTATTTATTCATTTTTTTAATTTTTAGAGCATTTATCTGTAACTTTATCTATTGTTTGGAGTTATTGTGATCAACTAGGATAGTGGATTTAAAAGTATTTTGTAAACATTAAGCATTGCAATGTTAACATTTATTATTTCTTTTATTCATCTCTTATTTAATATATATTATATTCCAGGCATAGTGTTCAATGCTGCCTATAAAAATATGAGCAAGACACAGTTTTGCCATGAAGAAGCTTACATTTTTTTGAAGGAAATGTGTTCCATCATCATCATCATTATCTTTGTGATTTATGGCATGCCCTTTACTCTATGAATTAGGCTCAGGTTCCGGTCTAAGGAAAAAGTGATGAAGAAACCAAAGTCTCTGTCCTTTTTTGATTTAGAAAGACAATAAATAAGGAAATAGATAAATGTGCACTTTCAGATAGTGTTAAGAATTATGAAGAAAATAAAACAGGATAAGGGGATAAAGTAATAGGTGATATTTTTGGTAGGGTGGTCAGAGAAGACCTCTTTAAAGTTACATGAGTTGGAATATGAATGATTTTTAAGAAGCCGTGCAAAGGTCTGGGATCAGTAAAATGGCCTCTGGGGCAGAAGGAAAACCAAGGGAGTGTGGTGAATTGGAAGCTAAGTAAAAAAAAAAAGAGAGGTCAACTCTTAAATGGTACTGACAGGCTGATTATAATTAGTAGTGAGAATTGACCTCTAAATGGGTAAAATGAAGGTCATTGGCAGCCTTGTAAGAGTGGTTTGGGAAATTTTGAGGGAAAAATCCCTGACTGGAGTAAATTAAAGAAAGATTTGGAGGTAAGGAGGTGGAGCCACCAATTATAGACAGAATTCTAGAAACTTTGCTTAAAAAAAGCAAAGTGGAGAAATAGTATAGTACCTACTGAGGGACATGGAATCAATCTAGAGTTTTTGAAGCTTCTAGGTCAGTAGTTCTTAAACTTTCTGGTTTTAGAATGCTGTTTTTTATTTTTTTGATAGATATGCTAATTTATTTATTTATTGGGGTATAGTAGTTTTATAATGTTGTATTAGTTTCCACTGTACAGAAAAGTGGAGTTCCCTGTGCTATACTAGAATGCCTTTAAATATAATATATAATACATTACAGTGATTGATATTTACTGTGTTAAAAATTAAAATGTAGAAATTATTTAACACATTTATTAATTTACTCAAATAATAAGCTATCACATGTTAACATAATAACATATTTTTAATGAAAAATAACTATATTTTTCAAAGCAAAAAGAAATAAGTCAAGTTTTTATGCAATTTTGCAAATCTCTTTAATGTTTGGCTTAATAGAAAAAAGATGGATTTTCATATCTGCCTCTGTATTCAATCTATCATGATTTGTTGTTTCGATTAAGCATATGAAGAAAGTCAGATGTCATACAGATATACATTTTAATAGGCTTTTCTGATTATTGTGAGGATATGATGTACCCTATCCTTAGAGACTGAGAGTAAAAAAATGCAAATAATATCTTTGTATCTTTATGAAAATAATTTTGACCTCAGGGACACCCTGAAATGGTCTTGGGACTCTCAGGAGTTGCTGGACTACACTTAGAAAACCACTGAACATACTTTATATCCAACAATATCTGAGTCATGTTTTGTATGAAATATTGTAGGATAACAAAAAGTGAAGTAACAACAATAGCAGAGACCTTGTGAAAAGCTGAAATTTCTTTTCTTCTAAAAGAACATTAACTACATTATGATATAGAATCTTGCAGGACATACCAGCTGTGGATTTGTTGTCTGACAGTTTCCCCAACTGCTAACCACAGGTGCCAAAAGTTGGGTGATGGTTGTTTTTATTTTTTTTCAGCTTTATTAGGGTATAATTGACAAATAGAGATTATATATATTTAAGGTACACAACACAACTTGATGTTTTGGTATACCTATACATCACAAAATGATCACCACAATCAAACTAGTTAACATTCTATCATCTCACATAGTTACCTTTTTTGTATGTGTGGTAAGAATACTTAAGATCCATTATCTTACCAAATTTCAAGTATATAGTACAGTATTGTTAACTATAGTCACTACAGGTGGTGGCTGTTCTTAAAAGAGTATTTCCAATGACTAGTGCTATCCTATGATTAGTGATGGATTTTAGAAATTGTTATTTGTTCCTTTCTTTCAGCTATGAATTATTTTAGAGTGATAGATGGATATGTGCTAAAATGCCTGAATTTTAATGTGTTTCTTTATTTTTCATGTCATAAAATTAGAGATGGAAGAGACCTCATGAGTTGTGCAGTCCATCACCCTGGCATAATGTCATGGCTGTTTCCAGAAAGGCATTGTTTGGCTCAGTTCTAAATGAGAAAGCCAATTATACTCCCATTAGTTCCCTTGGGAGACTATTCCATTCACTGATAGATCTCCATTTTGAAATGTTGCCCAACATCAAGCCCATGTTGGTTGAATAGTATTAATCCTTGACTGGATAAGCCCCATGTGGTGATCTCTATGAGAGAACTTCAGCCACATTACTCCTGTGGTAAATGTTCTTCTAGTAAGCAAGAAATCCATGGTCTATGAGCTGTGCTACCTCACTGGTTATTGAGTGTATTCTGCACACTGGCTTGTAAATTATCTCCTGTTGAATCACCTGATAAAGAATTTATTATATAATTGTTGTAAGATTTCTGCAAGGATGTTCATTGAAAGGGCATTGGGGATTCTAGCATATAGAAAATAGGTGAATGGATGATTTTATTTGATAAGAAAATTTTTACACACCAAAAGGAATGAAGTGTTGCTGAGTTATTCAACATGTTAATCAAACAATAGCCAACTGAATTCTTTTTAGAGTCACCCTAGAAAAATGACTGTTATCTGAATAAGTGAATAAACATTTCAGGCATTTGTAGTAATGATGATGAAATAATTTCATAGACTTTTAAAAGATGGAATATACATTTCTATTTCTACAGAAAGTCAAGATGTAAATCTCCAGGGGCATGCTGTTAAAAAGATAACATTTTTTTTTGTGCCTTGAGGATATTCATACGGCTTATTTAAACATTATTTTCTGAAAGCATAATGTTTGAATTCCCAGTTTCTTTATGCTTAGCTGATTGGGTGACGGCTTGGGAGACATTAAGCTGTCCCCTTTTCCTTGCATTTAAAAGTTTATTTCCATTTACTGTTATAAATCTAGATTATTTTTCTCCACTTTGAAAGGAATTTCAACAAATCTCTTGATGTAGTCCAGTAAACATTCTCATGTAAAATGATCTCTAGGTTATATCTTAAGAAGCAAATTTATCCCCCTTAAAATATTAACCCCCTTAATAACTTTACGATTTGTTCAAGTTAAGAAGAGGAAAAGCAACAAACCAGAAATAGAATTATGCTTATTTTATTATTCCAGTGCTTAGCACTTGGACAGAATATGTTTGGTTTTTTTAAATTAATATAGAAGACTTTTTTTTTTTTCCCCTTTCTTCTCCTTGCATGACTTCAGTTGGTTTTTGTTGTTGTTGTTTTGCCTTTAAAGGAGACTCTTTGGATGAGTCAGTGGAACAATAATGAAAAAACAAGAGGTTGGAAGTTCCCACCCCTCTCTCCCAGACAACATGAGGCAAGGCAAGGGTTCCATAGGATGTTTTAGAAAGAAATCCAGCTCTTGAGGTCTTGGTTAAAAGCACAAAACTAAAAATAAAAACAAACAAACAAAAAAAGTCAAAGGCTCTTCAGTGGCTGTTACAAGGGATTTTTCTTTACTCAATCTGGAAAGGTAAATAATCCATTATTCCTTTAGGAGTAGTGCTGTATCATCTTTAGGATTTGTTTTACAAAGTTTATGGCAAAGTCAATGCCAATACCCAATAACTCCATTATACACCCACATCTATGTTCTTTACCAGGAAATGAATTAACAGAAATATAAGGTAAGATTATTAAACTTTTAGAGGAATATTCAGATACTCTTTGTTATTTCAAATCATTTTCAACTCTTGGGCATATTCTTAGCTCTAAAAGTTCGTTTTGAAAAAAGAAATAAGAAAAAAATAAATTTAGCTGTTACCTTAAACTAGTGTGTGTCTGTGGTGAGTATACATTAACTGTTGTTAGTTTCTAAACGTGAAAGACAAAACAATTTTTCTTTTGCAAATGCAAAGTGGGTAGTCTCCAATGATGGCTCAGCATAAAAAACCAAACAAACAAAAAAAACTACTAATCATTTCAGACTAATGATTTATAGCTGATCTTAAACCTGTTAGGTCTATGCTATGAAAATTAAGCATACTATTCACCTGAAATTTCTCACCAATTTATACAACATTATAAGAGGTCATTATACCAAATATGATGCTTTAGAAAGCAGTCATTCTGTGATAGACTCTGGGAATACCAAAATAAACCCAAAAGCTCTTCAGTGGAGCTAAAGTGGGCCACATGCCATGTATGTAATATCATTCCTTCATTCACTCATTTATCAAATATTTGCTTTTTATATACAAGGTGCTGTGTTAGATATTAGAGGAGAGAAAATAAGTTTAGATTATGATTTTCTCTTTTTGAACCGTTATACATGAAACTCATGTAGCTTTTGCCTCCTCTCTTTCTTGATTATGCCAAAGGCTGCAAAGAAATGAATGAGAGTCAAGAAGGTGATGGTGATTCAAAAGCCACCAGTACGTTTTGAAAGCATGTTTTTTTCAATACAGTGGTGAGGGGACAGATTGAAGGAGGTTAAATAGAGAATGAGTTAAAATAAAGCTGAATTTGAGGTATGGTCATACAACTTTGAAACTTTTTTCTTTTTCTTTTTCTTTCTGAGACTTTTTTCCAAAAAAGTAAGAAGAGTGTTTGGCAACAGAATATGACAAGGTCAAGAAAAAGAATTTTGCTTTCCACTAAATGAAGAAGACTTAATATGTGTTCAATCAAAGAGGAGGAAATAAAAACAGTGGAGAAAAATATCTGAAAGATGCTGTTGGTGGGGATGGTAATAGTGATATATATATATATATATATATATATATATATATATATATATATATATATATATATGTTGTGAGATTAAATGGGTAAACCTAATTTTGGGAGAACGTAGGCTGAAATGAATCCAAATGTTTCCCACTACTGGAGGATGCTCTCCTGTGAGTGTGGCACCATCAGTAGGTAGACACCCCATGGGGATGGGGATCTGCAAAGTCCTTACTTCCATCAGAAGTCCAACTATTTGTCCCTTGCTTTGTGTATAGGCTACTGGTTATTCTGTACTGTATCCAGACTGTGAGGCTTGGTTTCCAGATACTACACTAACTAGCAAGTTACTGAAATTCTCTATTCCTTGGGTATACTACATGTAAAATGGAGATATTAGTAACAATCTTCATAGGTTGCTGTGATGATGATTAAATGCATTAATATACATAAAACACTTAGGAAAGTTCCTGGCACATAGTAAGTGCTTATTATTATTTTTGAAACTTTACACCCTCTAACTGCGTCATTGGTGTCTTTCCAACAATCATATCATCAGTAGGTGTATTCAAATGATTTGCCAACATCCTGTGGCCTTTATATTCCAGAGAATGTGGTTTTCAGCAAAATTCTGGTACAGTCCAGTCTACTATTCTAAAGTAATAATTTGTTAAATGGGGTTCATGATACACTCAAATAATTCCTGCACTTCAACAATTGGCACATGAATTTCCTCTTTGCCAAAGGCTCTAGTCTCCCTAAGATGGGTAATTCAGCTTTTATCATAGGTTTTTTTTTTTCTCATTACTAAAATTATTCCTATGATTATATAAAAATGCTTTAAAATCTCCTATCCTTCTGTGCACCTGAAACTATCCCAACATTGTTAATTGGCTATACTCCAATATAAAATAAAAAGTTAAAAAAAAAATCCTATCCTTAAAATATCATCTTTTTATACCACATTCCACTCTAGCTATCACCCAATTTCTCTATTTTATTTACAGAAATTCCTTAAAAGAATTATCTATACTCACTGTCTTGAATTCATTTCCCTTTGTCCTTTCTTGAATTTGATCCAATAAGACTTTCATCCCTACTGTCCACTGGAACTGCTCTTTTCAAGAATACCTAGGACCTCCCTGTGGCTTAACCCACTAGTGAATTTTGCCTTCCCCTAACTTGACCTATTGGCAGCAGGAGCATTAACAGCAGCTTATTCCCCTACTCCTACATCAACATTCTCCCCTCAGCTTCCATTTCCTCACAGCCTTCTAGTTTTCCTTCTATTCCTTTAACTTGTTTTCAATCCCCTTTGTTAATTACTTCTCATCATTCCAATATTTAAAGATTGGGATGCCCTAGGGTACAACTGCCAGAACTCTTCTCTTCTCTAGTTGCACTTATTTCATTGTAAACTCATCTGGCCTCATGACTTTAAGTACTGTTTATACCCTCACAATTCTCACATTTATATTCTGGACCTGGACTTCTCCCTTGAACTTCAGACTTATCTCTCTAGCTGCCAACTCAACTTTTTCCATTTGATTGTCTAATATTGATCACAACTAAACAAACCCTAAACTGAACTCCTGATCTTCCTTGCAAAAGTGGTTCTCTCACTGTGTTTTCTATTAAGTTAATTGTAACTTCCCACTTCTGGGTTCTCAGGCTCATCACTTAACATTCATCCTTGAATCTCAATTTTTTCTCATACCTTCATTTAATCTACCAAAAAATTCCATTGTCTCTACCTTCAAAATACAGAATTTTATCACTTCCCATTTATCATCACCTCCACCACCACCATCCCAGTCCAGCCATTATTCCCTCCCTGGATTATTGCAATGCATTTTGACTGCTTTTCTGGATAACATACTTGCCTACTGTGCTATACTCCATCAGAAGTAGTGCTGTTACATTACTCTAAGTAAAAATCAAAATCCTCATCAAGTACTTAGTTCAGGCTCAAAACATTGCATGGCACTTAAATGGCAAAGCAAAAGATCCAATAACATAACTTTTTCCCCTCTTCAGTTTTAATGCCATGTCACTTCACTTAAACTTAAGAGAGATACTTCATAGCTGTTACAAACTCCTCTGCTACAACATCTCAGCCTTTGGCAATGCTGATGGGGTGAGATTAAAAGAAAAAGGTAAACAAGAGAGACTGCAATAAGTCTAGGCAATAGGATAACATAATTAACGGTTAATGAGAAAACATTCTTGTGCTTACGCTCTCAAGACATAGTCTAAAACAAGCTGATTGCTGCCTAAAGGCCACTTAGGCATGTTTCTTTCATGTTCTCTTACACAGTTTTGGTAGTTAACACACTGGCCCTTAAAAAGAGCATCTGTTAGATGCAATTATTGTTTTTAGGTATACTCAAATTGTATTAAGTTTACCCCAACAAATTTGATTTGTAAGTATTTTCTCACCCAGGAATTTTCAAGCCTTTTTCTGTAGTGATGGAAGAAAGACAGGAGGCAGATGGCTGAAAACACAATCTGAAGTAGGGCTGCTGAGGGCACACAAGTTTGAAACAGAAACAGACTATTTGTTAACATTCCATAAGAATGCTGGGAAATGATTGTGATTGTTTTCTGTAAATATAGAAGACCCTCTCTTCCATTTATCTCCCCGAAATAATTTTGTACAAACCATTTTCTTCTTCAATCTGGCATACTCTAAACTTGCATTGGGAGTAATTCAACAGAGATTTAAAAAAAACTGTGCTGGGCTATTGTGTCTGAAAATGTGTATAATGCTATTGATGATAACACCTTTTGTCCAAGGATCTCAAATGATAAAGGAGACAACAAAACTCGTCTTTACCAGGCACACACTCTGCCAAATATGAGACTAGAAGACTTGAAAACATTAACTCTTTCTGTCCAGGCTCAGTGGATATTCACACCTGGTGACACTCCTTCTAAGTTTCTCCCATTCATCTCTTTCCCATTCTCAGCAGTGACTTCAGAACTTTTCTACTCTGTTCAGACTTCTGACCCTGTCATCTTTCCCTACTCTTGGGAAATGACTTTGCCTTCAACAGTACCCAGAAAACAGAAGTCATAAAAGGGAACTGTCTCAGTTTTCTTCCACCAAACTAACTAACTTGAGCTCACTCAACTCTCCTTTTCCTATTTTTATTCTTTTCAAACATTAATACTCTCCAATTGCTACTTGATTGGAAAACATCAACATTAAAACATGCTCAAGGAATCTTTCACCTTAAAACAACAAATGAACAGGTAGATAATCAAAACCTCCGATCTCTCGTCTACATCTTTTTACTTCCATCCAGAGCCAAACTTTCTACTCACAGTCTCCACGTCTTCACTTCCTTCCTTGTGGCCATGACTTTGCTTTCCCCAAGGTCTCCCTCCTTTGACCTCCTAATTGCTAAATCCAGTGGACTCTTCCCTGTCCCTAGGTTCCTTGACTTCTCAGTGTCGTTTGACCTGTCTTCTTAAAGAGTTCTCTTGCCTAGAGTTTTGTAACTATACATTCTCCTGATTTTCCTGTGGACATCTTTTCTCATTCTCCCTTGTGGGACACTTTTTCTCTGTCTGCTTTAATGCTGCATTAAAATTTCTTGGGGTTCTTGCCCAGAGCTTCTCTTTTCACTGTGTGTATTCCCTGGAAATCTCACTTCAGTAAATGAATTTATAATATTGTTATAAATATTTTGCCTTTTGTTACCATAAAAAATTATGTTCAGGGAGGCTGACTCTCCTGTACATTTTGTGAATGTTTCTGGAAGCCTTATTTGTAGTAGGTAGAATTAATATCCCTTTATGATTATGAGAACAAAAGTAGCATTTTCTTGGATGAGTTCTGGTTTGGAGGACTCTTTTAGATTTGTCCAAATCACTTCTCTTTAGGCCTTACTTCAGCTTCACATCTCCTCTTTCCTTGGGACAGGTTTAGCATGAATGATTCAGCACTTTACAACACTCTTGCACTCTCTGTGTAGATTACAGCAACAAGTAGGTTTCCAGCCATACAACATGGCAGACAACTTGTCTTGATGGATTTTCAGACGCATGAACTGAGGTTCTCTTTAAGGAGATCATACTCAGGTTTGACATAATATACATGAGAACCTCATGTGGTCAGAAGAGATGGGATGGGGTGTGTGGACAGTGGGTTAGTAGTTTGAAATGAGTTGTAACTTAACCTATAGGCACAAATACATAAACTCGGTCTGAATCTTGAAAGATGAACTTCTTGATCTTACATATTGATAATTGTTTTGTAATACTAATACTAAATTAGCAACATTCATTAGTGGCCCTCAATATATCCACCTAGTAGGAGGAACTTCGATTGGTTTTACTCAGTATAGAACTCACTCATGAGAATGAGTTTCCCTTTTGCAAAACCTTGTCACAAGGGACCCCTTGATATGGATTAAAAAACTATTGAAATAGAAATAAATGACCTTTTGAGCACATCATAAACACATAGATCAGGCCTTCCATATACAGGCTTACATTTTTCACACATTAGCACATGTTCTTCACACATTGTACATCTCTTATTCAGAATCTTGGCCACCAATCAACTCCTCTCACCTGCCTTAAACTCCACAAATATATGTTTTATATTTTTATGTACAGTATATGCATTTAAGCAAGCCAATATCCCCCTTTCAAAGAAGTTTATTCACTTGGGAGAGGTTTACCTTCCATTCACTGTGTGTGCATAACTCAAATGAAAGCTAAGTTGGGTTATGTTTTTATGTCTTGGGAAGAATAAACTTCTTAAATGCTTTACAAGGCTTTTATTCTGGCACAGGGACAGGACCACCTTGTGTACTCCAAGTCTCTAAAATATGAAATCATTGACTCATTTTGGTTTCTGAAGGCCTTGTTTTTAACAGCAAAGAAAGGTAATCTCAGTATTGTGATGTACTACATGCCTCAGTATAGTCAAGGTAATGAGCATGTTTGAAATGGAGGTCACCAGTAACAAGAAGAACTTTAAATTGGGGGAAAAAATGTCAAGTTTGGAGCCAAAAGCTGTTGTCTTGTTAGGAGTCAACACCATCTATTGTTTCAAAACAATGTTCAAAATGGTAATATGTGAGGGAAGTAGCTAAATTTTGTAAAAAATGAAGTTGAAAGTGCCTCTCTCATGTAGCAAGTGAACCTGAGATGAAAAGGCACACTGGGGTGGAGAGAAAAGTAAGTTTTCCACATGGCTGTACATATTTTTAATAAATAAACTAAGATAATTTATTCTTCCTGTGTTCCAGTAGCCACCTCTCTGCCACCTTGCAGTTCAATTTACAGAGGCTCTGTGACATGTTATTTTTATCTTTGTAGTGCAAACATATAGTAGCATAAGGCACCAATAGAAATGCAAAATCACAGCTTTTCTAATCCAGATACTTAAAGTTTAAAAGTGTCTGGGGCTTGCTTTTCTTAGAGACACACTATACTTTATGGTCAGCAGCAGGAGGCATTACCACATCAGAGCCAGGAGAGGCTGTAGGTCTTCTGACTGCTTAGATGTCCCTTCCATTTGAGCCAAATAATTCCTCCTGAAACGACTTTTTCTATCAGCATCACATATGTCTGCACAAGGAGAGAGGGGTAAGTCTCGCATTAGTTGGTAAACTGGTAAATTTACTCCCTCTTATTTTACATCTGAACCTAGGCTAAACAGGCTCAAGTCCTTTGCTGTTTTGAAAATGGTATAAGCGGGTTTATAAGACATCCATATAACCTATATATTTGGGTCAAACAGATCAATAGAGTAGAGGGATAGAAAGCATAAACAACAAAAAAATTATCATTCAAGCTGTTATTTTCAACAACCAGAAGAGTCAAACCTCAGTATCCAGTAATCCTATGTAAACAGGTCCATGGAGTTTTCAACTTTGACGTGGAATCTGCCACTCTAAGGATAAGAGGCTCATGTAACATTCTTACAGGTCAGCCAAGCACTGCTCCACGTCACTCAGAGACACCCTATTGTGCACTGCTTCATTCAAGTCCACCTTGCCCAGATATACAAATAGCATTTTTCATTGCATAAATATCACCACAGTCCCAAGCAAATTAACCTTGCATATGGCACTGTCTGTGGCTATGAAGCTTATTTTTTACAGACTGTGGGAGGCACCCAGGGAAAATGAGGAGAAATTAGTTTATTTTACTTATTGCCAAGATTGGAACATACTCCTTTTTTTAATGACATAAGTGTGTATACCATGATTCTTGGCTACATGAACATTAAATTCCTTTTAAATTATGCTATTTATGTATTCATGTTGGGGCATAGCTCAAAATATTTGGATTTACACATGATGTACATAGGGGAGCTTTTTACACAAAGAAATACTCTAATTATATACAATGCTTGTCTCAGATAGGTGGCAGGAAAAGCGGTGAAAAGAAGCTATTGCTTGCTTTCTCAGGATTTATTATACCCATTTGTCTATTTCATCATGAAATGTCTTTGTGCCCAGAACATTAGGGTTAAGAAAAAAATACATATTTCAAAGTGTGTATACCAGCTAGTGAAAGGGCATCCTCTACCAAATAGTCTTAGATCAAAACCATCATGCAGCCTCTTGTAGGTGGCAGGCTCATAGAACTGTACTTTTCAGCTGGGCAGAAGGGTGTCTATTTCTCTAAAACAACCCTTAGTCCAAGTGACTGGGCCTATAGGGATGGATTCAGACTGCCAAGTTCCCATCTTGCACTTGGCTTTGTCATTTTTGTCTTCCTTTTGTTGGCTTTCACTCAGCAAGGAACTTTAGATTCAGATTTGCCCCTGCAAGGATTTGTTGACACATTTTTGCTACTCTCATGTCTTCCCTTGGCCACACTCTGCAATACTCTTTTACTGTAGGAACTAAGTCTTGCTCATTCTTATCTCTGGTTTTTGGTCTGGTACTTCGATAATGTAACAAATATTTATGTAGTTCCTATTATATGCTAGGTAATAAATGCTGAGGATACAATGATGAACAAGACATAGTCTCTACTTAATGGAAATGATTGTCTGGTGGGGGTTACAGGTAACTACACAGGCAATTATAATACAGTGTCATAAGTGACATGAGAAGAAACAATTTGTTTTTTTGCCAGCAGAGAAAGCAGACACCTCGTCAGGAATGGGGGCATTAGTCTTGGGTGTAAGTAAGGGAATCTTCCTAGAGAAAGTGGCGTGACCTTTATGTCTAAATAATAGGCTAGAGCCTGGACACAGCCTACATCGGTTATACCTTATGCAAAAGAACTTTTTATGACCTCGTGAATCCAACTTGCCATTTACCATACTAGTTCATTCTCAAAATATTCATTCTCAAACCCGCTCCTTCTCTCCCTCAGTCCTAAGATAGGGCACTTAGTTTATTGAATTGCCCATAACTTTACCTTGAGAACAATGGCTCATGTAACACAGAGGAGACTGCCATTGTGAGGCTCACAACAGTGGCCAGTAGGGTATTCGGGCAAAGCACCAACAACATCTCCTAAACTGCAGTTGCTCCTTCCTTATTCATAATATAATTGATATGTGTCTTCTTTATCTTTCTCTTTTACTTAAATATTGAATGCCAGGTTTTCCTGATTTATGTTCACAGCAAAATTGAGAGAAACATACAGAGGTTCTCCATATACCCTCTGCCTCTACACATGCATAGCCTCCCCGATGATCAACATCACTCACCAGAGTAGTACATTTGTTACAATTATTGAACCTTCATTGACAAATCATAATTGCCCAAACTCTGTAGTTTACATTAGGGTTCACACTTGGTGGTGTAAATTCTATGGGTTTGGGCAAATTTATAGTGACATGTATCCATCACTGTAATATCACACAGAGTGTTTTCACTTCCCTAAAAATCCTCTGTACTCCATCTGTTCATCTGTCTCCCGACTCTGACACCTGGCAACAGACCTTTTATTGCCTCTAGCGTTTTGACTTTTCTAAAGTGTCCTAGAGTTGGAGTTATACGATATGTAGCCTATTCAGATTGGCTTCTTTCCCTTAGCAAATAAGTTTCCTCTATGTCTTTTCATGGCTTGATAGCTCATTTCTTTTTAGCACTGAATAATATTCCATTGTTTGGATGTACCACAGTTTATCCATTCACCTACTGAAAGACATTTTGATTGCCTCCAAATTTTGGCAATTATGAATAGAACTGCTTTAAACATTTTTGTGCAGGTTTTTGTGGTCATAAGTTTTTAACTCCTTTGGGTAAATACCAAGGAGCACTACTGCTGGATTATATGGGAAGACTATATTGATTTTTATAAGAACCACCAAACTGTCTTCCAAAATGGCTGTACCAATTTACATTCCTACCAGCAATGTATGAGAGTTCCTATTGCTCCACATACTCTTCAGTATTTGATATTGTCAGCGTTCTAGATTTGGGCCATCCTAACAGGTATGTAGAGGCATCTCATTGTTGTTTTAATTTACATTTCACTGATGACATATGATGTAGATTATCTTTTCATAAATTTATTTGCAACCTGTATATCTTCTTTTGTAGTTCATTACTTTTTTTTTCCAAACAACCAGTTTTGGTTTTTGTTGATTGTCTCTATATTATCTTTATTTTTTGTTTTAGTTTAATAGTTTTTTTTCCTCTGTTTATTATATCTTTAATTCTACTTTCTTAGGGTTTATTTTATTCTTTTTTCCTCTAACTTCCTTCTAAAATTAGACCATTAAATCATTAATTTTTATTCATTTTTTAATACAACAATGCTATAAATCTCCACTGAACATTGCTTTTAATGTTTGTTATCTGCTGATTATGTTCTAGGCTGTCTGCCTGTGTTTTTTGCTACAGGAGGAAACACAGGTAGAAGGGTGTACTTGTCTGGCACAGGTTTTGACTCTAGCTGCTGGTTCTCTGTTGCTTTAGTCACTGATTTTTCTTCAACTTTTATTCTGAATTGCTTGTCTAGCTTTGATTTATCAAAACCTCCATGTTTGAGGGCTTCCTTTGCTTTAGATTTCTTATCTCTTTTGAGTTACCCCTTCATCCAAGGTGGACTAATAGTCAAGAGCTCAGAGTTCTAGTCTTACCTCTGCTCAGTATAATGGTCTTAGGTCTAGATATGATTGTATTAGTTTCCTACTACTGGTGTAATAAATTTCCACAAACTTAGCAGCTTAAAACAACACAAATTTATTGTTTTATAGTTCTGTATGTCAGAAGTCTGGCTTCTTATTGGGCTAATATCAAGGTGTTAACAGGGCTGCATTCCTTTCAGGAGGCTCTTGGGGAGGATCCAACTCCACGCTCTTTTAAGTTGTTGGCAGAATTCAGTTCCTTATGGTTGTAGGACGGAGACCCCATTTTGTTGCTGACTGTTAGCTGAGAATGACCCCACACATTTAGAGGCTACTTGCATTCCTTGAGTTGTGGTCCCCTTTTACCCATCTTTAATACCAACAACTGTGGGTTTAATTCCTCCCATGCTTTTAATTTCTCCTGTTTCCTTTTCTGTTTCATCTCTCTAACCCTCTACTTTTAAGATTCTCCACTTTTAAAGGGCTCAAATGACTAGATTGGACTCACCTGGAAAATCCAGAAAAATTTTCCCAGTTCAAAATCTGTAACCTTTATCACATCTGCAGAATCCCTTTTGCCATATAAGGTAAATTCACAGGTTTTGGGGCTTACAGCCCAATGTCAAGGGAGGAAATCGTTCTGCCTATTACAATGATTTTTGCCTCTCTCTGCTTCAAATTTTTCATCTGTGCAATGGAACTAATGTCTCTCACTTATATTGTTGGGAAGGTCCACTTACTGACTTGTAGTGAGGATCAACTGATGAGGTATATATAATCTGTATACTTGAAAGTAATATGCAAATTTGAGATACAAATAAAATTGTTAATAACATACTTGCTGGACATTGGGTCATATTTGACAGTGAGTCTCCAGTGACTAGCAAAGGACCTAACTCTCAATAACAGTTTGCTGAGTGACAGCATCAATAATTATCACTATAATTTTCCTTCACTGGAGCAGGTCTCACTTTTGTGGGACTTTAAGGTTATATAATGTTTAGTGCCCTCTTTAAGAAATAGAATATAAAGTTATAAATGTAACATTAGGTACAGGCCTTGGGAGAGCCTATGCACATGAAGAGCCCTGAGATTTAATTTTCATTAGCTTTCCCCCAAATCTGCTTCTTATATTTACTGTTGTTCCTTTTTCCTTTCTTGTTCCACACTTCACCAGTGATTTGCACCTATACTTCATTCTAGCTTTTTCTTTTTTTGGTGTTTTTATCCTGGCTTAAAACCTCACTCCATTGATTTTCTCATTGTTTATGGCTTAGTGTGACAGTAGTTATGTAAGAAATGAATATACAATTAATGTATTTAGCATGTATTTGTTGAGTGCCCTCAACATGCCAGCAATGGGCTAGGAGCTGTGGGCACTATGATGACACCATACGTCACATTTCATAAGTTTCCAGGTTCCAACTGAGCAAAAGATAAATCCTGAGAGTAGAGGGTCCCAGTCAGGGGATTTACCTAAAGTAGCCTGAGGAAAACTAGTTTGAACAAAATTAGAACTGCTGTAAAGAAGATATGACTCAAAACCCAACTGTTAGAAGTATAAGCAGAAATGGAAAAGAAGAGTATATTTAAAAGCCTAGAGAGTTGGAAGCAAGACAGACCTTGTCATGTGAGGAGATAGTACAGGAGCCCAAGTCAGAATTGAGGTGCTGAGGGGTCAGGACATGAAGTGAATCTAGACCACACTGTATGTAGGAGGCAGCACCTGAAAAGCACTTCATAGGGCAACATGCTTATTCTGAAGTTGCTCTGTATCAATTTACCTTGAAATCTTCATTTGACCTCAAAATCTCTTTCCAGAGTTTTGTTTCATCAGTCTTTTCACTTCGAGTGTTGACAAACTTATTAATCTCTCATAGACGTTGTGATGTTTGACACATATTACATTACTAGGATAAATGGAATTATTAATAGAAATTTCAGGGAACTTGAAATCTACTGGGAAATATATTTAAAATGAAGAGACAGAATTATTTTATTCTATGGAAAGCCTTTTAATAAAGTCACAAGAAGCATGCACCACATAAACTTGGCTGTATCTAACACCACACATTTTATGCTTAGTCTATGTTGGCACACAATATGCACTTGTTTATTAATAATTGGGTGGGATTTTATGTATTTGAGGCATTTTCACATGTTTTAAAACTCTCAGAGTTAAGGAAGGTGGCATTCCTTATTTTTCTTGGAGTTTGTTCTTACTATCATTGACTTATTCTCTAAAGTCCTTATACTGTCTACTTTGTTCCAGAAGCTGTACTATGTGCTGAGGATGCTAATACAAGGAGATAAAAATCCCTGCCTTAGAGATGTCTCTAGCTCACTTGGGGAAAAGACCATCAAATAGAGGAATGTTCCATGCGTGGTGAAACAGACCACAGAGAAGGAAGCGCCCGCCTGCTAGAGAGTCAGGAGAAAATTTCTGAAGTCTGACATTTTGATGTTATGTCCTGAAAGATGAGTGGGCATTTGTCAGGCAGATAGAGTTAGTGAAAAGGATCATTATTTAATCAAGGTAAAGGGGGAATGGGGTTGGGGGGCAACCATGTGAAACAGCATACAGATGAAAATTTTCAAGTAGTTTAGGTGTTTGGTAGGACAGGGTGGCTGTGGAACAGGCTATAAGGTTACAAAGCCTAAGACGTTGCCGTTGAACCAGATCTCTTGACACTGGGTTCAACTCTTTCCTCTTCTGCCACTGGACTGCTTCCTAACTGGCTCATTTGTCACTATGCCCCTTGGTCCTTAGTGTCTGGCATATCAAAGGCACTCAAATACTGATATGGAAGGGTAAAAACCTGAGTGGATGAATACTATACTGCTTCTGAACTTCCCTGAAGTTTCTTTTTCTACTTAAGGGCACTGTGGACAGATCCATTCTATTTTTCTCTCTTATTGTGTTGTCTCTTTTCTACTCTCTTTCATGCTCTCTCTTACAAACACACACACACACACACACACACACACACACACACACACACACACACACACACACTGGTTACCCAACAGTGTCCATTCTGAGTATCAAATTGTTTATACTTCTCAAGTGTAACTACATTCAGGAAATTTGAGCCCAGTTAGCTGACACTCTCATAAAAAACTGTGGATGTGTGGGCTGGAGAAAATTTGAATAGAACATGCTAGTTACAACTTTTAACAGGTTAAAATCACCCATAATAATTTTGACTATATTTCAATAATCATATCTTTTCTGATTTGCCTCAACTAAAGTAGAAATGCTGAGGAAGAAGCATAATGTCTCCTCTTTGGAGTCCTTTTCTTAGAGCTATTTTTCCACTTGGTCAAAGAAAGACAAAGAAGAAATATCTACAAATCAGATCTAATAATTGTCCCTTTGACTGCATTGACTTTGATTAAAAACAGAGAACTTTTTACTGTATTTAAGAAAACATGAAATAATATCTTTCTTTGTAATTTTTCTGGTTGTGATTCATTTAATCCAATACTAAATTGGAAAAATCAGCTGGTTTTTCAGTAAGTTGTTTTAGCTACCATAAGGAACAACCAATATTTAAAATCTATACATTTTTTGTATAGAAAGGAGACACTCTGAATAACATTTGATAAAACATTTTGTGTGCAGATTTGAATAAGTTTGATGGTTGTGTTCTCCCTTCACTCTACCTTTGTGTGTTTTTTTTTTTAATCTGACTTCTCCTGTAGCAAGCCTTTCTTTAGGTTTTTTTCTTTAGGTTCAGCCTTCCTGCAGTCATATTTTACTGTTTTATATCTCATTCCCTCAGAGTTTTGCTCTCAGTGGAGTAATGAAATTCAATCTGTAAACCAAATCATGTTACCGGGTGGAAGCATGTAAACATGTAAGCTGTCCATCTGAAAACCCAGAGTCACGGCATTCACAGTAGGAATTTTAAGTTCTACTTAAACAGAGAGAAGTACATTTTCTGTTTGTCTGTAGAGAAAGTCCTTGTTTCCAGCTGATGCATGGATGAAAAGAAAAGAGGCTGACTATGGCTTCCAGTTTTAGGGACAGATGGAGATACATGGACCACTTTCAGATTGTAGACCTTGGAATTAAGTGTCCTCTTCTGTATCCTGATGAGTGGAAATTTTTCTTTCTCTGGAAGACACATTAGACCTCAGAAAATACCTGTGACCCTGCGGCATTGCCATATTTCCAATGACATTTTAACTTATACAGACCATCTAAAAAGATTCCTTTACAATGATCTTTCCAGCTGCTTCAGCTGCACAAAAAATAGATGAATCACTCTACTAACAAGGGTATTTTCTTATCAGTATGGATTGAGTGGGAAGGGTGGAGGGAGGTGGCAACAAAAAAAGAAACTTGATTGCTTCTGTTTGAACTAACTATCTGATTAAAACAACAGCAACAATAACAACACCGACGAAGAGGAAAATATACTCTACCACCAAAAAAACACAACAATTTTCACTCTGGATGGACCATTTCCTTTGAAATGGAAAGAAAAAAATGAAGCAGTTACACCTGCTTGTGCTAGGGTGTCCCTAGCACAAGATGTATCCAACCTATAACTTCTGATTACTCCGAAATTCACAGAAAGTAAATCCAGATAAGATTAAGAAAGCCCCCAGGGATGAACAAGTGGGAGAATATTTATTTGTTTGTACCAAATAGTTGACTGAATAATGAATAACTATTAGCTTGAATTGCAATAAACACAGTTATTTAATTGAGATCTAACAGTTGCATTTTTCTTGTTTTCTCCTAAGCAGCCTCTGAACGGCATCTTCAGAGTATCTCATAAAAGGGATGACTATGATCTTTACATCTGAATAGCAGATTTGATTTTCAGCAATTTTCTGATCCTCCCTTTTGTTCTCTAAGATGACGCTTTTTAGAAGATAAGAACAGACACTCACAAAATTATTTTCCCCTGTTTGGACAAGAGTAAAAGTTTGCTTTATCTAGAAATATTTAAGTCTTTTATAGCAAAGAGATATTTTTAGAAACAGAAGAACAGGTTCTAACCCAGAATTAAGTTCCCCAGTCACTGATTATCCTCACCCTCCCCTCCACCCATATCCTTTGGGAGTGAATATGTTGATATTAAGGTTTATCAAGTTATATCAATTGACACATTTAACCTTTTTTCTTATTATGTTTATTTTTTTTTCTAGGATATCCTATTAGAGGATAAATTTTTAGTGAGAAAACCACCCTGGACTTTTAGGAAGCAATTCTTTAAAAAAGGAAGGTTGGACGGGACCTTCTGGAATTGAAATTTTTTTATCTATACAAGAGTAGGAAAGAAAGAGGACCTATTTGGAGAGAAATGGAATAGAAAGGGGATATTTGTGAAGAGCTTAGGATATTAGCTTTATGGAGAGTAAGGACAGAATCAGTAGAAAGGGTTGTGATTATATCTTTATGTTTCCAGATGTATGTAGGTTAATAATTCACAATAGTAATCTGGAATATTTTTTTCCCTAAATTATTCTCTCTTCCTTCCATCCAGCCCAGGGAAGAGGTATGAAAATGTAGAAAGTAGAAATAGTGTGCTAATCTTTGGGACTTTTTACTTGTTAGTTTATCTGTTTGATTTTCAAACACCCCATGGAAGAGACAGAAATGGAAGCTTGGAAAAACTGTCTTAACCAGAAGCAGCAGGTAGACCTGGACTCAGTCCCTTAAAACTATAGAGAAGTGTCTTAGCCTGGAAGGAGAAAACAAGATAGCATGTACAAGCCCATATGAAGTAGGGATTGGGGCCTCAGTCATCAACAGGAATGGTGAGCAGGGACAAAATCTCTGAGAGGAATGGCTATGTGGGGTATTTGGGAAAGTGGGATTCACACATAAGCTCAGACGAGAGTTCCATGTCCCAATGTACCTGAAATCATGAGTGAGCCAGCAGTCTAGAAGTGGTCATGTGCATTAGAGCTGAGGGTGTCTCAGTGGCTTTCTATATGAATGAAGCCTGAAGATCAGAAAGGTCCCACTCCTGAATCCCAGGGTATTCTCCAAGACCCCAAAAGGAGACAGCAAATTATGAGGAGGACTAAGCTTCAGTTTCCCACCACCTCCATGGTAAAGGTGAGTCTCGAAATAAAAATTAAGTTGAGTTTTATAATGCATGGGACTGTCTATTTCTTGCTCAAATTGAACTTGTGGCTGAGCTTCACACTTGTTAATAGGATCAAAAAAAACAAGAACTTTAATATTACAGTGATGATACAGGAAGTAGGGTTGAGAAGGGAAAACAGGAAAGGAAAAAATATTGGTACCCATATTATGTGGCAGGTACCTGAACCATCCTCTCCTGGTGCTCTGGGGCCAGCAAACACCATGAGTTGATTGTGTAGGAGACTGAAAGGATAGTGCACTCATTGCTTCAATCAGTATTGGAAGGCTAAGTGTAGCCCTGTGGATACAAGAGCAGTGCAATTCCTTGAAAGTCAGCTGGATGGCGTTTAGACCAGCGAGACAATCACAGCATAAGACCAGCATTGACTAGTGGACTGTGTGGGGCCAGGTTTAATCGTCCACTGTGCTGCAGCAGGATTCAAAGGAAATAGTTACTTGAGACACCGAATTGTACCCTTGGGTGTGAAAGTCTGTAAAATCTTCTTTTCAGTTTGTTTAAACTGCCATGATTATGAACAAACCAGGGGGATGAGAAGCACCAAGAGGAAGAACCTGGGCTTCTTTTTTTAAGACAGGTAATGCTTGAGCTATTGATTGGAAATATAGACATGTTCTCATCTGCACTCTGATTTTGTGAAGCAATTCATATAGAAATAATCCATATAAAGTGTCTTCAGATAAATGTTTCGCACTGCAGTACTTATTCTCTGAATGTCAGAGGATTTATTTGGGTCAGTTGGTCTTCAAGTATTTCATATAACAGATATAAATTGAGTTCATTTCGATGTTGTTTGGTTTCTTGCGCCAAGTAGAAAGAAGATTCTGGGTTAAGATTACTAGGTTAGAGTCTGGGCTTCAAATTTTAGAAGTCAGTTAATCTTGGGCATGACGTTTCTGACTGTTTCCTTATTTGTAAAATAGAGATGATAGCACTGCATGGTCATGTAGAGGGGAGCAATGAGTACAGGTTGACATTTTGATATCCAAGGAAGTATAATGGAAGTACAGAGGAGGGATCATTAATTCTTCCCCAGGGATGGAATTAGAGTAAGTGACAATTGACCTTGGGATTAAAGGTTGAGTAGAATTTCGCTGGCAACCACAACCACAACCACAACAACAACAACAAAAAGAGGCAGTCCCAACACAAATAACAGTTTAAGCACAGCAATAAAGATATAAGTGAGACTGTGTTCTATGTCCACTAAAATAGTCCTGACCAGTGCTCAACCATATGTCCTTGGCATTCACCAATCTAGTAACATGCATTCTACTGGAAGCACTTATAACTGCCAAAGGCATTCTATCTATTCATGCATGTGACAGGCTAAAAATGCTAGAGTGAATGCATCCAGGAGCAGATACCCCTTGGAAGCAAGTGGGGTTGGGCATTGGATAACAGGGAGGGGTGTTTCTCACTGTATCCCAGGATTCTCCAGTGAGATTGAAGCTTAGTTGTCCTATTCCAAAACCTGGTTGATAATGCATACCTTATTGGTTCTCTTTTTTTCCCTGTCTCCCTTTCCTGAATGTTTATGGTCCTTTCTGGGGACATCTCCCAAATAATAAAGCAATTGCACACAAGTCATGTTTCTGGATCTGCTTCTGGGGAAATCAACTTAAGACAGAGACACTAGTTTGAAATATAGGGCATATGGAAAGGGTAGGAAGGAGTTAATGAGGAAACTGTTGTTTGGAGACATATAGTGAAATCCAGTAGAACATGGTAAGTATTTGGCTAATATGGAAAATAAAAAGCCTTTGAAAGCCTAAGCAGAGGGGAAGCTGAGAAGAAAGCAGAAGCAACATTTCATATCCACTTTTTAAAAGACATTTTTAGAGCAGTTTTAATTCACAACAAAATTGAGAGGAATGTACAGAGATTTTCCATATACCCTCTGCCACCACACATGCAAAGCCTCTGCCGTTGTCAGTGTCACTCATCAGAATGATATATTTATTACCAAGAATGAATCTACATTGACACATCATAATCGCCCCAAATCCATAAATTACATGTGAGTTCATTCTTGATCTTGTATATTCTATGAGTTTGGACAAATGTAAAATGACATATATCCATCATTACATATCATACAGAGTGCTAAAAATGCCCTAAAATCCTCTGTGCTCTGCCTATTTACCCCTCCACGTCAACCACTGGCAACCACTGAGTTTTTAATTGTCTCCATAGTTTTGCCTTTTCCAGAATGTTCTATAGTTAGAATACACAGCATGTAGCCTTTTCAGACCGGCTTCTTTTACTTAGTAATATGCATATAAGGTTCCCCTATGCTTTTTCATGACTTGATAACTCATTTCTTCTTAGGGCTTAATAATACTCCATTGTCTGGATACATCCCAGTTTATTTATCCTTCACCTACTGAAGGACATCTTGGCTGTTTCCAAGTTTTGGCAATTATAAACAGAGCTGCTATAAACATCTGTGTGCAGGTTTTTGTGTGGACATAAGTTTTCAACTCCTTTGCGTAAATACCAAAAAGTGTGATTGTAAGAGTATGTTTGGTTTTATCAGAGGTTGTCAAACTGTGTTCCAGAATGGCTGTACCATTCCTCATCAGCAATTTTTGAGTGTTTCTATTATTGCACATCCTCACTAACATTTGGTATCATCATTGTTTTAGATTTTGGCTATTTTGATAGATATCTAGTGGTATCTTATTGTTTTAATTTGCATTTCCCTGATGACATGTAATATGGATCATCTTTTTTAATGCTTATTTGACATATGTATATCTTCTTTGGTTAGATGTCTGTTAGGATCTTTGGACTATTTTTTGGTCAGGTTTTTTGTTTTGTTTTTTTTTCTTATTGTTGTGTTTTAATAGTTCTTTGTATACTTTGGAAAATAGTTTTTTTTACCAGATGTGTCTTTTGAAAATATTTTCTTCCACTCTGTGGCTGGTTTCTCATTCTCTTGACATTGTCTTTCACAGAGCAGATATTTTCAATCCTAATGAATTCCAGCTTACCAGTTATTTTTTTCATGAGTTGCGTCTTTGGTGTTGTATTGAAAAATATCATACCCAAGGCTATTCTTGATTTTCTCTTATATTATATTCTAGGAATTTAATAGGTTTTCATTTTAAATTTATGTCTGTGACCCATTTAATTTAATTTTTGTGAAGGACATAAAGTCTACGTCTAGATTTATCACTATTATTATTATTATTACTATTACTGGTTGTGGATATCCAGCTGTTCCAGTACCACTTGCTGAAGAGACTATCTTTTCTCCATTGTATTGCCTCTGCTCCTTTGTCAAAGATCAGTTGACTATATTTGTGGGAGCATATTTCTGGGCTCTTTATTGTGTTCCACTGATTTATTTGAGCATTTTTTTTCCAATATCCACTGTCCTGATTACTGTAGCTTTATAGTAAGCCTTAAAATACAGTAGGATTAGTCCTCCAAATTTGTTCTTTTCCTTCAATACTATATTGGGTATTCCGTGTTTTTTTCCTCTTCATATAAATATTAGAATCATTTTGTTGATATCCTCAAGGTAACTTACTGGGATTTTGGTTGGGATTACATTGAATCTATAGATCAAGTTGGGAAGAACTCTTATCTTAGCAATATTGAATCATCCTGTCCATGAACATGGAATATCTCTCCTTTTACTTAGTGCCTCTATGAGTTCAGTTATCAGAATTTTGTGGTTTTATTCATATTAATCATGTACATATTTTGTTAGATTTATATCTATATATTTCATTCATTTTGGGTGCTAATGTAAATGGTATTGTGTTTTTCTTTTCTATTGGCATAGTGTTTTTAATTTCAAATGGTATATAGAAAAGTAAGCAGCTCAATGTTAAAAATAACAAACAACCCAATCAAAAATTGGACAGAAAACCTAAACAGACATTTCTCCAAAGAAGACATACAGATAGCCAAGAAGCACATGAGAAGCTGGTCAACATCACTAATTATTATAGAAATGCAAATCAAAACTACAATGAGGTATCACCTCACACCAGTTAGAATGGGCATCATCAGAAAATCTACAAACAACAAATGCTGGAGGGGGTGTGGAGAAAAGGGAACCCTCTTGCACTGTTGGTGGGAATGTGAATTGATACAGCCACTGTGGAGAACAGTATGGAGGTTCCTTAAAACACTAAAAATAGAATTACCATATGACCTAGCAATCCCACTACTAGGCATATACCCAGAGAAAACCATAATTCAAACAGACACATGCACCTCAATGTTCATTGCAGCCCTATTTACAATAACCATGTCATGGAAGCAACCTAAATGCCCATCGACAGATGAATGGATAAAGGATATGTGGTACATATACACAATGGAATATTACTCAGCCACAAAATGGAATGAAATTGGTCATTTGTAGAGATGTGGATGAACTTAGAGACTGTCATACAGAATGAAGTAAGTCAGAAAGAGAAAAAACAAATATCATATATTAATGCATATAGTGGAACCTAGAAAAATGTTACAGATGAACTAGTTTTCAGAGCAGAAATAGAGACACAGATGTAGAGAAAAAACATATGGACACCAAGGGGGGAAAGTGGCGGGGTTGGGTGGTGTGATGAATTGGGAGATTGGGATTGACATATATACACTAATATGTATAAAATGGATAACTAATAAGAACCTGCTGTATAAACCAATAAATAAAATAAAATTCAAAAATTAAAGAAAATTGACCTATATTAATTTTGTATTATGCAACCTTATTACAATTGCTTATGAGTTCCAGGAATGTTTTTTATTATTATTATTGTTTCATATGTTCAACAAAGAAGATCATGTTAATTGTGAACAAAGACATTTTTAGGTCTTTCTTCCCAATCTGTGTACCTTTTCTTTTCTTTTCTTGTCTTGTTGCATTAGCAAGGATTTTTAATATTATGTTAAAAAGGAGTGGTAAGAAGGGATATCCTTGACTTTTATATGATATTAGTGAGAAAGATTTAAGTTTCTCACCATTATATATGTTAGCTGTAGTTTTGTAGGTAGTCTTTATCAAGTTGAGAAAGTTCCCCTCTAACCCCAATTTAATGAGAGTTATTATAATAAATGAGTGTTGGATTTTGTTAAATGTTTTTCTGCATTTATTGATATGATCATGCAATTTTTCTTTTTTAATCTGTTGTTGGAATGGATTACATTATTACTTTTCAAATGTTGAATCAGCTTTGCATACCTGGGATAAATACGACTTGGTTGTGGTGTATAATTCTTTATATATATATATATTTTTTTTGAATTTTATTTGCTATCATTGAGAATTTTTTCCATCTATGTCCATGAGAAATATTGGTCTGTAGTTTCCTTTTCTTATAATGTCTGTGGTTTTGGTATTAGGGCACTGTTGGCCTCATAGCATGAGTTAGGAAACATTTCCTCTGTTTCAATCTTCTGAAAGAGATTGTGAACAGTTAGTATAACTTCTTCCTTAAATTTTTGGTAGAAGTTACCAGGGAACCTATCTGGGACTGGTGTTTTCTGTTTTGGAAAGCTATTCATCATTGATTCAATTTCTTTACTAGATACAGGTTCATCAGGTTTCCTATTTCTTCTTGTGTGAGTTTTGGCAAATTGTGCCTTTCAAAGAATTAGTCCATTTCACCTAAATTACTGTATGATCAGGCCCCCCAAGATGGCTGTTCTCTGTACATCCCCTGCTCAACCAGCCCCTGGTTCACCTACACCCTACTTATGTAACTGACCTTCCATCTTAATCATAGAGCCTAATTAATAAAAGCCTATGTACTTGCCTCCTGCCTCAGCTAGTGATTCTTCTAATCTTTAGATCAGAATGTATCCACTACGATAGTTTATCAAAGGAGCAGTGAAGGGTCTGCCCCTCTGCTGATTTCCCTGGTAGCCAATGAACCAACCTGATGTCAGTTCTCCCTGTAACTGATAACCTCACTCTTTCCAGGGTAAAGAAGACTGCTGCCATGTCCTGCCTGCCATCTGCTGTCCACGTTGGAGTATTACTCCAGGACCCTCTTGCTTTGGAAGTGTAAGATCTTCCATCTATTAAACCATTGATGTCTCTGTCGTTGACTCCAGGCTCCTTCTTTGATCTTGAGACATGCAGGCTTTCAGTGTATACCCCAAGAGTTGCCAAATTTGTGGGCATTTTGTTGTTCACAGTATTTCTTTATAATGCTTTTAATGTCAGTAGCATCTGTAGTGATGTCCCCTCTCATTTCTGATACTAGTAATATGTGTCTTCTGTCTTTTTCTTAGTTAGCCTGGCAAGAGGCTTATTGATTTTTTTTTTTAACTTTAAAAAATGTTTATTTTATTTTAATTATTTATTTTTTTTATAGAGCAGGTTCTTATTAGTTATTTATTTTATACATATTAGTGTATATATGTCAATCACAAACTCCCAATTCAACCCACCTCCCTCTCCCACCCCACTTTCCCCCCTTGGTGTCCATATGTTTGTTCTCTACCTGTGTGTCTCTATTTCTGCCTTGCAAAAGAATTCATCTGTACTATTTTTCTAGATTCCACATATATACATTAATATATGATATTTGTTTTTCCTTTCTGACTTATTTCACTCTGTATGACAGTCTAGATCCATCCACGTCTCTACAAATGACCCAATTTTGTTCCTTTTTATGGCTGAGCAATATTTCATTGTATATATGTACCACATCTTCTTTATCCATTTGTCTGTTGATGGGCATTTAGGTTGCTTCCATGATCTGGCTATTGTAAATAGTGCTGCAATGAACACTGGGGCTCATGTGTCTTTTTGAATTATGTTTTTCTCTGGTTATATGTGCAGTAGTGGGATTGCTGAGTCATATGGTAGTCCTACTTTTAGTGTTTTAAGGAACCTCCATACTGTTCTCCATAGTGGCTGTATCAATTTACATTTCTACAAACAGTACAAGAGGGTTCACTTTTCCACACACTCTTTCCAGCATTTGTTGTTTGTAGATTTTCTGAGGATGCCCATTCTAACTAGTGTGAGGTAAAATCTTATTGTAGTTTTGATTTGCAATTTCTCTAATAATTAGGTGATGTTGAGCAGTTTTCATGTTCCTCTTGGCCATCTGTATGTCTTCTTTGGTGAAATGTCTATTTATATCTTTTGCCCATTTTTTGATTGGGTTGTTTGTTTTTTTTTTAATTTTGAGCTGCATGAGCTGTTTATATACTTTGGAGATTAATCCTTTATCTGCTGATTCATTTGCAAATATTTTCTCCCATTCTGAGGGTTGTCTTTTCATCTTGTTTATGGTTCCCTTTGCTGTGCAAAAGCTTTTAAGTTTCATTATGTCCCATTTGTTTCGTTTTGTTTTATTTCCATGTCTCTAGGAGGTGGGTCAAAACGGATCTTGCTGTGATTTATGTCATAGAGTGTTCTGCCTATGTTTTCCTCTAAGAGTTTGATAGTTTCTGGCCTTACATTTAGGTCTTTAATCCATTTTGAGTTTATTTTTGTATATGGTGTTAGGGAGTGTTCTAATTTCATTCTTTTACATGTAGCTGTTCAGTTTTCCCAGCACCACTTATTGAAGAGGCTGTCTTTTCTCCACTGTATATTCTTTCCTCCTGTATCAAAAATAAGGTGAACATATGTGCATGGGTTTATCTCTGGGTTTTGTATCCTGTTCCATTGATCTATATTTCTGTTATTGTGCCAGTACCATGCTTTCTTGATTACTGTAGCTTTGTAGTATAGTCTGAAGTACTGGAGCCTGATTCCTCCAGCTCTCCATTTTTCTTTCTCAAGATTGCTTTGGCTATTCAGGGTTGCTTTGGCTATTCCATACAAACTGTGAAATTTTTTGTTCTAGTTCTGAGATAGATGTCATTGGTAGTTTAATAGGGATTGCACTGAATCTGTAGATTGCTTTGGGTATTATAGTCATTTTCACAATGTTGATTCTTTCAAGCCAAGAACATGGCATATCTCTCCATCTGTTTGTGTCATCTTTGATTTCTTTCATAAGTGTCTTATAGTTTTCTGAGTACAGGTCTTTTACCTCCTTAGGTAGGTTTATTCCTGGGTATTTTATTCTTTTTGTTGCAAAGGTGTATGGGATTGTTTCTTTAATTTCTCTTTCAGATTTTTCATTGTTAGTGTATAGGAATGCAAGAGATTTCTATGCATTAATTTTGTATCCTGCAACTTTACAAAATTCATTGATTAACTCTAGTATTTTTTCTGGTGACATCTTTAGGATTCTTTGTGTATAGTATCATGCCATCTGCCAACAGTGACAGTTTTACTTCTTCTTTTCCAATTTGGATTCTTTTATTTCTTCTTCTTCTCCGATTGCTGTGTCTAGGACTTCCAAAACTATGTTGAATAATAGTGGCAAGAGTGGGCACTCTTGTCTTTTCCTGATCTTAGAGGAAATGCTTTCAGTTTTTCACCATTGAGAATGATGTTTGCTCTGTGTTTGTCATATATGGCCTTTATTATGTTGAGGTAGGTGCCCTCTGTGCCCACTTTCTAGAGGGTTTTTATCATAAATGGGTGTTGAATTTTGTCAAAAACTTTTTTCTGCATCTATTGAGATTATCATATTTTTTTATCCTTTAATTTGTTAATATGGTGTATCACATTGAATTATTTGCATATATTGAAGAATCTTTACATCCCTGTGATAAAGCCCACTTGATCATGGTGCATGATTCTTTTAATGTGTTGTTGGATTCTGTTTGCTAGTATTTTGTTGAGGATTTTTGCATCTATATTCATCAGTCATACTGGTCTGTAATATTCTTTTTTTTTAGTATCTTTGTCTGGTTTTGGTATCAGGGTGATGGTGGACTCACAGAATGAGTTTGGGAGTGTTCCTTCCTCTGCAGATTTTTGGAAGTGTTTGAGAAGTCTGGGGGTTAGCTCTTCTCTAAATGTTTGGTAGAATTCACCTGTGAAGCCATCTGGTCCTGGACTTTTGTTTCTTGGAAGATTTTTAATCACCGTTTTAATTTCAGTGCTTGTGATTGATCTGTTCATATTTTCTATTTCTTCCTGGTTCAGCCTTAGAAGGTTATACCTTTCTAAGAATTTGTCCATTTCTCCCAGGTTGTCCATTTTATTTGCATAGTGTTTCTTGTGGTAGTCTCTTACAGTGCTTTGTATTTCTGCAGTGTCCATTGTAACTTCTTCTTTTTCATTTCTAATTTTATTAATTTGAGTCCTCTCCCTTCTTTTCTTGATGAGTCTGGCTAAAGTTTTATTAATCTTTTTATCTTCTCAAAGAACGAGCTTTTAGTTTTATTGATGTTTGCTATTGTTTTCTTTGCTTCTATTTCATTTTTTTCCACTTGATCTTTATGATTTCTTTTCTTCTACTTTAGGTTTTGTTTATTCTTCTTTATCTAGTTCTTTTAGGTGTAAGGTTAGACTGTTTATTTGAGATTTTTCTTGTTTCTTGAAATAGGATTGTATTGCTATAAACGTCCCTCTTAGAACTGCTTTTGCTGCATCCCATAAGTTTAGGAATGTCATGTTTTTGTTGTCACTTGTCTCTAGGTAATTTTTGATTTCCTCTTTGATTGCTTTAGTGATGTCTTGGTTATTTAGTAATGTATTGTTTAGCCTCCATGTGTTTTTGTTTTTTACTTTTCCCTGTCATTTATTTCTAATCTCATAACATTGTGGTTGGAAAATATGCTTGATATGATTTCAATTTTCTTAAATGTATGGAGGCTTGATTTGTGACCCAAGATATGATCTATCCTGGAGAATGTTCCATGTGCACTTGAGAAGAAAGTGTGATCTGTTGTTAAGAATTGTTATTTTTGGGGGGAAATTGTCTTCTTTACCATTATGTAATATCCTTCTTTATCCCTGATAACTTTTTTTACTTTTTACTCTGTCTGAAATTAATCTAGCTACTGCTTTCTTTTGATTAGTATTAGAATGGTATATTTTTCTTTGTCCATTTGCTTTTAATCAATGCATGTTTTTATATTTAAAGTAGATTTCTTGTACGCAAAATATAGTTGGGTCTTGTTTTGTGATCTACACTGATAATCTCTGTCTTTTAACTGGTGCATTTAGACCATTGGTGTTCAAAGTGATTATTGATATAGTTGGATTAATATCTATCATATTTGTATTTGTTATTGTTTTATCTTTATTGCCCTTGTTTCTATTTTTGTCTTCCACTCTTCTTCTCCCTTTTGTGGTTTTAATTGAACATTTTATGATTCTATTTTTCTCCTTTCTTAGCATATCAATTATATTTCATTTTTCCACCTTTTAGAAAGTAAATACTGCCAACTTTATAATAAAATGAGTTGGAGAAAGCATTACACTAGGAAAAGTGAGTGAGTCTAAAGTAATATTTTGGTAAGTAGTAATGAAACCTGAATTTCTGTACCAATAGAGAATTTGCAGTCTGTTGGGCTTGTTAATTAATTGGACATAAATTTCAGAGTGGGAGGTTGTGCAGTCATGGAAGCCAACATTTTTGCCCTTGAAAATGATAGGTGATAAAGCAATCAATGAAGATAGGTAACAATGGGAGACAAAAATGGTGAATTTGTGGTGCTTGTTGAAGATTCAGATGACAGCCTTTAATTTTTCGATTTAACAAATATTTGTTGAACTTACTTTGAACCAGGCAGTCTCTGTGTCCTAGGAGTAAGAAGTCACAGCCTCTGTTCCTACACAGCTACACTGTGTGGTGGAAAGGTTGTAAATGTGATACAGGTTGAGAAGACCATTTATATGTAGGTGCTAGAATAAACTGTGGGAGTTGATTTCTTTATCCAGCAGAAAGAGTATTTTACTATTTCTCTAAGATAATGTCTTTAATTTGGTGGGATTTCTTTTCATAGGCAAATAGTTCTTTGGATTTGGAAAGAATGGATTGCAACATTTTATCTCTGAAAGCTTCACATTAACATAGTTTTAAAAAGGGGTAAAGAAGAGTGAAGAGTCAGAATTATAATTTCCCTGTTTAGGTTGATACAGAATAAAGCTCATAGAGCACTGTGACTTGTTATGTATTAATGGATTCTTCTCTGCTAATGTTAGTTGAATTTCAATGGCAGAGAAAATAAAGAGAAATATATTTTCTTCTCTTGATGTTACTTGCCTAGTTTGCAACTAGTAATATTTTTTGGCTTCCTGGAAAAGAAACAATGGCTGAATTGTGTTTTGAAACTCAAGGAGAAACACTAAAAACTATGTTTTATGCATCACCTAATTCTTTATTCCTTCCTTCCTTCTTTCTTCTTTCCTTCCTTCCTTCCTTCCTCCTTCCTTCCTTCCTCCCTCCCTCCCTCCCTCCCTCCCTCTCTCTCTCTCTCTCTCTTTCTTTCTTTGTTTCTTTCTTGCAATATTTCAGTATAATTTAACTATCAGTAATTTTTTTTCCCTTTATTTCCTTGCTAAAGGAAGGCAGTATATGTTCTTGCCAGGTTAGAATACCAACTTTTATCAATTTGCTGTATAGTTCTTGGGAACCTTTATTTGTGTCATTAAAATAATACTATTTTGAATCATTCATCTTTGAAAACCTGAGCTTTTTGTGTCCCCGTTTATAATAATTCAAGAGATATAAGATATTTGCCAATGTGAATAACATAATCTCATAGCTTTTACCATTGTGGGAATAGGTTTTTAAAAAATTACTGTGACTATAATTTGTCTTAAATTATTCATTCCTAATATTACATTACTAATATTGCTTAAACTTCACTCGAAACCAAATGATCTCTTTCAGGATATTTACACAGCTGTGACAATTTGACATATATCATTTCTCCTTGATTTATATTTTTTATTTCTTCAATCAACCAACCAAATTAATCAATAAATATTTATAGAGTTTCTGTTTGGAATAACAGATCTTTAGGCTTAAAGCTCAGGTCTGCCAGGGGAATCATTCACATGGCAACAAAAACTCTAATTTACCCACACTTTCAACAAATCCTCCAACATGTTGCTGGTTGTTTGCCTTTGGTGAGAAGGCACGGCTATAATGAAGTCCCCAAACAGTTTACACTGGCAAAGGAACACTTTTCAAAGAACCTGATGGGGACTTGGCAGCTGGGAAACTTGTAAGATTTGAGACCCTGCAAGATTTGTCCCTGCTCTATGTTGTTCCTTCCTTCATGAAGATAAAAATCTAAACCTCAGCCACATGAAAGATATTTGTATTTTCTGGGTATGGTGGTGCCTTTCTAAGAATCACATCCTCATCATCCACATTACACAATGCATAACCCTCCTTTTATAAAACTCAATGTAAACACTAGAGGTAGAGTGATATGGAAGGCACTGAAGTACGGACATCTCAAAAACCAGGGGCATTCGAGATTGCAGTGTTTCTCAAACCTTTGGTGTCAGGATCTCTTTATAGTTTTAAAAAGTTATGGAAGAGGGCTTCCCTCGTGGCGCAGTGGTTGAGAGTCCGCCTGCTGTTGCAGGGGACATGGGTTCGTGCCCCGGTCTGGGAGGATCCCACATGCCGCGGAGTGGCTGCTCCGCAACGGGAGAGGCCACAGCAGTGAGAGGCAAAAAAAAAAAAAAAGTCATGGAAGACCCCAAAGACTTTTTTTTTTAATATGGATCATAGATAGCTATTTTATTTACCATATTATCAAAACAGCTGAGGACTTTTTGACATTTTCATCACTAATATGTTTTAAATGAAAATAATTAACCCATTACAAGTTAAGTGTGATGCTCTAGAAGCCAAAAGAAGTGTATTAATAAGGAATGTCGTATCTGTCAAATGGTGTAAAATATCAGAGACCTAAAGTTGGGTCATGAGATTTAGCAATGTGGAGGTTTTCTGTGACCTTGGAGTGAAGGTCTAGCTACAATGGGTTTACGAGAGATTAGAAGGAGAGAAACTGGATAGACTGAGTATAGACCACCTCTTCCAGGTGCTTTGTTACAAAGACTAGAAGAAATAGTGTGATAGCTGATGGGAAGAGCGAGTCCAGTAAAAGGTGTGTTTTCTGGTTTAGATTTTGCTTTTCAAGATGAGAAGATTAATAGAATGCTTATGTTCTGATGGGGATGAGTTAGAGAAGAGAAAAAAGTTGACAATGTAAGAGACAGGGAAAATACATGGATTAATGCTTTAGAGTGTGCAACAGGGCTTGGGACCTAGTACACAGGTGGAGGGATTGGCTTTAAAAAGAACACAGAAAATTCATCTTTCAAAACAGCCAGGAAGGCTGAGTGAGTACGTATGTCAATGGTGGGTGAGGAAAGGCAGTAGAGGGAGTCTAAGCAAGTTCTCTTCTGATTGCTTCACTTCTCAGTGAAAGAGAGAGATCATGAGCTGAGAGTGAAGATGGGCAGGTTGGTGGTTTTAAAAACAGTAGGTGTGGAAGAGTCACCTAAGAGAGTGGACTGGGAATGAACTAGGACTGTGGTTCTCAAAGGGTGATCCTCAGACCAGCAGTATCCCCATGACCTGAAAACTCGTTAGAAATGCAAATTCTCAAGGACTTGCTTCAGACCCACTTCAAACCTTATTTCTGAGGGTGAACCCCAAAAATCCTCCAGGGATTCTGATGCACACTGACATTTCAGAGCCACTGGATGAGTATGTACCGTACGATTTTTGAGTCACCCTAACTACCTTGAATGTCAAGAACAATGCAAAGTGAGACCAGTCAGCTAGTGTGTTGTAGGTTTTTCTCCAGCCAAAATCAGATAATTTTTTTTTATGGGATAGGCAAAGAGTTGGACTTACAGGTTATGGTCATTGTCTTCTAAAACATTAAATGGAAAGTCTATAAAAATTACAATAATAAAGATTGTTATGGGCTGAGATGTGTCCCCCCACCCCCAACTAACATTCATGTTAAAAGTCCTAACTTAATACCTCAGAATGTGAGTATATTTAGATATAGGGCCTTGAAAGAGGTAATTAGGTTGTATGAGGTCATTAGGATGGGTCATAATCCAATATGACTGGTGTTCTTAGAAGAAGAGAAAATTAAGAGACAGAGACACATGAAGGGAAGATCATATGAAAACACAGGGATTATATGGCTGTTTATAAACCAAGGACAGAGGCCTCAGAAGACACCAACCCTGCCAACACCTTGATCGTGGATTTCCAGCTTCCAGAACTTTGAGACAGTAAACCGTTGTTGTTTAAGCCACCCAGTCTGTGGTACTTTGCTCTGGCTATCCAAACAAATGAATACAAAGATGCCAGTAAAAGGTTTTATTTTCTAAACACTTAAGATAAAAAGGGCTAACTTCACTTACCAGATCAGTACCTTAGCCAACTGACTTTAATTATCTTTATTCCTTTCTATAAAGGGGAATTATAATAACATCTACCTCAAAGGGCTATTGTGGAGATGAAATGAGGTAATTCATGTAAAGCTTTCACTCAGTACCTAACCCATGAAGTCCTCAAAAATGTCAGTCTGGAAAAAAAAATGGCATCACTTCAAAAAAGCATGCATGTTTGGCCAGGACAATTCTTGCTCTTGAATCCACAGTTAGAACTCAAATTGCAAAGTCTCTGGAGGTATCAGCTGTTGATTTGAGGTGTGTGTTCCCGAGCCTTGTGGCACTGCCCTTTTCTTCTTCTCCAGGATTGATTTCTGAAGCAGCCCTAAAGGCCACAAAGCAGGGTTGGGACTCCTGGATTGATTTTTTATGTTGACACACTGGGCCAGGCCCTGTCTGGTTTATAAACTGATGCTATATTATTTCCAGGTCTCTTATGAAAGTGAGCCAGAAAAATCATTTTTACAGTAAGGTTGGATTTTCTCTTGTGTAGTTTTGTTTGGGGAGCTGTGGAGGCAGGGAAGGGGGACAGAGAGGTGACAGAGTGACTCCTTTTCTCCTCCCAGTTTTGTATTTCTCCATTTCAAAGTGTTATCACTGAGAAAATATTACTTAATTGACAATATGATAGTTTCTTATATAAGACCGAGTCTAGGCTTGGGGTGTTATTTACTGTGATTATCACTTCCAAATGTGGTACTTTGTTGTATTTTTCCTCCACAAGCAGTTATTTGTTGGTAATGGATTTCTGTAAGCCAAATTATATCCTCTCTTTAAGAATCATTTTGACTGTGTATCTGCAACAGCCTTTTCAGAGAGGGCTAATTATTACTGATAGGGATGATAGAGAGAGAGAGATTCTCCCTGTTCTGAGCAATTAAAAAAACTTCTTGTCCCAGTTTACTTTGCACAAGTCTGTCATTGAACCAGCATCCTTGATTTGTGTTTAAACTACAATAAAAATAAATGTAGGAAGTCTTGGCTTATACAAAGACCAGTACTCCTATGATCTTAAAGCGGTTTAAAAATTTTGCAAGTATACTGTTTGTAGATTTCAGACTACTCAGGGTCACTCAGTGTAAAGTAATCATCTGCAGATGTCTTATTTGTCCATTAAGGCAGAGAACCAAACTGGTGGTTTATGGATGAATCAGTACTGCATGTCTAAGAGCTTTGTTCAGTTACCAGAGTGTTAGTGCTTTTCTTTTGGTTGTACATGAGCTTGGTTTAATAAAAATCTCTATCCAATATCTTCTATATTTGCTCAAAATGTTTTTCCAAGGTAGTATTGGACTTTTAACTTTACTTACGATGTTTTCTGTGTTGTTTCTATATTCACAAACCTATTTATATTTTCCTTTTTGATGTGAGATCAAAATTCACATTGTTTTACCCCTACCCCCAAGATCTCAATAATTATTCCCACATTTTCCAATTCCTGCCTGATTTGAAATGCCTTTATTATATAGTATTTTCTCATTTATGCTAAGTAATTTATATCAGATATCCTCCTGGTTCCATGATGTGTAGGTCTATTCTTTTATCAGCTCCATTCTACAAAGATATCTTATATTTTCATATATGGTAAGGAGAATCCTCATCTATAACTCTTTATCAAAACATTTTATTTATCCTGATCTGTTTATTACTCCTAATATAATTTTTAACCTTGTGATTACATACATAAAACTTACACATTTTTTATTATAAAAATTATCAGATGTGGAAGGATATCATGTAAAAAGTAAAAAGCTTCCTTGATTTTTCAATCCCACCCTAGAATCAAACAATTAACAATTCCATGAGTGTACTTATGGATCTTTTTCTAGGCACTTGCATATTATGTGTTTTCAAAATAGTTTGGGATTTTGTATTTACATGAATTACAAAAACATACATACACATTTTTCAATATATATCTATTAAACACTTACCCATCATGTACCTGGCACTGGGATACATCAGTGACCAAGAAAGACAGAAATCACTGGACTGGTGGGGCTTACATCCTAGTGGAGAAAATCAGACAATTAACAATATACATAACATACAATTAAATCATTTAATATTGTAGAATATGTTTAAATGCTGTGGAAAAGCAAAGAGTGTGAGAAGTTCTTGTATGTGTAGTGGAGAGTGTTGCAATTTTAAATAGGATGCTCAAGCAGCTCCCCTAAGAGAGTCAGATATGAGCAAAGACCTGTAGGAGGTGTTCCAAAACTTGGTTTTAGCACTTATATCTTGAGGATTTTTCTTGTCGGCACTTAACGATTCCTTCATTCTTTGAACCGCTCTTCAATATTCTATATCATTTTAATACTTCTTTCTTGGACACTAACTAACAAAGTATAGAAGATTTAAAAGACACATGAGCAACATTTATTCACTAAACATAGAAGTATATAACACAAATTAAAAATATTCATTATTTTCTAAAATTATTGAAATACCTACAGAGTTTACTATATATTAAGCATCAATCAGTGTCTCAATAAATTGACAAACAAAAATAAACAAACAAAAAATTAAAAAATGGATTTTATTCTGGCTATATCCTTAAATCACAATGCAATAAATTAAGAAATGAATAATGAAATAATAGCCAACTTAATCTATTTACATAGAAATTTTAAAAAATAGATAACTGTTACAATTCTTTATCAGCCTTTAAAACAAATTTTGAGAATCAAAATTGATATTAGAAACTCTTTTCCTATAACTATGTTGTACACCTGAAAATAATATAATATTGTAAATCAACTATATTCAATAAAAATGATTCTTTTAAAATCGATGAGAATACTATTCAGAAATTCCTATGAGAGACAACAAAAGCAATAATCAGAGTTAATTTTAGAAGCTCCAAAGCATTATTTGAAAAAAAAAAGTGGTTTAAAATAAAGTATTATATTCAAAGTCTAGAAGCAGAATAAGCAAAATGCAAGTAAAATAGAATTTTTAAAGAAAAAAATTCTTAAATAATATTTAAAATATAAAAATATATATGGTAGCTTGAAAAGATCCATACCAACCTACTTTGCAAGTTAGTTGAAGGAAAAAGGATAAGTAAATATGACAAATAAAGAGAAAACTTTTTTCATTGAAAAAAAGATAGATGTATAATAGCACATACATTAAAAAAATCTAGAATCTAGATGAAATAGTTTCTAGAAAAATGTAAAGTATTAAAATTGAGCCAAGAAGAATAGGTAGTCTTGATAGACCAATTACAATAAAGAAAATATGGTATAAAATATTTCCTTAAAAGGACACTAAAATGTTTCCAGTTTTCACATGGCTGATTAAAGCCTTCATTTCCTACTTATTCTATCAAATATGAAAAAGTAACTGGAAAAATAAGAAATAAAAATGTAAATTTAGGTCTTCCCTGGTGACGCAGTGGTCGAATCTGCCTGCCGATGCAGGGGACACGGGTTTGTGTCCCGGTCAGGGAAGATCCCACACGCCGCAGAGGGGATGGGCCCGTGAGCCATGGCCGCTGAGCCCGCGCGTCCAGAGCCTGTGCTCTGCAGTGGGAAAGGACACAACAGTGAGAGGCCTGCGTACAGCAAAAAAAAAAAAAAAGTAAATTTAATATTTTGTTGGAGCATGCAGACCACTTAAATTCCTGAGCAACAAAATAAGAGAGGGCTGCCCAAATCAGTAAACATGAAACAGAGGTAGAGAGGGACATGGGAAAAGAATGTTCATGATTTCATTATTTATTTATATTAAAGTATAGTTAATTTACAATATTGTATTAGTTTCAGGTATACAACAGTGATTCAACATTTTTATACATTATACTCCATTTAAAGTTATTACAAAACCATGGCTGTATTCCCTGTGAAGTTGGTTGAAGCCATGACCATAACCTCTAAAGATGAAAAGGGAATGTGATCCATAAAGTTTCCACCCTGTCAAGTAACACTGACAGTCAAGTATAAAAGGCAATGGAAATTACAATCTTATACCACTCTTGCTTACTAGATTGGCATAATTCAATAAGTATAAAAACATATTAGATGTTAGCAAGAGTGTGAGAACACTGGGGTTCTTATACATAGCAGGTGGGATGATCAAAAGGAATAACTTTTTAAAATTGTATTATTATTATTATTTTACATCTCTATTATAGTATAATTGCTTTACAAAGCTGTGTCAGTTTCTGCTGTATAACAAAGTGAATCAGCTATATGTATACATATCCCTCCATATCCCCTCCATCTTGTGCCTCCCTTCCACCATCCCTATCCCATCCCTCTAGGTGGTCACAAAGCACTTAGCTGAACTACCTTTGCTATGCAGCTGCTTCCCACTAGCTAGCTATTTTACATTTGGTAGTGTATATATGTCAATGTTACTCTCCCATTTCGTCCCATCTTACGCTTCCCCCATCCCCATGTTCACAAGTCCATTCTCTATGGCTGAGTCTTTATTTCTGGCCTGCCCCTAGGTTCATCACAACCATTTTTTTTTTTTTTTTAGATTCCATATATATGTGTTAGCATACGGTATTTGTTTTTCTCTTTCTGACTTACTTCACTCTGTATGACAGTCTCTAGGTCCATCCACCTCACTACAAATAACTCAAATTCATTTCTTTTTATGGCTGAGTAATATTACATTGTATATATGTGCCACATCTTCTTTATCTATTCATCTGTCAGTGGACACTTAGGTTGCTTCCATGACCTGGCTATTGTAAATAGTGCTACATGAACATTGTGGTACATGACTATTTTTGATTTACTGTTTTTTCAGGGTATTTGTCCAGTAGTGGGATTGCGGGGTCATATGGTAGTACTATTTTTAGTTTTTTAAGGAGCCTCCATACTGTTCTCCATAGTGGCTGCATCAATTTACACTCCCACCAACAGTGCAAGAGGGTTCCCTTTCCTCCACACCCTCTCCAGCATTTATTGTTTGTAAATTTTTTGTGATAGCCATTTTGACTGGTGTGAGGTGATACCTCATTGTAGTTTTGATTTGCATTTATCTAATGTTTAGTGATGTTGAGCATCCTTTCATGTGTTTGTTGCCAATCTGTATATCTTCTTTGGAGAAATGTCTATTTAGGTCTTCTGTCCATTTTTGGATTGGGTTGTTTGTTTTCTTGATATTGAGCTCCAAGAGCTGCTTGTATATTTTGGAGATTAATCCTTTGTCAGTTGCTTCATTTGTAAATATTTTCTCCCATCCTGAGGGTTGTCTTTTTGTCTTGTTTATGGTTTCCTTTGATGTACAAAATCTTTTAAGTTTCATTAGGTCCCATTTGTTTATTTTTGGCTTTATTTCCATTTCTCTAGTAGGTGGGTCAAAAAAGATGTTGCTGTGATTTATGTCATAGAGTGTTCTACCTATGTTTCCCTCTAAGAGTTTCATAGTGTCCAGTCTTACATTTAGGTCTTTAATCCATTTTGATTTTATTTTTGTGTATGGTTTAGGGAGTGCTTGAATTTCATTCTTTTATATGTAGCTATCCAGTTTTCCCAGCACCACTTATTGAAGAGGCTGTCCTTTCTCCATTGTATATTCTTGTCTCTTTTGTCAAAGATAAGGTGACCATATGGGCATGGGTTGATCTCTGGACTTTCTATCCTGTTCCATTGATCTATATTTCTGTTTTTGTGCCAGTACCATACTGCCTTGATTATTGTAGTTTTGTAGTATAGTCTGAAGTTAGGGAGCGTGATCCCTCCAGCTCCGTGTTTCTTTCTCAAGATTGCTTTGGCTATTCAGGGTCTTTTGTGTTTCCATACAAATTTTAAAATTTTTAGTTCTAGTTTTGTGAAAAATGCCCTTGGTAGTTTGATAGGGATGGCATTGAATCTGTAGATTGCTTTGGGTGGTATAATCATTTTCACAATGTTGATTCTTCCAATCCAAGAACATGGTATATCTTTCCATCTGTTTGTATCATCTTTGATTTCTTTCATCACTGTCTTATAGTTTTCTAAGTACAAGTCTTTTACCTCCTTAGGTAGGTTTATTCCTAGGTATTTTATTCTTTAGGTTGCAATGGTAAATGGGAGTGTTTTCTTAATTTCTCTTTCAGATTTTTTGTTGTAAATATAGAGGAATGCAAGAGATTTCTGTGCATTGACTTTGTATCTTGCAACTTTACAAAATTCATTGATTAGCTCTAGTAGTTTTCTGGTAGCATCTTTAGGATTCTCTATGTGTAGTATCATGTCATATGAAAACAGTGACAGTTTTACTTCTTCTTTTCCAATTTAGATTCCTTTATTTTATTTTTCCTCTCTGATTGCTGTGGCTAAAACTTCCAAAACTATGTTGAATAATAGTGGTGAGAGTGGGCACCCATATCTTGCTCCTGATATTAAAGGAAATGTTTTCAGTTTTTCACCATTGAGAATGATATTTCCTGTGGGTTTGTCTTATATGGCTTTATTATGTTGAGGTAGGTTTCCTCTGTGCCCACTTTCTGGAGGGTTGTTTTCAAAAATTGACACTGAATTTTGTCCAAAGCTTTTTCTGAATCTATTGAGATGATCATATGGTTTTTCTCCTTCATTTTGTTAATATGGTGTATCACATTGTTTGATTTGTGTATATTGAAGAATCCTTGCATTCCTGGGATAAATTCCACTTGATTATGGTGTATGATCCTTTTAATGTGCTGTTGGATTCTGTCTGCTAGTATTTTGTTCAGGATTTTTGCATCTATATTCATCAGTGATATTGGCCTGTAGTTTTCTTTTTTTGTAACATCTTTGTCTAGTTTTGGTATCAGGGTGATGGTGGCCTCATAGAATGAGTTTGGGAATATTCCTCCCTCTGCTATATTTTTGAAGAGTTTGAGAAGGTTAGGTGTTAGCTCTTTTCTAAATATTTGATAGAATGTGCCTGTGAAGGCATCTAGATGGTCCTGGGCTTTAGTTCATTGAGAAATTTTTAATCACAGTCTCAATTTCAGTGCTTGTGATAGGTTGGTTTATATTTTTTATTTCTTCCTGGTTCAGTTGTGGAAGGTTGTGCTTTTCTAAGAATTTGTGCATTTCTTCCAGGTTTTCCTTTTTTTTTTTTTTTTTTTTTTTTTTTTTTGCAGCACGCAGGCCTTTCACTGTTGTGTCCTCTCCCGTTGTGGAGCACAGGCTCCGGATGTGCAGGCTCAGTGGCCATGGATCACGGGCATAGCTGCTCCACAGCATGTGGGATCTTCCCAGACCGGGGCATGAACCCATGTCCCCTGCATCGGCAGACGGACTCTCAACCACTGTGCCACCAGGGAAGCCCCAGATTTTCCATTTTATTGACATATAGTTACTTATGGTAACCTCTCATTATCCTCTGTATCTCTGAAGTGTCAGTTATTTCTTCTCCTTTTTCATTTCTAATTCTGCTGATTTGAGTCTTCTCCTCTTTTTCTTGATGAGTCTGGCTAGGGGTTTATCAATTTTGTTTATCTTCTCAAAGAACCAGCTTTTAGTTTTATTGATCTTTGTTTTGTTTCCTTCATTTCTATTTCATTTATTTCTGATCTGATCTTTATGTATTCTTTCCTTCTGCTAACTTTGACTTATTTTGTTTTTCTTTCTCTAATTGCTTTATATGTAAGCTTAGGTTGTTTATTTAAGATGGTTCTTGTTTCTTGAGGTAGGATTGTATTGCTATAAACTTCCCTCTTAGAACTGCTGTTGCTGCATCCCATAGATTTTGGGTCATTGTGATTTCATTGTCATTTGTTTCTAGGTATTTTTTGATTTCTTCTTTGATTGCTTCAGTGATCTGTTGGCTATTTAGTAACATATGGTTTAGCCTCCGTGTGTTTGTACTTTTTACAGTTTTTTCCCCCTGTAATTGATATCTAGCCTCATAGCATTGTGGTCGGAAAAGATATTTGATACAATTTCAATTTTCTTAAATTTCCCGAGGCTTGATTTGAGACCCAGGATATGATCTATCCTGGAGAATGTTCTACATGCACTTGAGAAGAAAGTGTATTCTGTTGTTTTTGGATAGAATGTGTGATAAATATCAATTAGTCAATTTTGTTTAATGTGTCATTTAAATCTTGTGTTTCTTTATTTATTTTCTTTTTGGATGATCTCTCCATTGGTGAAAGTGGGGTGTTAAAGTGCCCTTCTATGATTGTGTTACTGTCGATTTCCCCTTTTATGGCTGTTAGCATTTGCCTTATGTATTGAGGTGCTCTTATTTTGGGTGCATAAATATTTACAATTGTTATATCTTTTTCTTGGATTGATCCTTTGATCATTTTGTAGTGTCCTTCTTTGCCTCTTGTAATAGTCTTTGTTTTAAAGTCTATTTTGTCTGATATGAGAATTGCTACTCCAGCTTTCTTTTGATTTCCATTTGCATGGTATATATTTTTCCATCACTTCAGTTTCAGTCTGTATGTGTTCTTAGGTCTGAAGTGGGTCTCTTATAGACAGCATATACATGGGTCTTGTTTTTATATCCATTCAGCCAGTCTATGACTTTTGGTTGGAACATTTAATCCATTTACATTTAGTGTAATTATCGATATGTTCGTTCCTATTACCATTTTCTCAATTGTTTTGGGTTTGTTATTGTCTTTTCCTTCTCTTGTGTTTCCTGCCTAGAGAAGTTCCTTTAGCATTTGTTGTAAAGCTTGTTTGGTGGTGCTGAATTCTCTTAGCTTTTGCTTGTCTGTAAAGGTTTTAATTTTTCCATCAAATCTGAATGAGATTCTTGCTGGGTAGAGTAATCTTGGTTGTAAATTTTTTCCTTTCATCACTTTAAATATGTCCTGCCTCTCCCTTCTGGCTTGCAGAGTTTCTGCTGAAAAATCAGCCCTTAACCTTATGTGGATTCCCTTTTATTTTATTTGTTGCTTTTCCCTTGCTGCTTTTAATATTTTTTCTTTGTATTTAATTTTTGATTTGTTGATCAATATGTGTCTTGTGTGTGTTTCTCCTTGAATCTATCCTGTATGTGACTCTCTGCACTTCCTGTAATTGACTGACTATTTCCTTTCCCTTGTTAGGGAAGTTTTCAATGATAATCTCTTCAAATATTTTCTCAGACCCTTTCTTCTTCTCTTCCTCTGGGACATCTGTAATTCGAATGTTTGTGTGTTTAATGTTGTCCCAGAGGTCTTTGAGACTGTTCTCAATTATTTTCATTCTTTTTTCTTTTTTCTGCTCTGCAGCAGTTATTTCCACTATTCTATCTTTCAGGTCCTTTATTCGTTCTTCTGCCTCAGTTTTTCTGCTATTGACTCCTTCTAGAGTATTTTTAATTTCATTTATTTTGTTGTTCATCTGTGTTTGTTTGTTCTTTAGTTCTTCTAGGTCCTTGTTAAATGTTTCTTTTATTTTCTCCATTCTATTTCCAAGATCTTGGATCATCTTTACTATAATTACTCTGAATTCTTTTTCAGATAGACTGCCTATTTCCTTTTCAGTTGTTTCTTCTGGTGGGTTTTTACCTTGCTCCTTCAATTTCTGCATATTTCTCTTTCTTCTCATTTTGCTTAACTTGCTGTGTTTTGTTTCTCCTTTTCAAGGCTGCAGGTTTGTAGTTCATCTTATTTTTGGTGTCTGCCCCCAGTGGGTGAGGTTGGTTCAGTGGGTTTTGCAGGTTTCCTGGTGAGGGGGATTGGTGCCTGTGTTCTGGTGGGTGGGCTGGATCTTGTCCCTCTGTTGAGTAGGGCCGCATCTGGTGGTGTGTTTTAGTGTGTCTGTGAACTTATTATGATTTTAGGCAGCCTCTCTGCTAATGGGTGGTGTTGTGTTCCTGTCTTGCTAGTTTTTTGCCATGGGGCATCCAGCACTGGAGCTTGCTGGCTGCTGGGTGAAGCTGGGTCTTCATGTTGAAATGGAGATTTCTGGGTGAGCTCTGGCTGATTAATATTACGTGGGGCCAGGAGGTCTCTGGTGGTCCAATGTCTTAGACTTTGCCCTCCCACCTCAGAGGCTCAGGCCCAACACCTGGCTGGAGCACAAATACCCTGACAGCTGCACAGCATGGAACAAAAGGAAGAAAAAAACAAAAACAAAAACAGACAGAACCCCAATACAAATGGTAAAAACAAAAATAAAGAGAAAATGTCACACAAAGAAACATATACACACACAGTCACAAAAAGAGAAAAAAAAAAGAGAGCAACCAAACCAATAAACAAACCCAACAAAGAAAAGAAGCACTATAAGCTAAACTAAGATAAACATAAAACCAAAAACAATTCAAATGCAGAAAGCAAACCCCAAGTCTAGAGTTGTTCCCAAAGTCCACTGCTTCAATTTTGGGAACATTCTTTGTCTTTTCAGGTATTGCACAGATGCAGGATTTATCAAGCTGGTTGCCGCAATTTAATCCACTACTCCTGAGTTGCACAGAAAAATTTCCCTTTCTCTCCTTTGTTCACACAGCTCCTGGGGTTTACCTTGGTTTTGGCCCTGTATCTGCATGTAGGGTGCCCTCAGGCATCTGTTCCCCACCCAGACAGGAAGGGGTTAAAGCAGTGGCTGGTTAGGGCCCTCTTGATCACTCAGGCTGGGGAGAGGGAAAGGTACGGAAGTCATAATTGGACTGCAGGTCATGCCTGTGAAGGCAGAGGCTGGTGTGACTTTGCAACAGCCTGAAGCACACTGTGTGTTCTCCCAGGGCAATTGACCCTGGATCATGGGACCCTGGCAGTGGTGTGCTGTACATGCTCACAGGGAGGTGTGGGTAGTGACCTGTGCTTGCACACAGGATTCTTGCTGGCAGCAGTGGTAGTGGTAGTGGTCCATGCCTGACTCTTGGGTTTGAGATGATACTTGCAGCTCGTGCCTGCCTCTGGAGCTTGCTTAGGCAGAGCTCTGCCATCTGTGGGTACATGGAGTAGGAAGCCCCTCTCCTCATGAACCCCAAAACAATGGTCTCTTGCCTCTCCAGCAGTTCCATACTTTTTCCTGGACACCTCTTAGCTAGCTGTGGTGCACTAGTCCCTTTCAGGCTGTGATCACAGAGCCAATCCCAGTCCTCTCCCTGGGATCTGACCTCCAAAGTCCGAGCCTCAGCTTCCAGCCCCCACCCGCCCTGGTATGTGAGCAGACAAGCATCTCAGGCTGGTGAGTGCTGGTTGGCAGTGATCCTCTGTGCAAGAATCTCTCCACTTTGTCCTCTGCACTTCTGTTGCTGTGCTCTCCTCTGTGGCTCTGAAGCTTCCCATCCCCACCAGTGAAGGGGCTTCCTAGTGTGTGGAAACTTTTCCTCCTTCACAGGTCCATCTCAGAGGCACAGGTCCCATCCTTATTCTTTTGTCTGTTTTTTCTTTTTTGCCTAACAGGTATGTGGGGATTTTCTTGCTCTTTGGGAAGTCTGAGGTCTTCTGCCAGCATTCAGTATGTGTTCTGTAGGAGTCGTTCCATATGTAGATGTATTTTTGATGTATTTGTGGGGAGGAAGGTGATCTCCACATCTTACTCCTCCGCCATCTTGAAGGTTTCCTCTGGAATAACTTCTATAGCCAGCAATATGACAAGATCTGTTAAAATTATACCTTCAAGTACTCTTTGACTCAGCAATTACACTTCTTGGTATTTTTCCATCAGAAATAATTGTATACAAGGATATGAGTGCAATAATTTTCATGTAGTATTTTGGTTATAGAAAATGATTAGAGGCAAACTAAATAACCATCAGAAGAATACTATTTAAATAAATTATTACACAACTAAAAATGCTTTAAACAAGGTAAGTAAATTTCTACTGTAAAAGGCAGATGGCAAAATTTTTGATCAAGGAAAGGGCTTTCTGGCTCTTAACAATACAGTCAGACTCCTATAAAGGTTTTCTTGATCATTAGGAATGAAAGTACTATAAGCATCTCTCTTCACGTTATCTTCAATGCCTTTCCTAACCCATGCTGCCTTCTTTTAACTACCATTGTATTCTCTCTTCTCTCCAACCCATCAAAACTATCTTAAGAAAGACTATGATGATTTTATTCTCTTTAAAGCATAAGGTTTACTGCATATATTTTGGGGAGGTTATTTGCTGTTTAAGAGAAGACAACATTTAAGCCTGAAGAATAAATACATAGTTGTAGAGTTGCTCTGTCAGCTTGCCTGGTGTTGAGCTGGTTGGTGTGAGGTAGGTGGTGGGAATGTAACCGTTTCCATTGTTTCCCAAATCTTATACTCTGCCTACTTGTAATCTGGCCTTGCTCAGAAAATACATGTTGGCATACATTGCAAGAGAGATATTTTTTTTCTTTTTAAAATTCTGTGTGGTTGTTAATCTTCTCCCTTGGGTATTTGTGTAGAGTTTGCTTATTTGTTTGTTTTGTGTCCCCTCTGTCACGTTAGTGTGCCATACTCTATTCAACAAATGGCAAGGGAATTCAATATAAGACTTTTTCAAATTCAATATTTTATGTGCAAATCATGGATAAGCATTCTCTTGAACAATATGAAGAACATTGGGGATTTTTCCTGAACTCTTTCCTCAGTTTAAGATTTATTGGTTCTGTTCCCACCACATTCTCTCAGATTTCCTCTTCCACTATCTAGAAGTCTGTTTTTGCCAAAGACCAGCTAATTTCTTGCCTTCTCCACAAAGTCTTCATTACCTCTCCAAACCCAGGAATCTCTCTGCTCTGAGCTCTTGTAATCTTTATTGAATGGATCTAAAATGTGATATTCTACCAAAAAGTAGCATGTGAGCTGTCTGTTTCTACTGTGGCAGGTATGAGGTTTCCGGGTTAACATTTTATGAATATGCTTCTTTGGTTACAGTGTGTTGTAGTTAGAAATATTTTTTTCATTGGACCAAATTAAATCTTTAATGTCTCTTCCACACAAAAAAATGTTTTGTAAGCACTACTGGCACAAAATTATATTAACATGCTTAATTCTTTTTAAAAATAGGTAATTAACATGACTCAGTGCTTGCTAATAAGAAACTACACTGCCCATCATGCCCACATTGGGAAATTACTGGCTTTGTGAGAGTTTATCAAGTTGCTCAAGATGGATTGAAATAGGGGGGAATCTCACTTGGGCTTCCTTGCCATTAAGGCAGGCATTCCTGATTCCCAGAATGAAGTAGGCTCCATTACTGTCCTGGGTTATGTGGTCTCTTCCTTCCTCTCTGACTGTTGCCTTCAGCAGCTAATTGGCCTCATTCACTCACTTTCAAAATCTGAAATGCATGTTCACAAACCTTCCAGGTTATAAGGCATGGGAGAGATCCTCTGTTTTGCTCTTAGTGTTACCATTTTCTCCTTTTTCTCTCCTTTCTCAGATGTCTTCCCTCTGTGGTTTTGCTGCCAGACACATTTCCTCTTTCGGTCTCCTGTGACTTTCATTTTTATCACCAATATCCAGATCACATTTCCAGTGACACCTTCTGAAATACCATTTTCTGGTTATGTTTTGGGGAATTGCTATTCAGAGAGTGGTGACTCTCTAACTAGATTCTAAGCATTTTCATGTAACTAACATGTCTTTGAATCCCCCTACCCACACCACCCAAACTTACAGATCCTTCTACAGAGTGCTTGCTCCACCATTGGTGTCCATTGTCAAGGGGATGATGTTTAGTCCACACTTTCAGGGAAGGGTAGGCAGGATGGCTCAAGTGTTCTACAGCAGGTAACACATGAGTTTCTGCTCCCTTCTGATTCCTTACCTTGTTACACTTAGGTTGTTAAAGTGATGTTGGCAAATGTCATAGCTGGTGGCTGGTCAGCTTATGGTGACTGTATCTCTTCTACTATGAACACAAGCATTTCTGAAAAGAAAATATACCAGGAGGCAGCCCAGATTCTTCACCCTTCTGTGCTCAGATCCCTTACAAAATGGAGCAAAATCGTTATTTTACTTAATCTACCCTGGAAATGAAGGTAACACTTTAAAGCTGATTTTATGGTGTCTCAAAACCCATTGATCCAGAACCCACATCACTTTTATAAATCAACCTGCTAGTAAATCATTCTCTCTTGACATATCAAACAGGGCGATTTCCAAAATTCAAATTAGCCATATTTTATCAGATGGGGTCTGTGTCTTGAAACAGTTTTATAGAGCTATGTTTGGTATAAGCAAATATACAGAAATAGCATTTTTTGAAAATATATTTTAAAATTATGGTTTCATTGTATAGATCAACAGGTCATGTGTAGTAAACTAATAGCTACTTTGTAATAGCACTCAAGTGTTTTTACTAAAATTTAAATAAAATTATGTTTTGGCCATCATCCAGGTTGCAGAGACGTAGTGCTTTCAATATGATTTTGAAGTAAGACTTTTATTTTGCTGTTGGATATCATACAAAACAGTTTGGTTCTCTAATTCCCAGGGAAAGTGGAAATCACATTGGATTTAAAATTTATGGATGAGTTTTTTTTTTCTTTCTTTCTTTCTGTTTATGGGAAGTTTGGTGCAATCAGATTAAAATAAGATACACAGGAATGAATTCTGTGCACAGTTCTGGGGCTTGTTTAATACAACATATATACAGTTCTTTTTCTCAGAGGGTAGCTTAGAAATGTAAGAAAGTGAGAACTACAAATCTCTTTTTAAAAGGATATTGCACCCACCTTAGAATTGTATCCTCTTGAAAGAAAATTATTTATTGAAATAAGTGTAGAAGTTGACAATTTTTTCCAAGAAAGTTAGAAAAGTGTCTTTTGTGTTTTATTCATAGTAGAGGCAGTCTAAGAAAAAGGTCTCCATTGACCTAGATTCGCTGTTTTCCTGAATGCCAATAATTCAAAAAACCCAATTTTATGCATCTGACACCATCTCATCATAAATAACAATATACCTGCATATATAGTATAGTGCTCTTCAAGAAGTTCAAATCATTTCACACACATTTCCTCATTATCTTCCTACGCTATTATCACCAAATTTCAGGGATGTGGAAATTGAAGTAGGGAGTAGCAGAATTACTTACCCCCAAAGCTGTACTATGCTAAGTAAAGAGCCTAGGAATGAATTCCCAGAGTGTTCTTTGTACTGGCAGTTCTGTTCTTCGCCATAGCATCACTGGGATGTGTTCCTGCATAAAGTACCCCAGGCTTTAAATAACTGAGGATATATATTTAAGCCAAGTAAACACTTACCTAACTTATTTACAGTAGCCACAGTGTCTCATTTGAGAGATCAATACCTCACCAATACTCAGCCAGGAAACATAAATTCTTTTGGTTAAAAGAAAGATGGTTCCCTTATGGATTTATGGAATTTGGCTGTTAGCATCATGGCCCCGCCATCTTTCCCATTGGCATGGGCTTTGATAATTTATTTTGCCAAGGACAAGATTTATACACATGGACCACTTTTATTCTAATAATGAATACATTACTTTCTCTGAAATGTACAGTGAAAAATTACTATGAAGTCATTACTCTGGCTCAGCTGATGGAACTGGGGATGAGGAAATAGTTCTTTCAAGCTTTTAAAACAAACAAAAAACTCTCTTAAAGCCCTCATTCTTTTACAGGTATTGGAGATGTACTCACAAGCCATTCTGAGGAGAAACCTCATTTAATCTTTTGAGGAGATGTCTTTCTTAATTGCCATTTAACCCTCCTGTGTGGAGTGATTGGCAAGTTAAAAAGTATACTTCCTAGACTCATTTGCAGCTAGGTTCTGTCAATTAGACACATCTGGATGAGATCCAGAAACCAGAAGTGAGGCAGGGGCCATTCTCTTGCAGTTGTAGCAGCTGACAGGTAAGTTCTGACAGCGGTGAGGGATCCTAGGGTCTCAACATGACATCTTGGAGGACAGTTGTCAGTATCCTGGGTGTGAGGAGGCTATGGTTGCTGCAGTGAGGAGAATCAGCTGCTGCCTGTTGTGTAGGTTTCACATATAGTCAGTAGTATGACCTTAAAACTGAAAGTTCAAGAGTAGTCTATTCCTCCAGGTCTTCCAAAGATTTTGTAAACACACAAGTCCCTGATTGAAGTTACTTTCTGCTTGATGTAGTCTCAGAGGTTTTGGAACCTGACTGAGCAACAGCTATTCTCCCACTTTTAAATGCCAAGGAATAGATAACTGAGAGTTGGGTCCTCTAAATGTGGAAGGTCAGGCATATTTGGGTTCAAATCCTGGTTTTGATAGTAACTCTGAAACTTTGGCTCTATTTTTTCATCTTAAAAATGAGTCTCAGAATATCAACTTTACAGGAGTTTTGTGAATTTTATAAATAATAATGCATATAAAGTAATGAATCAATTAGTTTGACTTGGTTTTGATAATAATATTAAAAATATGTTTACTAAACCTGATTTAAATAATAAGAAAATTTATTATCTCAAATAATTGGAGGTAATATATGGGATGAGCTCCAGGAATTATGTAATCTATGGCTCAATGATGTCAAAATGACTCAATGATGTAAACAGGCCAATGGCTGTTTCTGAAAATAAAATTTTATTGAACCATAGATGTGCCAGAATGGTGACTTTTGCACTACAGTGGCTGAGCTGAACATTTGCCACAGAAACTGTGGACCATCAAGTTGGCAAAGCTATTCACACTCTGGCCTTTTGTAGAAAATTTGTGTACCCTTCATTAAACAGTGACACTACTGACCTCAGCAGTAATTTCATCCTAAGGAGGGATTTCTTCATGCCTGCAAAAATGGCTGCCAGCAGCTATCAGAAAGAGAAAAAGAGAGGGAGCTGTGGGGGTTGGTGAGAGAGAGAGAGAGAGAGAGAGAGAGAGAGAGAGAGAGAGAGGACCGTGACCTCTAAGAATGGCACAGTCTGTCCCTTCAGTTTGATTGGACCAAATTAGTTCACAAGGTCACTCCTAGACCAATAACTGTTGTTAGGAGTTCTGCTAAGCATGAATGGTTTTGGACTAAACAGAATCCACTCTGGAGCTAATAATGGGCTGCATACCTGAAAAACTGGGGGTCCTATAAGAAAGAAGACATGCTGGTTCAGCAACACACATTACCACAAACATCTAACAAAGTTGATGATAATGTGATAGGTACTCAATCAGTGTTCATTACTTTTCTCAATAATGATTTTGCCTACTTGGGTGGAGTCAAATGAGCACGGGCTAGGAGTTGGTAGACATGGCATTTCATACTGACCTCAAGCTATTGTGACCTTGGAAAAAATTAATTTTTCCATTGAAATATAAAGGGCTATGGTTTAGACTATATCTAAGGACTAGTCTGGTTATTAAATAAAAATATTCAGTAATCAAAAGTTTTCATTAAAAGACATATTTGTCTAGTGTATTAGAGTTTTCAAATTAATTTCTAGATGCATTAATAGGAAACTTGTTGCAATAGTCAAGGAGAGAAGTCTCCAAGTTCTAGGATTAGAGTATATATGTTTGCTTCTTGATAGATGCTGAGACTGAATGTCAACCAGAGGTGGGGGATAAGCACTGCCACTGAGCATCTTATTCATTCATTCATTTAATACATATTATTCAATGTCTACTGTGTGCCAGACACTGAGCTAAATAGAGAAGGGGCCCTGATGTCATAGAGTCTTCTTTCAAATGGGTGATGCAGAATAGTCAGTAACAATGTAAAAACAACATAGTGACGATGTATTTTAAAGATAAGAAAGCAGGTGAATATGATAAGAAATTACAACAGGTCAGAGGGTCAGAGTAGACCTCTGTGAGGGCATCTTTCATCTAAGATGTGAATGTATAAATCTGGAGGACGAAAGTCCCTTTCCATTTTATATATTTTGCCTGATTTCTAGGTTTCATTGGTATGGCTATAATTTTCCATTTCTCCCCTAAGAGTTTTCTCTGTTGAAAAGCTCTTACAAAGTCTTCCCTTGGGAAAATGTTATGTGTTGGAAGAAGGGAGGTTGGGAAAGGGGAAATTTTAAAATAGTTTTTGAGTTAATTCAGAATTATAGAGCTATGTTTCTGGAGGTTGTAAACTCTTCTTCAGCCACTATAAATGTTAAGCTCATGTCTTCTAATTTTGGGAGCATATTTTAGAAATAGAAACTGAAGTACCTGTAGCAGTATCTTTATATGCCAATCAAATTGCATGAAGAGGCACAGAAACAGCACACCAGATTCACCCACTCCTGGGTAATATGAATTTTTAAGCTTCAGAGAAAGGAACAAAGTACAAGAAACAACAGTTGTATCTTCCTGCATGGAGTCTAAACCAAAAATGGATTACTCATTTGTGCAGGTTCCAGCATTTCCTGTTTTCTCCACCTCTTCCCCAAATGTAGTTGATGATGCCACTGTTGAGTTAATCCTTTTGCCTCAAGAGCAAGTGTCTTATGTTACACTTAATGAACCTCATTGGTGCTTCTTACTCTTGTAGCCCTAAAACCTTGTTTCTACTTTTGAATGTTTTTCAAAGCAGCTTACAAGCATACTTAGACATTTGAATATGTTGTTAATATGACACTTGCAAAAAAAATTGTGTTAATCTGAGAAATACAAAAGCAATGTGGAAAAGAATAATCCTGCTTCCAAGCAAAATTGACCCAGTTAATGTTTGTAATGATTGGTTTACAGGGATTTTTATAAAAGTCAGTTTGTCTTATCTGTGGGTGAGTCTACATGGTGCAGAAGCAAATGATTAATTCAATTAATTTGGTGACTTCCTCCCTTGCCCCAGAAAATAGTTGAAATATTTTGTATCACAGCTCCCATGGCAAAACTCCGAAAATATCACTTAGTTCCTATTGTGTAAATGATTAAATTGTTTTGAGGTCATAAAAGCTAACACATTTTAAAGATTAAAACTACAAAAGATGAAATTGATTGGAAAATCATATAAATATACACATATATAAATAATATAAATAGACAATAATAATACAAGAGATTTTGCATGCTTACGATACATCAAGTTCCACCATGCAAAGCATTGTTTATGTTGATAAATTCTTTAGATATTCTAAATCCAGACCCTAAATAGTACCCACCCCTCTTCCTGACTATGACAATCTCCATATTGGCCTGAGGAAAGAAAGGAGATTTTGGGTATATAGATCTGTAGAGAATGATCATGATTATCCCCATTTGAGGGATCACAAAATTGATTTTTAAAGAGAATCTAAGTAACTCTCCCAAAGTTACATAATTCATGAAATTGGGTTTCAAGTTCAGTCTTCATAATACCAAGCTCTCTCCACTAGAGCAGGACACCTGCTCTAATATGCTTTTGCATCTCCCATGATGTCTAGCACATAGGAAATCCCGGCAGTTATTTGCTGATTGAATGAAATAATGACAATACACATGAAAACTGCATGGAATTACTAAATTATCCTTCTAACTTCCAATTCTTAATTATTATCACTCTAAGAGTTACAGTCTAAATTGGGGTTGGAAAACTTTTTTAAAAGGACTAGATAGTAAATATTTTAGGTTTTGCAAGCCATGTGATCTATCGTAACTCCTCAACCCTATCCTTGTAGTGCAAAGGCAGCCATACATGATAGTAAATGAATGGGCAAGGCTGAGTTCCAATACAACTTTATTTATAAAAATAGGGCCAGCCTGCAAGTCTATTTTATTGATCCCTAGCATAGATATGAAAATCATTCCAATTTCTTAATAATAAATAAAATATATTTATTTTCCATGTGATTTGCAGCACTTACTTCCTGTATCCCTGAAAGCAGTGCTCACTTTGATTTGAATTGTCGTTGTATATACCTTTTCTGGTATTTGTGTCTGTCCCTCTCATGGCCTGTTAATTGAAATTATGGGCAATGATTACAAATTACAAACTACAAAGAATTGCAGTTTTAAGATCATTTACTTCGTGTGTTATTCTTCTGAATAAAGCATGGCTTAGGATAAGTTCATACCTTCATTTAAAAAGTGTCCTTTTATTAAAATTTTAATTTTCTAAGTGGTTCTGACTCAACTTATTCCTCAACAGTTCTTTTAACAGAATCCTCTCAGCTGCATCCAGCAGCCAAGCTAAAATGATTTTTACTACTGGTCTTTTTTATTTCTGCATATGACTCTCTGAAAGCAATACCCAGCTAAGTGTCACCCAGGCAACAAGTCCACTTAAATCACCTTCTCTTTTACCCTGAGCCTGTCCTCAGAAGAAAAGATGCATACCCAAAAACCTCATGTGAAACTTTCAGACAGGAAGCCAGGCATCTGGGGAGTCACTTTGGACTCTTTAGACAGCTTTAAACACATTCGAGGATATGAAAGCAATATGAGTAGGAGGGAGAAAGGAAACATATAGGTTGGAATACCTTGTATTCGATAGCATTTTTACAGTCTATAAAACATTCTTAATATCTTATTTGATTTGTCAATACAGCTTTCTGAAGTTTGAGACCCTTTGATATTTTGAAAACATGTAGATTCAGGGGGGAAAGTGAGATATCAGCATGCTTGGGAAATGGTGGAGCTAGAACTCCTTTCATATCAAAGTCCATGGTGTTTCTACATTATCCCATGGGAGAATTTTATGCAAAGTTTAGTATTAAACCTGAAATCACTTCAAAGCTTATTACTAAAATTTAATATATAATATATAAATACATTATATATACATTAGTTCTGACTATAGTGTATTGTCTGAGTGTTTGTTGAGCAATTATACTTATATATAATTGTCATGCATAGTTTTATTTCTATGGAAAAATGATTTTCAGCCTAACTGTAGGCACAAAATATGTTTTCATATGCCAGTAGTGGCAGCACATTCCCCAGTAAAATTGGAACAGAATCTCCACAGGGCAGTAGATAAAGGAGTGCAGGCAGTATAAACATGGCAACTCATAAGGACAGAACTCTGTACTACTGAGTAACAGAAAAAAATTTTCAAATATTTTCTGGGTCAGTGATAGCAGATAAATGGTACTCATGTTACATCATCTTCCCTGCCCATGGCAGGGATAACACCTGCTACCTGCCATAACAAGAGAAGGAGATGGTGCAACCTGAGTGCCATTAATTTTCTATTATGGATTTTAATATCAGAGTAGTACAGGGTCAGCCACTAACTATGTCTGTTGACAGAATTCTTTGCCATTCATCACAGAAGTGACCTCAGAATCCTTAACACAGCACTCTGGGCATCCAAAGCCAATCAGTAGGTTTTGCTCCACAGTTGAAACCTGCTTGCCAAACCTGCTGTAGATATTCTGAATTGGGTACGAGAGGTCAATTGTCTCATTAATGGGATGGGTTCTGGAAGCGCTCCATATGATGAATGTGAGTTGGAGCCTATTTCTATAGTGAAAAATTTTGTTACATTGAGAGGGCATTCAACTTATACTAACTATGAGTTATGCCAGGAGCCATACTTAATTTACTTGGACTTCATTTGGTCTTCTGCTTTTTAGATTTCCCTTCAGTCCTATTGACAAGAATGAAATAAAAACAACAACAACAATGAGCTTCAGTCTAATTTATTATGCTGGACATGGTATCTAGAGATAAAGTGAGAGTGAAATTTTTCCATTAATTTCATTAATGGTTGTTTCAAATTGTTCCCTTATTTTTTACAACTGATTTAATTTCATAAACAGTATTTCCGTGAAATTTTATTTCTACATTTACTTTAGAATTATAAGCTGGCACTTATTTCTAAGGTATTTTCTGTTTGCTCTCTGTTTCATGTTTGGGGTTTGATTTTTTTTTTTTTTTTGTGCCTTCAGATGTGTTCTATTTTGACATAGTTAAGTCAGAGACAACTTGACCCTGGAAAGTAGCCTAGCAAAAACATGAAGTATCTTGATACTGAAATCAGTTACAAACTGGATTCGAGATTTAGTACAATTATATGATGTCTCCAATTTGGAAATTAGCTATTTTATAGAAGTTTCCTACTAAATCAGTTGCTTAACCATTTTAGTTTGATTCTTAGACTAACTTCTAAAGCCTAATTAACACATAATAGAGCTTAAAAGTTTATATGTAATGAGGAAAAAAGCAATAGTATGACAATATGAATACAATTGGATAAAATAATGTTTCATTTATTTCGAATATGTATAACTTAATAAAAACCTTGTTCAATTAAAGGAAAAGGAAGGTATAGTTGAGATATTTTATAGAATTTTGTTTTGGCCATGCAGTGTGAGATGCAGGATCTTAGTTCCCTGACCAGAGATCTAACCCAAAGCCCCTACAGTGGAAGTGCAGAGTCTTAACCACTGGACCGTCAGGGAAGTCCTGAGATATTTTAAAGAGCTTCTAAAACAGAATTTGGGATATTGTTAGAAATGTTTGAGTAAGAAGATTTTTTAATTGTACATAATTACCTTTGAAAACATTTTATTTGCATTATTCTTGTATTTTCTGCTCAAATTAGGGACACTTCTGGAAGCTACAGGAAAAAAAAAACACACGGAATGGAACAGAAATTTTAATCAGTTAAGTGGGAAGAGTTGAAAGAGAGAAGGAAATAGGAAAGATGGTTAAATGTATTTGTGAGTTTCCGTCAGGTGAAATCAACAAAGTTGTAAGTGATAAAAGTCAGAGAAAAAAGCAGAACGTATATGCATAACACCCTTAATTGGGAGGAGATGAGATGTTGAGAGAAAGATATTTTGGATTACAGTTCATAGTACGGTCATGGTTGATATCATTGGTCTAGGATGAGCTGCTACCTGTCTCCAGTGAGTGATAAAGTTGGTAGAGATGGTACAGCCACTTTGGAAGATAGCTTGACAGTTTCTTACTAAAACATAATTTTAACATATGATCCAGCAATCACACGCCTTGGTGTTTACCCAAGGGAGCTGAAAACATATGTCCACACAAAAACCTGAATACAGGCGCTTATAGCAGCTTTATTCTTAGTTGCCAAAACTTGGAAACAACCAAATGTCTTTCAGTAGGTGAATAGATAAACTGGTCCATCCAGACAATGGAAAGTTATTGAACCCTAAAAAGAAATGAGGTATTAAGGCATGAAAAGACATGGGAGAAACTTAAGTACATATTACTAAGTGAAAGAAGTCAATCTGAAAATGCTACCAATTGTATGATTCTAACTACAGAGCATTCTGGAAAAGGCAAAATGGTAGAGACCGTAAAAAGATCATTGGTTGCCAGGGGTTGGGGGAGGGGGATGGATGAATAGGTGGAGCACAGAGGATTTTTAGGGCAGTGAAATACTCTGTGTGCTGTCATAGTGATGGACACATGTCATTACACATTTGTCCAAAGACATCAGATGTGATGAACACTAAGAGTGAAACATAATGTGAACTATGGACTCTGGGTAATTATGATGTGTTCATCTAGAGTCATCAATTGTAATAAGTGTACCACACTGGTGAGTGATGTTGATAACAAGAGAGGCTATAAATGTGTGAGGGCAGGGGGTATATGGGTAATCTCTGTACCATCTCTTCAACTTTGCTCTGAACCTTATCTAATTTTTTTAAAGATGATATAGAGACCAAGGGGTATGACCCATTATTCGTTTTTCACAGATGAGGGATGTCAAGCAGTTAAGTTTTCATAACCCACTAAGTATCTGTATTTGTAAAAAACAAACAGACAAACAAACAAACAAAAACCGTAATGAATACATTGGTCAGTACTTTTGTGCCTTACAACAGATAGTTTGCTGACATATATAAAAATTCCGTTCAATACAAAACATATTTCTCGGTTAGATTGACTTATTGCCATGTTCTCTGTTTTGGTATATTATTTTAAAAATGTTACTTAACCAGCTTCCTTGGTGATGACCACTACTATTCAGAGCTTTTATCTTCTCCCCCAGAATGAAAATCTGATTTTTGTTCAAGAATTTGTTATCCTTGGTCCAATGCAAACTTACTGAGGTGCTCCAGGGTTGTCCCTATGCTTCGTAGGAGCACCAGACAGTTGTCCATTATGAGTGACTGCATCTTTCATGTGTAATTAACAGGAAAATTCCCCCTGAAATATCACAGGTTTTCACACATCCCCATACTCAGATCATTCTCCAGAGTTTTTTTATTGCCTCCAATGAGCTACTTGTGAATAATCTGATAACTCAGATAAATGTATTATTAAACTGCTATTGATTACATTCATTTTCCTTCATCCACTCTATTTCTTGCAAATATATATTATATTATATATATATATATATATATATAGAGAGAGAGAGAGAGAGAGAGAGAGAGAGATAGAGAGAGAGAGAAGATATAAGTGCAAGAGATTAAGAAGTTATTACTTGTTTTCGAATTAGTTTTATCAAAAATCTGTACCTGCTGTCTGGGCACTCATGGCCCTTCTTAAAATAATCACTTCCTTATTATCAGAAACAAAATAAGTAAAGTGATTTTGTTCAAGTCTAATTATTTTGAGCTTGTTTTCTGGCTCTGAAGGCTCCACAGAGAAACAGTCTTGACATGCAGAACACAGCTTCTGTGTAATATTTTATTCAAAGAATTTCAGAATAGTCAAGAACACCAAGGTCTCCAGATAGATTATTTCTTCCACATTTTCTGAGCAGAGGCATCCTTTAAAATGACAAACATGGTTGTAACAAAATAAACTTTGAGAAACTATGACTTCTTACCTTAATTAAAAATCGCTAACTCAAGGACATGATTGTATTTCCAGTATACTGTAAATAAATGTTCTAAAATGGTGTGGTAATTTCCCTGGGTATAGTTTGAAGATGTACAAATTTTTTTCAATTTGTTAATTGAATAAATATTATTGGATACAAGTAGAGTCTGTATGTGCAAACTAAAATACAGATTGACCTGATTATTGAGTAATAATTTATTAGTGTTGAAGAGATGCTGGTGCCTCCAGAATTTCTGTGCATAGGCAGGAGAATGTGTGTGCTGACTGTGGGTGCCTGATGCTTATATCAGGGCAAATGATAGAATTCTCTTTGAATCACGTTTGGATGGGAGAGCGTTATAGTGAGAAGGTGACAGGATGCTTGGGAGCCGAAGCCAGTCTTAGCTGCTGAAGCTTGTACAACAGTGGATAGGACCACCAGAGTGGCCAGGCTTAGCATGCCTTCTCCAAATTCCTCCAGCTGGACACACTCTATGAGCTACAGAACAGATAAGGGGCTCGATAGCATCCCACAGGGTCTCGGGTCTCAGCATTTGCTTGAAGACATCTGAGATTCCTCTCCTTCTTATTTAGCACTTGAGTGGAAAGAATTAACACATCTTTAAAAAATACCTGGTAGAGTTTGGTTTCATAGCTTTTAAAGGATACCGATTATTTATTTAGTGAACAAGATAGTGTGTGTGTGTTGCTCTCCTTGTTCTATGCTTTAGTTAGTAACACAAAAAACCATATTGTCATCACTGGGAATAATGACTTAAATCTTATGTAGATGGAAAGTCCTAGACATCAGCATAATGTCCTGTATCCAGCAAACCTCTGTGGCAACAGGAACACCACTGAACAAGGATAAGCCTTTGGACTATGTAGCCAATTATATCATGAGATTTGAAAGATGCTCAGGGAGCTGAGTTAAAAATTCTACCATTAAAGGTAAATATATTTAGCTTGATATATCATTTTCTATTTAAATTCCCTCTTCTTGATTTTGGAGAGAAATAATTATTATTCATGGAAAGAATAATAATGACTAAAAAAAATTAGACCCCTGTATTGAGTCAACTATTGCATAGTTGGTGATATCACAAAACAGAGAATTAATCCCCTTAGTGCAGACAACACTATTAGTGACTGAAGGCAGAACCTTTATTCCTAGAGCACTTTGTCTTGATCATTGTTTATCTCCTTGTCTAATCATTTTTACATTGCTAAGGATAATGTTCTATGAGAGTATAAGAAACCAAGAATGTAAGAATGTTTCTGCATTGGCTCATGCAGTTTCCTCCACCTTTGTTTTCCATGTCAGTTGAACTCCTTTATAATCACCCTTCCAGATCAGTTCAAAGACTACATTTGTTGGAATTATTCCTTCCTCTGCACTACGAATATGTTATCTGTGACTAACTTATAGCACATCACATTGAGCTTATTGGATCATGTCTCTCCCATGCCTGAGATTGCAGATTTGCTCAGGAGCATGAACTATATTTGTCAACTTTGAATCCTTAGTCCCCAGGTCTCTGACCCATTATAGGTACAAAATAAACAACTGTTGCAAATTTAAATTTATTCCACAATACTGGGTATAGGGAATGCAATGTTTCTTGATTTTCACCGAGTCATATCCATCTATAAGTGGAAAATCAGTTGGGAGTGCAGGAGAGATAGGAGCACAGAAAAGGAAGCTGGCAGCAAGTACACTATATTCAGATGACTTTACATTTTTGCTAGGGGTTAGACCAGAGAAAAGCTAATCTTTTTCCGGGAGGTGAAAGGCATAACAAAGAGATTAAATGACCTGATCTGGAGTGACTTTGGGCAGGACACAGGGTCTCTCTAACCTCAGTTGTCTTATTTGTTCTAAGAGTTTGACTAACAAATAGCTGACATTTAATAAGAAATCTTAGCTGTAACAGTCATAGGTGTATTCTTATTGCATGGATGATAATAAACAAGGTTCTTAACTTTTTTGAGCCTGCTTCCTCATGGAGTCTGAGCTCTTCATGGAGATTCTAGTACTGAATTTTGGGGGGACACTATATATAGCTGACACACAATATTTGCTTCATGAGTAATTCTTATTTTCCTCTTTCTCTTGTCCCAGCTGAATGTCCTTCAAGGACTATTCTGGGAAGAGATCAAACCAGGTGTCTTAGTATTTTACAGCAGCATTTTACCCTTACAGACCAAGGTTTGACTTCTTACCTTGTTAGATTTTTTTTCCTGATCTTCCGTTTGTTTGTTTGTTTGTTTTTAAGTGACAGCTGAACTAACTTTATTGTAGAATAAAGAAAGATATTGTTTCCATGACACTGTTTTTGTGGCCAAGGAATACATATACCCACGTAACTTGACTCAGTTATACACTGAAACGTGGGCCTTTCAGCTGTAACACACTTCCACTCATGCAGTTACCAGGTCCAGCCCTCTTTCAGGAAAAATTCAATTTGATTTTTAGCAATATTCTTCCAAGCAGGAAACATTAAGGTTAACAGACAATTCATTAAGTGAAGGCACAATCCAATAGGATCATTTTCTTTAACAAATAATGGCAAACATAAAAAAAAAAGAGAAAATATGAGAGTTTATCAGGTTTAAGCAAGATTGATTCCAAATTGTTGTGAAACTCTTGTGACCTTGCTTTTCAGTGGGCAACAGTGGCCCTTACATTTTTGGAATTTAAGTAAAGATAGAACAATTGGTGTTTGGCACATCATAAAGCTTATGAACGGGGTAGTGGTGGATTTGCTCACCAAACCTCAGAATATTTGAAAGTTTATATAAGTCTATGAATTCCTAACATGTTTGTAATGGAAACAAATGAGGATTGAGGTACATACCTGACCTCTTGAAGTTAACACAAATATAAATTCTGTCCCCCCACGGAATTTTCCAGAATGTCCTTGTCAAAGTTAAAAATGTACAATATTTGTACAATATATCTCTAAAAATAAAAACATCTTTTTTCTTAATAGAAATGAAATACTTTTTTAAAAATTAAATGCACTTATGATGAATTATTTTCAAATTAATTTCTTACATGTATAATTTGCAATTATTTTTTAACTTTTTTTTATTGAATGAAAGATTCTTTAAATTCGATAGTGCTCTACAATTTTCAAAAGTTTCACACACTTGATTTCATATAATTCCATTATAATTTGCAATTCTTAAGGTGGGGTGGGACTCAAAATCTGAATCACAGCAAACTCTTAATGGAGGCTTGTTGAATAAACAAATGAATGAAAGGAAGAATGAAAGGAAACTTCAGAGATAGGAAAACAAGATGATCCAGTAGATTACCATGCAATATTCCTATTCATAAATCTTAACCAGTGATCCTGGCTCCAATTCAATCCCCTATAGCTACTATTTTAGTGTAAACCAGTATAAAAGCACAAATGAGGTAATGTAATTTGGATGAAGAATTGATGTTTTATTGTCATTTGCTTTCACTACTTTTATTAATTTATTTTAATTATTTTATTCACAACTACATTTATTTCTTTTGTTTACTTTATTCACTGTTGTCTTTATTTATGGTTTCTTATCTGCCTTTTGGCTGTATCCACTGACTTCAAGTGAAGCCTAATGTGTCATGGCCAATTATGCTGATTGTGGTGCTGTCATGAGGCTGCTGGTTGCAGCTGCCACTGGGATAGCATTCTCCAGGTCATCACCTGGTTCAGAATACTCATCATCTAGATCAGAGTCTATTTTTTATGCTCAAATGGACCCTTCCTATATTTCATTGTCTTTTTCTCTGAGATATTAAATTACACTAAAACCTGAGATTTTAAAATGTCTGAAAGGCTATAGGATACACGACCTTAGATTTGGTGGTTGCATATGGTACACTCAAAGGTCTGCTTAATTATGAAGTAATTCCAAAGTACCAGTTGGGCCATTTCCCTAAAAGAAAACTAGAAATGAATGTCAAAAAGTTGTCAATTATTCAATGCAAATTCCATGAGTTCATCGTTGTATGTGTTATTCTTCTTTAAGGATTAAAATTCAAAAGAGAAGCTCATCTTAGATGCAGAGAGCTTTAAAGGTCTCCCTTTGCATTCTTTTTTAGTTTACTCAGACCCTGGCTCTTTTAGGTTCATTCCTAAGTTTCCTTTGCTACCTTTTTTTTTGCAGCAGAACCATCAATCCAATTCAGACCGGGGCATGAGGTCTGTGTTTACAAAGTACTAATGCCTTCATTTGGGCTCCCAATCTTTATTTCTGACCTTCATAAGCTGTTATAGAAAGAACCTAGCTCTTTAAACAATAGTGTCCTGGACAAATATCTGTCTCCCCTCAGAAGTGTTTCTTCACAGGCCAGACAGTCAAAAGATGTTAAATACCAAATTCATGACTGCTTTTTCAAGACAAAGTGTGAAGCCAGAGTCTTGAATATACAGTCTGTTCGCATTCTCAGACAAACAAGGTTACCATTTGAGGAGAGGATAGTGGCTCTTAAAAATTTTGGTTAAGAAATAATAGCACCTATGAATGAAAAAAACGACTAATCAACAAGTGAGTGTTGAATTTGTCATAGGCTCTAGGCAATTACTATTGTAATGGACATTAAAAGACAAATACATCTATCAGCCCGTTAAAATCAATGTCATTATCCAAATGGATTTACAAACATTAAATACATCTTCCCATAAAACATAAATAATGAACCCTGGTTCTGACCTTTATTGAAGGTCTGTGTGAAGCAGAAGAAATATTCATTAATGTTTCTGGCCTGCATCCAGATCTGAGCCAAGAGAAGTTGACTTATTTACAAACAAAAGTCCCAATAACTTGCATTTGCAGGATCACAAATTCCTACCATGAATCATTTTGTATTGTCTGATATATTTTCTAAATTTAGGATGCAATTCATTATCTAAATCCTTGCATGTCTCAAGATTTTTGCCCTTTGTTCTTCAATGTGTAAAAATAAAATAAAAGTCCCTAAATCCACAGCATAATGTAACATGATAAAAAGCTTTTTGTTTTAGAAAATTACACGTCAGTACTGGGTAATCTATGGCACCAATTAACCAACAATGATAATTATAAGTTTTTAAATGCTAACAAATTTGTTGCTATATCTTGGAGATGATGTTGATTGTTTTCATGTTCTTTTGAGATTTTTCCCTTACTTCATTTTATAAGGCTCCTTTTTTTAAGAGCACAAAGTTATTTATTACAATAGTTGTTTTAGGAATTGATAAACTGTAAAATCCTAGATGGAATGGCAGAATAGCCCCTCAAGGAGGGAATGGACATCATTTATTCTTGATAAATTCCAAATACACAAAAATAAAGGGCTTACCAGTTGCCAGTGAGAAGTGAACATAATTATGACTTCACAGCTGCTTCTCCTAAAGAAAAAGGTGAGAGAGAGAGAGAGGGAAAAAGTAGAAGAGTCATGCTTTTTTGTACTGCATCTAAAAAGAATATGCACAAAGGGAATATATTTATGCCAGATATAAGAAGCCATAATCAAAGTAATACTGTACTACCAAAATAATGCCAAGAAATTCAGAAATTTTGACTTGGCAGACTATAAATCAAAGATGTGCATCCTTAGTACTGTAGTAAACAGAGCAAAGTATGGAAAATCGAAGTCCTTAAATATGTTCCCACAAACTTATTTCCCCTGACACAAGTGGAGTGGTCTTTCAGCAAATTTGTCATCATCTGCTTTACTGGTTTGACATTTGCAAAGTAGCCCTGTTCAGAGAAGAATTCAGAACTTGATAGGTCTGACTCCAAAGTGTGTGGTCTCAAGCAGGACCTTTGGAAAGTTTTTGCTTGGGACTTTGGACATTAAACTTTATGAGTGCTGTGAGATAGTCAAGGTTACCTTTCACACCTGCCAGGATTGATACATTGTTTAATCTATAACAGTTGTTGGCAACTTTTTCTGTAAATGATTGCACTGTAAATATTTTAGACTTCGTAGTTCATATAATCTTTGTCCCAACTGCTCAACTCTGCTGTTGTATTGGGTTGGCCAAAAAGTTTGTTCTGGTTTTTTGTAGCATCTTATGCAAAAACCTGAACGAACTTTTTGGCCAGCCTAGTAGCATGAAAGCAGCCATAGACAATATGCAAATAAATAGCAAGGAGGCTGTATTGCAAAACTTTATTTACAAAAACAGACAGCAGTTGCCTTTGGTCCTAGGGCCATAGTTTGCAGTCCTCTGATGTAGAAAATTCCAATCGCAAAGCTGGGACTGTAACAGCCAAATGGTTATGTGAATTTTTATCAACAGTAATATTTAATGCCATTAGGGCTTTAAAGAATAATTTCAGGGCTTTCCTGGTGGCACAGTGGTTGAGAGTTTGCCTGCTGATGCAGGGGACGTGGGTTCGTAGCCCAGTCCGGGAAGATCCCACATGCCGCGGAGCGGCTGGGCCCGTGAGCTATGGATGCTAAGCCTGTGCGTCCGGAGCCTGTGCTCCTCAATGGGAGAGGCCACAAACAGTGAGAGGCCCACGTACAGAAAAAAAAAAAAAAAAAAAAAGAAGAATTTCAAAATCTGAGTAATTTCCTTAAGATTTTTTGGTCAGTGAAAAAATGGACACTAGTAAAGAGCAGTATTTTATCAAAAACACTGCAAAAATACTTAGGTTACTTGCTTCCTTACAAAGTCATTCTATCAAGCAACTCCATACAGGAATTTATATTGAAGCCCAAACTCCAAATATTTGTATCTTCATTAGTTTCTAGCAGATGTAAGAAAAGATGAGCAGTCAACCTGATTTCAGTATGGATATTTTGGGGCAGGGAGAAAGAAGGTACCAGCTCGATCAGAGTTAATTGTAAATCTGCTTGAGAAAGTCTCATGAAAAAATAATCTCTTTAATCTATCTCCTACATTCATAGGCTATCTTCAACCTTCTGAAGAAATGTCAAATTAGCTGAGTGATAACTATAGGTGAAGCCAGGGTGATGTCTTTCCCTGGTCCTTCCAGTAATCTGCTATTGACCTCTATATGCTGCTTAACTTCTATTTGATCTATTTCCCAATTTATAAAATAAAGGAGAATAAAGAGATGTCTGTAAAGTGGTTTGAAAGCCTGAGTAAAAGCCTCTCTGAAACACAGGATGGCTGAGCTTCAAAGAGTCAGGAAGATAATCCGGCTATTGAGAATACATTTTAAATCATGTAAGTGGACACAATGGTAATTTTGTGAATGTCATATTACTCAGCAGTATTCCAGAGGGTTAAATAGATAAGGATGAAATAAAAGTTTAATATTCAAATTAAGCCTCTTAATTAAAATAGATTTGAGTAGAATACATGGAAAGAAAGGGTTTTGAATTGAAAGTTGTTATTTTGTGCTGTCAACATAGACATAAATTTACCCAGACATTTTCCAGTCTCTTTTTTATAACTGAGGTACTCCAGCTTTTTTAAAAATTGTCTTTCACTTACTTTTTTCTTACTCTATTTTCCCTCACATTGTCTTCTTTCCTTTGGGAGACTTAACCCTGAAAATTTTAAATAATTCTGATAATGCTATAAAATTAATGTCATAGAAGCAGCATAACGTGGTGAAAATGTAATGGACTCAGTATCAGAATATGGGTCTGTATCATCTGCTTTTTCTCCATCAGTAAGGAACATAATAAGAAGCTTGCAAGGGCTCTTTCAGGAGATTAAACAAGATATTGAATGAGAAAGCGTTAATAGTTATAGATGTTCAGTAGTCAAGACGAATTTGAGTTTGAATGAAGAATGCTGATTAAGGAACAAATAATCACAGTTTTCTTAACAAAGGAAGTGTTGACAAGATATTGCAAAAATACTTAGGTTACTTGCTTCCTTACAAAGTCATTCTATCTAGCAAATCCATACAGGAATTTATACTGAAGTCCAAACTCCAAATATTTGTATCTTCATTAGTTTCTAGCAGATGTAAGAAAAGATGAGCAGCCAACCTGATTTCAGTATGGATATTTTGGGGCAGGGAAGAAAGTTGGGAAGGCAATTTTCATTGTGTTTTAATGTTTTCATTGCAAGGTATTTAACATCCCTTGTCTTTATCCAAAAATGTCAGTAGCACCCTGCCATGGTCATGGTAAAAATGAAAAGAATGGCCTTTCATGTTTCTAAGTACCTTCTCGAGGGTCGATATGAAATCTGGATGATAATTTAAAGCATTTGTGAATCCAAAAGACTTTGGATTATTTGGACATTAAAAAATGTTATAGATATGCGCATGAATATACAACATTCCTGAACCCCTCTCTTTTTTTTTTTTTTTAACATCTTTATTGGGGTATAATTGCTTTACAATGGTGTGTTAGTTTCTGCTTTATAACAAAGTGAATCAGTTATACATATACATATGTTCCCATATCTCTTCCCTCTTGCGTCTCCCTCCCTCCCACCCTCCCTATCCCACCCCTCCAGGCTGTGACAAAGCACCAAGCCAATATCCCTGTGCCATGCGGCTGCTTCCAACTAGCTATCTACCTTACTACGTTTGTTAGTGTGTATATGTCCATGACTCTCTCTCGCCCTGTCACAGCTCACCCTTCCCCCTCCCCATAACCTCAAGTCCGTTCTCTAGGAGGTCTGCGTCTTTATTCCTGCCTTATCCCTAGGTTCTTCCTGAACCCCTCTCTTTAATGACAAGGGATCTGCTTAGAAATAGGGAAGAGGTGAGAATGGGAAATTTTATAAATTAAAATAAATACTCAAAAATAACTGTAATCATTGACAGGATACACACACACACACACACACACACACACACACGTTCAGTAATGTAGAACTATGGCAAATGGTCATAGGTCACTGTACCACGCTAGTGAAGAGGACTCAAAGATAACATGGCTCAGGACAGTTTAGGACAGTCAAGGCTGGTGACAGGCCATGAGAGTTGGTGGGACCCTCATCTGTTGGTTGGCTTTAGATGAGTTTCTATACAAATGAAGTATACACAGGATGTTATGGGGCAGAATGAAAAGAAAGTTACTTTGCTCCATGCTTAGAGAGGTGTGCTATTTATGAAAGGAAAAGCAGAGAGGAGGAGAGAATCAAATTTAAAAGATGAATCATCTGACACATCTGTTGGAGAAATACTGAGCTTTTGTTCCCATTTAATAGATGGTAAAAGGAGGAACATGAGGAAAAGTGGTTTTGGTGCTCATAACTGATTAGGGGTGGACACGGGAAGCTCAGAATAAATAATTTATGAATATTTTTTTCCTTTCCCCTAATTATTTTAATTCTACTTTGAATAAGCTAAAAATTGCTTCTGAGAGTCTAATCAAGCTGCTTTCAAACAGAAATGCAGAGATGATCAGTCTGGGGAAAAATACTTCTGCTACTTGTACTAACAGTACCCATTCATTGGGGTCTTAAGATGTGCACAGTAATTGTTCAAAGAATTTTATATTCTTAGTTCTTCTATTCTTCATAATACAACCATGAGGTTGGTGCTATCAATGTCTCCATTTTCAGATGAAGACAGAGAACCTGGAAAGTCAAATATTTTACTTGAGATTACATAGTCAATAAGAGAATGAACCTGGGATCAGAGCCAGAGCTGCCTGACTCGGGCTCATACCCTGTCTGGTGGGAGTGCTGAGTCAGGGGTAAGAAATGGCAAGTCTGGTAAAAGAAGAGGGTAATTATTCCAAGATGGATCTATTGGCACCCACAGTATTCCTTGGGATGCTGGGTACACAGTTCCTAGATTTTGTAGATGACCAGACACAGTGGATAACTATTTAATTAACTTAAGATCCTCCATTGCCCCTAAAGGGAATGTGGTCTGTACCTTCCAAAATGAGACAAACTAAATCAGCAGAGAGGCCCTTTAAGGATTTCCTCCCTCACCTCCACACTCTGTCATATTCTACTTGTAAGAAGAGACTTTCCAAAGGAAGAACTCAAAGCATACAGGTTGGCCATGAATTTCCCCTTGACTCATAGACAGGTAAAAGAAATTTAACTCCTAGTCACCAGGAAACAGGAAGTCACCTTCATGGTCATTTGATCTTTTGTTGCTCCGAGGAGGCCCACTTATCATTGCTTTGCCACTTTAGGCTATTAAACCCATTTGTTCCTTTATATATCTGCTAAACATAGACGCTGAAATGAAGAAATACAGCCTAAATAAAGACACAAATAACAGCTTGCAGGAAGTATTAAAAACAATTCTGCAGAAGGTTAGGAGCACTGACTTCTTTACTGTGAGCTTTAAAGGTGCTTTCTTTGATCGGCCACAAGGTCACTTCACTGCAGGTACAACAGCAGAGATTTTGAGAACTATCGAGCACTAAATTTGCACAATGAATCAACTAGAGGTTATTAAGCACAGAGAATGACAAAGACTTAATATATTGAGAAGAGAGAGGAAACTCGTGAGTGTTGCTGTCTCCATGTGCTGGAGACATTCTCTTTTTGTGTTCTCTCTGTCTCTTGGTTCTGTGGGCTGAACCTGAGCTGCTAAGAGGAGGTACCTACAGAAAAGCTATGAACTTGGAGGTTGACTGAGCCAAGTCTGTCCAACAGATCAGAACCACAGATGCAGGAAGTTCCTCTCCAAAGGCAGGTGATGATGGGTCCCAATACACTGTCAAATCACTCATTCATTAGAACTTTAGGGAGGGAGTATAGTATGGTGGTTAAGCTCCAGGGTTTTGGGGACAAATAAAACTGGAGTTAATTCCTGATTCTTCATGGGTTAATTATGTGACCATGGAAGAACCAGTTTGTCTCTATAAGGTACAGTCCTATTTTGCAAATTGGAATTTATATCAGTACTTCCTATATAGAAATGCTATGAAGATTAAATACTTAATGCAATGCCTGGCCCATACTGATGGCTTCATTCATGGAGGTTATTATGACTGAGCACTTATTATGTGTACATCATTGTTCAGAGCACTGGGGTAAATATAGAAGGAAAAAAGCATGTGGTTTACTCTCAAGATGTATACGATCTAGCTTGATTGATGAGAAAAGTACATATGCAGAAAAGTTAAATAATATAATGTAGTACACAAAAAATGTTAATTGTGAAGCATGGATAATAAGTGATTTATTCATTTATTCATTCATTCATAAAATGCAATCTGAGTACTTTCTATGTTGAAGCTCTTTGCTAAGCACAGAGAAAGGTAATGGACCTTCATTCTCATAGTTTTCATTACATGGAAATTATGAGTGTTATCTCTGTTTTTGCTTATGGAAAAACTGAGGCTTAGTGGAAAAAAAAAACTTACTCAAGATCCCACAGGTTGCAAGATGGGAGGTTGGGGAGTAGGTGAAATGTGTGAAAGTAATCAAAAGGTACAAACTTCCAGTTATAAAATAAATAAGTCCTGGTGATGTAATGTATGGCATGGTGACTACAGTTAATGGTACTGTACTGTACATTTAAAAGTTATTAAGAGAATATATCTCAAAAGTTCTCATTACAAGAAAGAAAACTTTATGTGTGGTGATAGATGTTAACTAGACTTACTGTGGTGATCTTTTTGCAATATATACATACATTGAGTCATTATGTTGTATACCTGAAACTAATATAATATTATATGTCAATTATATCTTAATAAAATTTTTTCTTTTGAACCCCAGTCTGTGTGACCCCAAAGTTCACGATCTTATAGAACCATTATTAAGAGCATAGAGTCTAGACCTGCGGAGACTGGATTCATATCTGGATTCTGCTACTTATTAATTCTGTGATATTGTGCAAGTTACTTAACTTCTCTGGACCAGAGTTTCCTCATCTGTAAAATGAAGATAAAATGTAGTATCTACCTAATGTGGCTTTTTGAAGATTAAATGAATTAACACATTTTGAAACTTATCTCAGTGACTGGCATACTATATATACTGTTCATTATGCTTTATTACTATTTTAATAGTGAGCTCTATAATAATTACTATCATAATTGAGTTATAGCATATACATAGAACATTGTTTGGTATATAGTAAGCGCTCAGGAATTAGTTACTGATATTATTATTATTTTTACCTAATAGGTTATACTATGCTTAACTATTGTACCTGCCTTCGACCAAAATTGTCATTCCCTTCCTTTAGACTTCCATACTCCCTCATCCCACCTATGGTACCATAATACTCCCATAACACTATTTGAGAAATTGATGCTTTTGGTGATTTCAATAGACAATCACAGAAATTCTAGAATTAAAACAGGCCTAGGTTTAACTCTAAATTATGGTTCTTTGATGAGAATTAATGCATGATTACATGTAAACTACCATAGCATATAGTACATACTCAATAAATATTGATTATTGTTAGTAAGATGAGTTCATCTATTTTCTTTCAACATATCATAGTCAGTGAATCCTTTTCCTTTAAAATGCTTTTTATATCATTTCTTCTTACAATTTTTTTTTCTTACCTAGACTTTCTCCTAGGTGCAATCCATCTTGCATATTATTGTCAGTGCCTTCAACACTTCGGTTAGACTAATAACACTGTCAGTGGTTTCCTATTTCCCACCATGTCAAACATTTCTGCCTGATGGCCAAGATCTTCATTAATCTACTTCTATTTTGTCTGACTCATTTTACTTCTCATAGAGCCTCCATTCTGGTCAAAGTAGCGTCCTCATTACCATAAAGTAACTCCTGTCTTATGCTGACTTTGCATTACATTTATGTGTTTTCCTATTTCTCACTTGGGAGCCCTCCCTTTCACACTGCTGACTCAAATCTACCCATCCTTCAAAGCCAAGATCATGTACCACCTCTCAGTTGAAGCCTGCCTTGACTACTCACATCCTTATCACCCTTTCCCTCTCTGAAACCCTATAGGCTTTAAACCTCTTGCCTTACATAGTTCATGACGCAGGGTGACATAAAGAGGTTAAGTACATAACCTCTTGAGTCCTATTATCTGCATTCCAAACTTGGCTCTTTTTTATTCTAGCTATGGGATCTTTTTTTTTTTTTAAGTCTTTAAATTTATTTATTTATTTATTTATGTCTGTGTTGGGTCTTCGTTTCTGTGCGAGGGCTTTCTCTAGTTGTGGCAAGCGGGGGCCACTCTTCATCGCGGTGCATGGGCCTCTCACTATCGTGGCCTCTCTTGTTGCGGAGCGTAGGCTCCAGACGCACAGGCTCAGTAGTTGTGGCTCGCGGCCCCAGTTGCTCCGCGGCATGTGGGATCTTCCCAGACCAGGGCTCGAACCCGTGTCCACTGCATTGGCAGACAGATTCTCAACCACTGTGCCACCAGGGAAGCCCTAGCTATGGGATCTTGAGTCTCAGTTTCCTCATCTGAAAAGTGGGCATAACAAGAGCTCCTATCTCATTGTATTATTTGTGAAACTTAAATGACAAAAGCCACACAAAACACTTAACAAAGGAGCTGATGTGTAGCACTTATTCAGTTACATTATGATGTGGTTGTTATAGTAAGAGCACATGACATATTTGTTTGAATTAAACTGTGATTGTCACTTAGCTTTTTTTAAAAAAAAATGTTTATTTATTTATTTATTTATTTATCTATCTATTTATTTATTATTTGGTTGCACTGGGTCTTAGTTGTGGCAGGCGGGTTCCTTAGTTGTAGCTCCAGGGACTTCCCTGGTGGCGCAGTGGATAAGACTCCATGCTCCTAATGCAGGGGGCCCGGGTTCCATCCCTGGTCAGGGAACAAGATTCCACATGCATGCTGCAACTAAGAGTTCTCATGCCACAACTAAGGAGCTTGCATACCGCAACTAAGGAGTCCACTTAGCTTTATAATACCTGTATTTAGACAAAATATTCAGATAGTAGAAGAAATTAGATAATCCAAAGAGAATGTATATTTATTTACCATTAGAATGTTGCCAGTGTCCTCAATGCCATAGCATGCATAGTCAGATGATTTAAATGTTCTCATCTTATTCCAAGTTTATCACTCTCCCTCTGATCCTCTTTGTTGACCATCCCTAACTCAAACTCGATCATTGGAGAAAGGAAGAGGGTGATAAAAGATTTCAGGTCACTGCAGATAACATGCACAAAGACAAACCCAGGTGTTTTCCATATTGATTATAAAGAATGCTTTGGGGGAGCCCTTTTAAGAAGGTTGCAGCCAGTTTTCCTTCTGAAATCGTAAAGAGGTCAGTGATTTATGTTCCAGAAGAACAATAGACTGGAAAGCGTCACTCCCTGCCCATGAAAACAATGACTGGCTTGCAAGGTCTTCCAATGCAGTCAGAGCTCAAAGAGGTTAACAGCCGTTTCTCCTTAACTACCTGCTATGCTTTCTTCTAGAGGCTTTTTTTTGGCTTTTTTTGGCTTAAGAAATTATTTTTTCCTCCATTCTCATTTCTCCTCTTGAATCCTCCTTTCTTTCCTTTTCCCTTTAGTGTCTGACTTTGTTTCTGACCCCAGTGGACCCTCTCAAGGGCACTTAGCAGAGTTGTCTCAGGTTCGGGTTTTCTCCCCGTCCTTTGACCGGTCATAGAACAAAGGACAAAAGGCCATCTCTCCAAGTATCAGTATCTCTTTACTGAAGCTTTGTTCTGCTGCTTTGGGCCTTTTCTCTCTGATTCACCAGAATTGCTCTTGAGCAATTTTCCCATTTCTCTTCTATTACCTTCCAATTTCTAGAATAAGTAGGTCGGCTATGTTGTTTCTGGTTTCTCACTTCCAATAAATCCTTCAACACCCTTTACTAAAATTTGGGGGCATTGTGGGCAGATGGAAAAATCTAACCAACGCCAATCTTCGTATCTAGGTCCCCTGCTCTGGCTTTGTGGCTGGAATCCCGGGTCCTGCAGTTTCTCTCCTAAACCACTACCAAGGTTGGCCAAACCTCTGGAGTTATTAGGGCTGGACTAGCTGGTGGAGGAACTGGTGCTTCTAACAGTCCTTCCTTCTTGAGTGCTTCCTCCTTAATGGGACATGGAAACAGTTATGGAGGGTTGCAGAAAGGGGCCATCAACATTTAAGTGTGTCCATGATCACCATTTTAGGGAACTCTCCTGGCTCCATTCTGTTTCTACTTCTCACTGCTCCCATAGTCCAGGGCAAACCTAATCCAACCCCACACATATCCTCCTCTCCACGTTTACTGCCACCATCTTAATTCAAGCATTCACTTTTTCTGTGTGGAGGTATTCTAATACTTGTGTTAGTTTCCTAGGATGGCTATAAGAAGAGTACCACAAGCTGGGTACAGAAATTTATACTTTCATAATTTTAGAGGCTGGAAATCAGAAATCAAGGTGTTGGCAAGGCCATGCTTCCTTTAAGGACCACAGGGGAGAATCTGTTTCATGCCTTTCTCTTAGCTTCTGGTATTGTCTTTCCTTGGCTTGAAGCTGCATAACTCCAGTCATTTCCTCTGTTGTCACAAGACATTCTTTTCCCTGTGTCTTTATCTTCTCATTTTCCTATAAAGACAATAGTCATATCGAATTAGGGCCTATGCTAATGACTTCATCTTAACTACATCTGCAAAGACCCTATTCCCAAATAAGGTCCCATTCACAGGTACTGAAGGTTAGGACTTTGACATATTTTTTGTGGGATGTGGGGATGGGAGGCATGATTCATCTCATAAGAATCAATACCCTAATGGGTTTCCCTGACACCAGTGGTTCCTTTCTCTAATCCATTCCCTGTGTACTGCCTAGTTAGCTTTCTAAAACACATATCAGATCATTTATACTTGGATTTTAAAAATATCCACCAACTCTACATTTCTTTTATAAAATGCCTTGAGAATTGCATTTCAGACCCTTCTTGTCTTAGGTTTTTCCCATGTTTCTTTCCAGCATGTTCTTTCATCCTCTCTATCATAGAACACATAGGCCTGTCACTGTGACTATTAGAACTTTAAACCCTGGTATATTTTCTTCCTCACTCAAGTTCCATCCCCCTTAAAATCAATCAATCCCTCCTAGGTTTTCTTCATAACCCTTTGTTTATGCTGCTACTATAGAATTTGTCACATTGCACCATGATCTTATTCATACTGATTTTCCCAATGCCTGGTACTTATGTGTAAATAAACGATGCTGAATAAACTATACCAGAAAGGAATAAACTATTCCAGGAAAGAATAAACTATTTGGTAATCAATACTCCAAATCTCTTTGTGTGTTTGTGCTCTTCATGAGTTCCAGAAACTTGATAGTAATTTGTCAATACAAATATCTTATTCAGATAGCACAGTAGCCAAGGAGGCAGATTTTGGAACCAATCTGATTCAACGACAAGTTATATGATTTTGAGTTCTTTACGTAACCTTCCTGTCCTTTAGCGTCTTTATCTGTTAGATGAGAATATGAATTCCTAATCTATAGAGTTATTGTGAAGATAAAATTTGAAAAAGTCTTAGAGAAATGACTGATACAAATTAAATAGCTATTATTTATTGGCTATTATCTTTGTAACTATTATTTCTATTATTCTTATTTGTTGTCACTTTTTGAATCAGAATTACATAGCGTGTGGCTCTGAGGTTTAGTAAATAACTTTTTTCTCCCACCAGAGATCAAAACCAAAGATAGATATGGTGATCAGATAGACAAAATTAAACTTTAAGCTTTATATCTGACAAAACTGTTGGAGAACATGGCTTAGATGTTTGACAGTAAAGGGCCTCCCAATATCCCAGCCCAGAAGTGAGCCTTTCCACCCAGTCCCAGACACAGCTGAGAGTGTGGGCCTCTCTGTAGACATCTAGTTCCAAAGAAGAGATGCACATTTGCCTAATTCCTTCCAAATTCTCTCATCAGGTACAACACTCCTCCCACCACCCTCTTTCTATTCTCCCCTACTACTTTCCAAAGTGTGAATGAGAGTGAAGAGGGAGGCCCAGGGAGCTTTTCTGCATTGAAGTAGGAGGAAAAGGGGAGGGTAAATATCCCCCCCCAACATAGAACTCCTCGTTTCATATGTTCTACTTATATTATCTCTAATAATATAAATATAAGATAAAACAAACCTGTAACATAAGTATAAGTATCATCCTCATTTTAGAGATGAAGGATCTGAGGCTCTGAAAAGTTAATTAACACTATTGTTAGTTAGGTTACCGAAAATAACAACACTAAATAGAAGAGGAATAAGTTGAATCCAAAGTCATCTATGATGGTATGTCACCTCTCCTCTCCACCAAAAACAAACAATAATAAGAAATTATATCTATATATATGAAGGGATTTTATATCTTTTAATTGTTGAATTTGGACCTTTACAATGACAACAAAAAGTATTACTTAAAAAGGATTGTCCCTGCATCCTATGTGGTTTATTAGTAGGTACATGAAAATGCATAGAAAGATACACAGTGGACCATGGGTAATATCCAGTGTGATGCTTTTAACTTGTATCTCATCATATAAATTGAAGACTTTGGTACTTTGTGGCTAAGAGAAATGAAATGTTTTTCATCATTTTGTTTCATATTATTTATTGGTCCTCACCTGTGTTTCCTAATATTCTCTATTATATGGCAGTTCCTGCTGGAGTATTTCCTTGCAGGAAATTCTCTGACTGGGTCATTTGCTCAGTTTTCATTTAAGAACAATGTATTGATTACTGTGTTTCTAGCCCTAGTTTTTCCTTTTCAAGACTCTAGCTGTTCTTGGGTCTATTAGCTACTGCTACCCCAAGAATAACTTCAGATCCCCTACCTTACACTTTTGCACAACCCTCACCCCCCGCCAGTGTTTTCTTTTCATTTTCTCTCTTGGCTAAACTGTAAGTGACATAGAGATTACAGTTTTATGTGTCTTGTTTGCTGCTATATCTCTTGTGCCTAAGCCAAGTGCTGGCCTAAATTATTTATCAACAAATGAGGGTGAGATGATGACGATGATGATGATGGAATTATTCCTTAGCTTTTTTGTAAGATTACAATCACTTTCAATCTGAAAAAAATCTTGCTGTTGGAACTGTCATTTTGTATCACATGATCAAATATTCTCTCAGCTCTAGGAGCCAAGGATTTTTCTCTTTATTTTTCTACTTAATTCTCCATGGGCTATACATATATTTTATATCATTATCCTAAATTACAATTAGGAAAGTAATATATCATTGCCTCTCTCCAACCACCTTAAAATCAACATGCTGAATTTATTCTCCAATCCAGGTGAGTCCTGTCAAACAGAATTAAATCATGTTGTTCTTGAAGCATGGTGTTGGGTTTTGGAATAATAGTGGCAACTTCCTCCTTTTAAAAATACTATTTGGTAGATGTTCTTTTCTGATGAGAAATTAGCAACAACTACCCACATTACAATGTCTTACATCCTCTGAAAGACATTATCTATATACCAATAGAATATCTTGATCTGTGTTCTCATGTGGTAATGACTGCAAAGTTTTATTCATTATTCCATTCAAGTGGCTGGTATAGTGTGGATTTTCAACAAATGGCAAATATATGTAGCAATAATAATAATTCTGAAAACAATTTTATAACAACATAAGAATGGATGATGATGGCCCTCCTGCTAAATAGGTACATGTGCCTTGTAAGGCTCTGAATACAATTTATAAATCATGTGGAAAGAATCATTGGAGACATTTTCATAACCATGTGTGTAGTACAAAAGATTAGATTTTTAAGAGAAAAAGTTGCAGTCATGTTGAAAGTAAGATGCAGAGTTTTTTAAGAGGAAAAGTTGCAGTCCTGTTGAAAATAAGATGCAGAGTCTAATTTCATCAGCATTTAACATGGGGCTCATTTTGGTTTTCCCAAAGAAAGAGGAGGCAGCGACTGAAAATTTGGTCTTATAGTATCTTATAGTATAGTGTACCTTTGATGTACATTAGTTCCCATGGAAACTACATTGGGATGGCTTGAGAGTGATATCTACAAATGTAGGGTAAGGTCATTTTTATCTACTGCTTTGAAATTTAAACCATGATTTGTGATATACAGTGAACTCTTCTTAACATATTCTGAAGGACTATGAAAAGACAATATTCTGAATGCAGAAATAAGACATGTGACTGCATTATGCAGTTTTCAGAAAGTTCAACATTGTTCTGTACGTAGCAAAACATAAAGAGCCTCATTTCCCCAGTTTGTCTTTAGGAATCCTGGCAATGCAGCTGGTCTCCTTAACATGGAGGGGAGGGAACCCCCCCCCCCCTTTCTGCTTCCTTCCTTATTGCTGGTAGCCAGTGAGGTCACCAGGTAAGGGACAAGTATTCAAGGTTTTACATGATGCAATAAGTAACTGCATGTGGGCCATGTTAACACCGCAGGGGTTTTCTTGCTTCCTCACAGTGTCTGCCATGACCTCTGGCCTGCCGTTCTTAGGGCACTGATGTGATTTCCTTTATTAATTTGCCAGAGCTTCACCTATAAATTCCAGTTTCAATTAAAGGGAGATGTGTTTCTAAGGAGAAGAACTAGAGTGTGAGATAAAAATGGCTTGAGGTTTAGTGGAATCTTATCTTCTCAGGCTTCTAAAGCACTCTTCGGAGAAGAAAAGTCTAGATGCTAAATTACAAGGTCTAGATTCAAATCCTGACTCATTTCCTTTCTAGCTATCTGCCTTGATCAAGTCAAAACTTATCTGAGCCTGGCATCATGATCTGAAGAACACAGTGAAATTTTAAATGGGTAAACATGTGAAAAGGAGAGAACATAGAAGAAAGTGCTTAGTGTTAGTTACACACTAGGAACTGAATATATTTGCATTGCATGAATGAATTAGTCATCTCATAAAACTTTGTTTATACCTGTCTTTGTTCTCATTATAATCCTTTATGTAGAAAGTTGTGAAAAGATCCATCTCTCATCTCATGTCATAGATGTGGGTTAAATGGCTATCTACATTTTACTATCACCATTTGGAATATGTGGCCTCCAAGGTCACTTTTGGCAATGAGAGAGATGGCTGGATGAGGCATGTGGGCTCCTACTCACTTCCACCCAGAAGTTATATATATCTCCTCCACTGAGGCTACATTGGTCCGAAGCTAACTGCTAGATTAGGCTGGGAGGTATCAGCAAGCCTGTCAATGATTGACACACACTACCACTTCCACATTAAAGAAAATAATGTTTCATAAATCTCCTTGTTTAAAACTAACAATTGTTATTAAAAAAAAAGAGAATCATAAAACAAGCATATTTCCAAAAACAAATGGCAAACACTGTGTTCCTGATAACATTCTTGTCTGATCTGCTGTCCAACACTGATAATTTCATCTACATGGAGAGAAAGAACAATACATTCTTCTTTGATAGAGTAAGTCTCATTGCTTCATGTCTCCTGCCCACAAGCTTAAACTTTAAGAGGCGTATAAATAAGCAACTTAGCATATGTGACCTCCTGACCGTGAAGTGTTAAATTCCAGGAACTATATTACTCCACCACTTTTATTCGTCTGTGGGAAGTCACTTGATTTATGCCTGATCCCAGGATACAATAAAAATGTGCAGGTATGCCAACTAGAACGATTGGAACCTGTCAAATAAAAATTTTAGTTGCTCTTAAAATCTACAAATAAAAGTAACCTTTGATTAAGGATTATACCGTTTATATCATGCTTTTATCAGTATTCATACACAAAACACATTCAAGTAATTTAACTCCAATATAGGACAATGTACCACAGTCTTTGGAGAGAAATATCCTCTGCATGATGAAAGGAAAGTTTCTTATTTGTAAAGGAGTTAGAACAGAAAAGCAGTTCTAGCCAAAAGGAGCTAAACCAGTATAGACAGGTAGATTAACAGAAAGATTCAGCCAGCTGAGCAAGGTCTGAAGTTTCTCAGGTTTGGCTTATTTACATTCTTATTTTATGGGCTTTAGAACTTAAGATGGGGTCCAGCTAGGATTATAAACCAAAGTGCCATAATAACCCACAAGACTGTTGCAAAGGAATTCCCAGCTAGGTTTTCAGACTCAAGAGGTTGGGATAATTCCAAAATGATTCTCAGCTCTTAGATATTTTAGGCAGGTCCACGTTGATGCAGAGTGAGACTCAAAAGTGACCTGAAGAATTTCCATTTTATTAGCACTTCATTTATAGCGTACCCATGTCAAGCCTCAGCCTTGGATTTCGGTGTTAGCTTAAACATGAAAGAAATAAAATCTACTCTGGTCAATACAGAGCTGAGTACAGATTCTGTTTTGTATAGTCATGGTTGAAGCATGCTCACATCACCTTTGAACTCAGACCACTCTGAGTGTTCTTCAGAGGATGAACTATATCTTTGAAAATTTTTATGGGTTTAGTATTTCTTTGTCATTAAATGTTATATATTTGTATTTCAGTTCACTTTTCAAAAAAAGTGATTTTTTATATAAAAAACATTTTTTAGTATAATTGACCTATAATATTATACTAGCTTCAGGTGTGCAACATAGTGATTCAATATATTTATATATTGCAAAATGATCACCATCGTGAGTCTAGTTAACATCCATCACCATACACAGTTACAGCTTTTTTTTTCTTGTGATGAGAACTTTTAAGGTCTACTCTTTCAGCAACTTTCAAATATACAAGACAGTATTGTTAACTATCATTACCATGCTGAACACTACATCTCCAGAACTTATTTTGCAATGTATTCTTTATTTTCTTTTTTTAAAAATTTTATTAGTGTGTTAGTTTCTGCTTTATAACAAAGTGAATCAGCTATACATATACCTGTACCCTCATATCTCCTCCCTCTTGTGTCTCCCTCCCTTCTAGTTATATTATTTTATAACTAGAAGTTTGTACCTTTTGACCCTCTTTTTCAGCCATCCCTCACACCCCACCTCTGGCAAATACCTATCTGTTCTCTGTATCTATGAGTTTTTGCTTTTTTGGGGGTGTGAGTGGTGGCTGATTAGATTCCACATAGGTGAGATTATATAGTATTTGTCTTTCTCTTCTGAGCAATTTCACTCAACATAATGCCTTCAAGGCTCATCCATAATGCAACAAGTGGCAAGATTTCCTTCTTTTTTATTGCTGAATAATACTCCATTATGAGTGTGTGTGTGTGTGTGTGTATGTGTGTGTGTGTGTATAATATATATCACATTTTCTTTATCCAATCATCCATTGATGAACACTTAAGTTGCTTCCATATATTGGCTATTGTAATAAATGCTGCAATGAACATGAGGGTGTATATATCTTTTTGAATTAATATTTCGTTTTCTTTAGATAGTACTCAGAAATGTAACTGCTAGATTATATGGTGGTTCTATTTTTAACTTTTGAAGAACCCCCCCTACTGTTTTCTACAGTTGCTACACCAATTTTTCTTCCCACCAACAGGGCACAAGGGTTCCCTTTTCTCCACATCCTCTCCAACACATGTTATTTCTTGTCTTTTTGATAATAGCCATTCTGACATGTATGAGATGATATCTCATTGTGGTCTGGATTTGCATTTCCCTGATGATTACTGATGTTGAGCACCTTTTCCTGTACCTGTTGACCATCTGCATGTTTTCTTTGGAAAAATGTCTAAGATTCTTTTCCCTTTTTATAACCCAATTGTTTGATTTTTTTTTTTTTTTTTTTTTTTGGCTGTTGAGAGTATGAGTTCTTCATATATTTTGGTTATTAACCCCTTATCAGAAACATGATTTGCAAATATTTTACCCCATTTGGTAGGTTGCCTTTTCACTTTTTTGATGGTTTCCTTTGCTTTTTAGTTTGATCTACAAACTGGATTTTTGATCATCAAAATGATTAAACAAAATGACTTGAGTTTTAGGTCTTTATACTTCTTTTTGGAACATGTACAACCCCACTCTGAGAACACCCTCTACAAGTTGCCATTCAAAAAAATTTCACCTTGGAAACCTTAGCAGCTGTTAGACAAGGACTGTGCCTTTTATTCATCTTTGTGTTCCCCCACTCCATGCTAAATGCGGTACCTGTCAAGTGCAGATGCTCAATGTTTGAGAATGAGGAAAAACAAATAAAGAAGAATGAAATTTTCCTGATTGCCACCACAGTTAATTCCAGGCAGACTCCATTCAACACTCCCTGTGAATCAGAACAAGACCTCAGTCAAGCTGCAGACCACATAAGATGGCACAAGTAAGTCATCACTGAGACAGAGTCAGGATGCAGGGAAACAGGAAGAGCAGGACAGCAGCCAGGGTCACTGTGCAGGTTATATCAGAAAGTGATTTTAGCCAATTGCCAGGTTAAAGTTCCTGTTGTTTCAGCAATGCAGAGCTTTATGGTAAGTTTCCAGTGACTTTCAATCACTTGTGTGTCCAGGAGTGATCAGGCAATGCAAAGTAGTGGGCACTTGCAAAGTCATTTGTGTTAGGCTTGACATATTATGCATCAGCTTTGCCTTTTTAATTGTAACTCTCATAGGCCAAGATTAACATCAGTTATTTTCACTTTTATAACCGACTTTGATGAAAGCTTATCTGAGATTAAAAACATGATGTGGAAAAAAATCAAAGATCAAAATGATTACACACACAGATGCATAAAACATACTTGTATATGAGCTCACACCCCTATACCCACATAATAGCAACCCTTATATAATTCCATATTATATATGATAATATATATCCCATAACATATATGGAAGTGTGTCTGTGTATACACATAGATACATGCAATACATACATATGGAATTATATACATATATATGGAGTCATATGGGTGTTGTTATTATGTGAGTGTGTAAACTGACACCATTCCCTTACCAAAAATTATTGAACATTTACTGTATCTAGGTACTCTGCACTTAAAATACAAAAAGTGCATCTTTCCCAGTCTCTGACTTCAAGAAAGTTACAACTTACTAAGGAAGACAGAATCACAAACTCATAAATGTAGCTTAACCAGTAACATAGGCAAATGCTTCTTGAAATGCTTAAGCAAAGAATGTTTTAATCACCATTGCCTTCCACTTATCAAATGCAGGTCTTTCCTCCCTTATCTAGTCCTATGCATCTTTCGAGTAATGAGTTTGCAGATAATTTTCACCTTAAAACCTCAAAATGGTTGCAAGTGTTGTGGGAAGCTTTAGATTTACACCTCTAAAAGCTCTAACACATTTTGCTTTTCCCAGCGTCACGTGAAAATTTGTTGCTTGAACTTTGGAGAGGATTCTCCCCTTTTGAATTTCTTCCCTTTAATCATCTTGCAATTTGTGAAATGAAATGTTTCATTAATGGCTTTCTTGTGATTTTTCTAAGTCATCACATTTATAAATATCTTAGTAACATTCTGAGAACATCTGTAACACTGTATATACCTTGGAAGTAAATATACACACAAACATATGAATGTTCAGATGATAAAAAATTACAGCAGAACTAAAATCTGATATATTCTGAACATTCTGTCTCAGGGTTTTCATCTGTAAACAGGAACTAGCATTACCTTCCCTTCCTATTACAAAGGATTGCCATGAATTTCAAATAAGATAATATTAGTAAGTGGTTTATGAGGTAAAATATACTATACAAATACATGTCTGGCCAAGACGTGAGGCCTCATGTCAGACTTTCACAGGTTCCTAAATGACTAGAATGGTTTCTATAGGTGACGACAAGAGAGCTCAAGTACTTATTTGATATTTACAATTTTCTTCCAAATTGCTTTTCCACTTCTTTCAAAAGCTCCTTTATGCCCCCTTTCCTGACTTTGTTGTATGTGTTCTAGTTTCTATCCTTGTTTCTGTCTTTGGACTTGATACTTCCACTGGTCACAATATTGGTTCCTACTAAGCTGTTTTTCTGTTAGCAACCTCATCTAAGTTGCCTCTTGGCCGTCTTTCCCAATGTGATGCAGAATCCTCCTGTCCTGAAGCTGTCCTCTGCTTTGGAGTCCAAGCTCCTATGGCCATATGATGTTTTCACTGGGCTTGCCCGAGCATTTCTAAAAGGCAGCAAATAGTCTACATTTTTTAGAATTATCCAGACTTATTGAACAATGGCAGAAGTACTGAGGTTTTACTTTCCAAAATGACTCAGCCCTCTGAGAAGGGTAGGGATTTTCTGCGAATACTCACTTCAAACAAACAAACAAACAACAAAAAACTCTTGCACTGCAGACTAACTTGGGGTAGGAACCTTGATGACCTATAAGATAATTATAGCATTGCTTCCAATGCACCATTGAAAGAAAAACGAAAATATGTGGGTCTGATTAGAATCATGTAGACAGCTAAAACATGTTCTTTTGATGAAAAGATCTTACAGGATGCATTTTATTGTGATCTTTATCACAATAGATTTTTATTTCAGAAAAACCTGAGTTTGAGTTTTGATCATGTTATTTAACAGATCTATGACATAAGGCATGTTACTTGGCCTCTCCAAGTCTCTGTTTTCTCATATAAAATGGTCCTGGTTGGCTACCCTTTTGCTTAGAATGTAGAAAGATACAAGAGAATGTTACCCTACTACAATAAGAAAGCAAAATCTATGAAAGTATTCTTAAGACCCTTAGAGAGATGAGACTTCCAATCACATGAACTGATTTCCAAAGACTGAGAAACCCCTTCCAAAGACAGATGAAACAAATAAACGGTTTCACCTTTGAAAGAACATGGAAGAAAGAGGTAACTGTCAGTGACAACAGGTAAGGAGAAAATAGCCAACATTTTAATACATTTTTAAAGGCCAAGTATGAGTAAGTATGACAAAATAAAATCTAGGGGCTCCAGATACAAGTGGAGTCTATACATTCTCAAAAGTGTTTTTCACATGATCTCATTGGTGCTTATAAGGTATATCCAGGGAAGGGGAGGAAAACTAAATGACCTCCCCCTCAAGTAAGAGTCATAAGCTTCCAGGAAAAGGGCAGGTAACCTGCACTAACCTTCCCACATTCTTTAAAAACAAGAAATGCTTAGGGATGCATTTAACAATATAACTGCAAGATTTTTATGCTAAAATTGACAAAATGTTGCTGAAAGAAATTAAAGACCCAAATAAATGGAGATATATACTGTGTTCATGGTTCAAAGGACACAATATTTTTAAACTATCAGTTTTCCCCCAATTCATCATAAGATCCAATGCAATCACAATCAAACTCTCAGAATGCTTTTTAGTAGAACTTGTCAAGCTGATTTAAAATTTCATATGAAAAAACAAAGGGCCAAGACAAGCCAAACCATTTTGAAAAAAAGTGAAAAGTTGGTGGACTCAGACTACCTGATTTCAGGCTTTACTTAATAAAAGGGTAAATCAGTTATACTTTAATAAATATGACTTTAAAAAATGAATGTAATAGAGGACTTACTTCAAAGAGTTGTTTCATGAATTAAATGAGGTGACAGTACCAGCACAAGGGAGGTGCTCAATAAATAGAACCTCTTGTCACTGGTATTTGTTATTTGTTAGAGAGTCTTAAAGAATAATTTCTATCTCCCTCCTGCCTTCCTCCCATCCCCTGCCACCAAATGTTCTGGAATTAAAATGGATCTTTCTATGTGGGACATTGAGAGATCTTTATTTTCCTGGGTACTCTCTACAGACTCAAATCATTATGAGGTCTTGGATATGTATTCTGATGTATCAGCCTCAAAAGTGGCCATCCTGGGGCTTCCCTGGTGGCACAGGGGTTAAGAATCCACCTGCCAATGCAGGCACCCGGGTTCAATCCCTGGTCCGGGAAGTTCCCACATGTCACGGAGCAATGAAGCCCTTGCGCCACAACTACTGAGCCTGCTCTCTAGAGCCTGTGAGCCACAACTATGGAAGCCTGTGTGCCTAGAGCCCATGCTCTGCAACAAGAAAAGCCACCGCAATGAGAAGCCTTGCAGTGCAACAAACAATAGCCCCTGCTCACCACAACTAGAGAAAGCCCACACGCAGCAACGAAGACCCAACGCAGCCAAAAATAAATAAATTAAATAAATTAAAAAAAAAAAAAGTGGGCATCCCTGATTTCACCTGGTGAGTGCATCTGTGGAGCCTTGGCTGGAAGCATTGCATCCCAGGTGAAATAGACGTGGCAGCTCCCATAGTCCCTCTTGTTAACATGTAGGCAATTTAAGAGTTGAAGCAGATTTTCTACAAAGAAGACTCGGCTTCAGCTCTCCTTACTTGAGCTGGCCTTTTTCAAGGTCCCTAGATGGGGCCCTAGCAATGCGTTTACCTGATCATGGGTTACTGTGAAATTTGTAAAGTAAAAATATTTTAACCACAATTATGTAAAACCACTGTCTCTTTCCACTCTGCCCTCCCCTCTCTCATACTTCCCTTCATGTCAAGTAGGATTAGAATGGCAAAGTTTTTTCCTTCCTTTCTTTTCTTTTGTATTTTGCTAAGATAAAATTGAGATGGAAACACAATTTGACATTTTTAGTCACTTCCAAGTAGAATTAACTTGTTAGTCTGAGTTTGAATGCATTCCAGGAATATTCCCCCCACCCACTAAGCTGACTTACTAGCATCCTGATATAAAGGTGCTGGGGTGGAGACCACGTCATGATATGAACGTGAACTACAGAGCTCAGCAATAACAAGTATTGGGGGAGTGACAGAGAAACAAAGTTTGAAATAGATGGAGCTAGAAGCTAATCTTTGGAAGATTCTTCTAAATTTCAGACATGGACAATTTAAGAAGGAAGTTGGAATTAAGTTTTTTGTAGATAGCTCATCAAAATGGAGTTTCTCTCCTATTAGGAATATAGCAGAAATATACACAATTATATTCCCACTATATACATTTTTATGGGAATTGTGTAAAGCAGAAGTTATCAGAATTTTTGTAGTTTTAGGCACAAACATGGAGCAGTATTACAAAGGGTGGGTACCCCGTGCATGAGTGCATCCCACTCTGTCTGATCATACTGAGTGTATGTGACATATCTCTTCTAACAGTGCCTGGCAGGTCCTGAAAAAACCGTGCAAAATTGCCACAGACATTGTTAAGCTGCCTGAAGAAATGTGTCCCAGTGACAAACATCTACACACATTCATAAATAAGTCACTGTAGGTAGTATATAAAAGCAATTTGTTTACATAATTATCTAGCTCAATGCAATATAGATGCATTTGAATTTCTCCTATGCATGCCATGCTTTCAATTAATTTCATATATTTTCAAAATCATTGGTTATGTCATTAAGCAATATAAAGATTAAAGATCATGTCTGTATACTGTATAGCATGATGCTAGGCACATGACTGCTTAACCAAAAGCAACTACTAATTATTATTTCAATAATACTGTAAGTTTGATGATATAATAGGTCATTGATATATAGCACCTGTTTATTCTTGATAGTGCTGTCCAGTAGGTTACTAAAGCTTCCTGTGGGGAGTTTCCAGTAGGAGCTGGAGTGCACTGATGCGGGCCTCTGAGCAGTAGACATTTGTTTTTGTAGAAGACATCTACATCCATGGTGGTACCCTCTCAGACTTGCCTTGCTCCAAATTTAGTCTACAAATAGCCCTTCATTTCTTATCGCTGCAGGCCAGGTCAATCTACTTGCTCTTGTCACATCCCTAAAAGAATTTCCCAATTCTTAAATATCTGAAAGATGTTTCTTGTTATTTATTTGAAATATAGGAGAAATGCCAGTAGCCACTGTCATTGGCAGAAAGAGTCTCTCTCCCTGTTCTCCTTTGCTCTAAAGATACTAGGTCAGCAAAAGAATGATATTTATTTGTGCATTCTTAGAATTCCAGATATTTTGGCATGACAACATAATACAAACATTATGGAAGTAAATAGCCACTGGATGTGTTATGAAAATAATGAAAAGTATTATATATTCAGTAACTCTTCAAATCCATTTATAACATGACTTTGAAATATCTGAACTTTAGCATTTTCTATCCTCCATGTGTCCTTTTCTGTAAATAAATAAAATGCTTCATTAAAGCACAACAGTAATATAGATGATGATGAAGATATTAAAGTATAATTTATCTTTTATCTGTTTTGTGGCACTTTATATATAGTAATTCTACACTTGGCTCCAAGTAGCCATGTGGCCATGTAGAAAACTTAACAGTGATTTAAATATATGGGGGTGTATTTTCCTCAACAAGAAATCAGGAGGTTGTCCAAGTCTCAAATGGTGGCTCCATCATGATATTAGCGACTCAGGCTCCTGTGAACTTTTCATTCAACTATCTTAAATATGTGACTTTATTCTCAAAATTACCTCAGAGTCTCAAGATGGCTGCTTAACTTCCAGCATCACATTTCTCTAGGGCAAAAAAAAAGAGAATTGTAAAGGGGAATAGAGTGTGCAGGTCAGATCTGTCCCCTTCTGAAAATATTTTAACAATCTTTCTTTTAAAGATCTAATCCTCTGCTTATATCTATTGGCCAGCACTGAATCACATATGGCATATTTGCCAAATCCCTAGCTGCAAGGGAGGCTGGAAAGTGGAGTTCTATGTATGTTGGTATGTATCTACACATGCATGCATGCATATATTTTTAAGAATACATTGCTGCTTTACATATGCACTGGAATATTACTCAGCCATAAAAAGAATGAAATAATGTCATTTGCAGCAACATGAATAGATCTAGAGATTATTATACTAAGTGAAGTAAGTTAGACAAAGACAAATATTATATGATATAACTTATATGTAGTGTCTAAAAAATAATACAAATGAGTCCACAAATGGATTCTGACTGAAGGAAGGAGAGACTGGATCATATTAAGTAGTGAACAAAAAGGGTCTGCCATACTTAGTCATCTTTCTGGAAGTCCTATAGGATGGGGGTTATTATTCTTGTGAAGAATGATAAAACAGAAGTTAGACAACATTTTACATAAGTTGCAAAAGTTAAGTTTGCACCCAAGAAGTCACATTTGGTGGGGAATTATTACAAATAGTCACTAATATGCTTTAAAGAAATATGGAAGAGTCATAAAGGACTTTCACAGGCTTAGAATTGTTTGTGCTTTGAAAGTTTATGAGTGTTTTTATACTTCCAACTGACCAGTCTTCTCTCAGTTGCTCTAACACTCCTTGGGGCTTTGTCCTTGTCCCTTCTATTTTGAAATTTTGTCTTCTGGTGCTTAGGCTGTCCAGCTTCTCCTTTTCTTGTGGGTTTTAGCTGAAATGTCATCTGCTCAGAAAGATCTTCCATGAGGCTCTCATCTGGCAATTGTCTATCCCCAAGTCACTCTCTATCACATTATCCTGAGATTTATTTCTTACACAGCATGTGACTATATAAAACTATCTTGTTTATTTATCTTTTGATGCTTATGTCTCTCTTCATGTGTTCCCTATCAGAATGTAAGTTCCTTGGAAAGATTTTTGTCTTTCTTCTTGTTCTCCAACCTGTGCCTGATATCAACTACAAAGCCTGGTAAATGGTAGGATCTGAAGACATGTTTGTTTAATTTCTGAATGTATGTACTCTGAGGGGGACGTGGACCTATGTCAGTAAAGAGTAAGAGAAGCGAGGGACATACACGTTTCTTCCAGGCTCTGGTCAGTATCTGTGCTGTAGAAACACGTGTGGTGGGAACTGGCTGGATTTTGGCCTCAGATACTGAGCACAATAAGGGTGGAGAGTGAGTGAGAATAATTAACAGACTAAAGTCAAGCCACTAAAGAGACTTTTGGCAAAAGAGTGGTCTGGTTATTAATGGTGTTTACATGAATGGTGGGAAGAGAAAGCACAGAATGCACTGGGTGTCTTTGAACTTTCAGAGTGCTTATTGCACCGACATCCGGCATGTCTGGAAAAAAATGCACAGCTGAGCAGAAGGCACCAGTTTCCAAGACATGTGGGTGACATGAAGTACAGTTCTGAGAAAAACCTAATTCAACCCAGAAAGCTCAGGAATGAACCCTTCAGAAATATTTAATTCCATGGTTATGAAGCATTTACTTGAGTTGAATAATAACTGGAGTGTTTTCCCCTGGCATAGGAAAGAGAATGACCTTTCTGTTCTTAAACAACATTTCCTAAGAATTGTGACCTAGCACAGTGCATTTTGCCGACAGATGTTAGAAGGAACAGCAGAAACCAGGGGAGTTTTTGAAACAATTTAAAAGATTAAAAATTTCAGTTAAGAATTAAGTTGGTAATTTTGCTTTATCACCAATAAACATTTTATTTTTGTAAAAATTTGGGCAAAAGTACTGTTGAAAAACTTTTTTCTTTGTTCTTAAATTATGAGAGATTATTTCAATGATATTTATTGTCTGGAGAGAGATTTCTTAGGAGGCAAAACCACTTGCTATATTCTGTATGGAGACTTTCCCCTGGCTTGTGTTGACTGTAATCTCAGGGTAATCCTTTGAAATAAAAACCTATAAAAAATGTTGTGACAGGAAAAAGAGATAACATGTGTGGCAGAGGAAATGCAACTAAAGTGTTTATTTTTCTGATAACATAGGAGTGTGTATTCTTTCCCAGTTGTAGCATAGTGACTCAGTTCAGTGAACTATATAATCCTCTCTGGAGCTTAATTAGAAACCTTGTAAATGGGGTGCAAGAGGCCAGAATATGTGTTGGATGAACACAGAAAAGGGTTTTCATGAAAACAGAAACTCCCCCTGAATCAGCTTACAATGGGGTCTAATGACTTTGTAACTGAATTACCCAATTTAGGTTCAGAAAAGGGGATCTTCTGTTTAAATTTCAGAGGGATAAAATACATTGATCCATATTCTCCTAGTAGCTGACTTTTAGGTTGTGAACTAAGGCACTGCAGTGGTTTCCTAAATTGTACCCTAATGAGCTGAAAGAGTTAATGCCCAGCTTCTCCCAAGGTGTAGAGAGACCCTGGTTCAGTTGAAAAAGACAACAATAATAAAAAAAATAATAATAGGCTATCAAGAAGGAATCTAAACTCACTGTTTTTTTGAGTAATTGTATGTTGTAGTCCCTCCACTGGGAAGGGGGTGGGGTGATGGCTGCAAATTGGAAGGTGGGAAACTCTCTGAAAGTAAGTCATGTGATTTCCCATCTCTTGAAAAGATGGAATCCATGTTTCTTCACTCAGATGATAAACTGAGGGTTCTTTTAAATATCTTTTTTCCTTTGGTTTTTCCATTCCCTTTTCCTTTCCTTTACATTTTGCTTTTCCCCTCTCCACTGGGCCTCTGTGATGGATTTTGACCTATTTACTCTGTCCTAATGTGAACTTTTACAGTTTTTACTGTTAGTTGTTAGTTTATGTTTCCGTTTTGGAGGTTATTAAGGTTTAATGAAGACTGGTCTGTATTTTGAAACCCAGTTTGATTTATTAAAACAAACAAACAAATACATTATCATGATCAACAGAATCTGTCTGTTGATAATGTATTTTCTGGCAGTCTACTTTTGTTGAGCAAAACAGCCATGTTCTTTGCTCTGGAGTTCATAATCTAGTGTACCTAATAGTATTGAAGAACTGCATGACTGTTCTATAATTTTAGAGGTTCTAATAACCAGTGATAGAAAATTATTCCCTAAAATTAAAGTGTATTTTGCTATTCATGTGACTCACTTTTTAAATAAGTTATAGCCACTTATATACTAACATTTATATTCAATTTAATGAATAACAGTACATAAATGGATATATATTTTTAAGTGACAGCTTATGACCATAAAAACACAGAGTTGGTACTCAGTCAAATTCCTTCAGTAAACTCATTTTCAACTCACTACATCTCCCATTTCCTGAAATATGTTGAAAGATGGTTACACCGCATGCAAATAAATGTATGTAGAGTATGTTTTTCTATTTTTTGAACTTTTTACATCATCACATAATGATGATGCAAGTAATGTTGTGTGTTTTTCTGTGTTGGTTTGGTGGTTTTTGTTTGTTTGTTTTTTCCTCTTTCTTCATGTAATTGTGACTGATTAGGCTCGGGGAAGAGGGGAAAATGTTGATGCTGGCTTCCAATTGTGACATGCTATATGACATTATGTACTAAACTCCCTTTTGCTAATAAAGCACAAATTTGATGATGATTTAAGATGGATTAAAGAAGGCTCTTCTATCCCAAATAAACTGTCATTGCTTTCCAAGTTGCTTCAGAGGCCCCTTAACTCCTTATTTTAGCTAATGTTTTTGCCTCTTATATTTTAAGGTATTTAATTAGCATTTTTCCCTAGAACTTTCTACTTTAGATTAAGATATAACTTCTGCCCTTAGTGAACAATAATCTGAAGCAAAATGAAACAAGGACGAAAATGATTATAACACAAAGTAGAATATGATACATGCCATACACAAGTGCTAATGAAGTAATGCTTTTAAAGTGCTGGGCACAGAACTCTGCACAGAGTGTAAGTTCAGTAGATGCTGGTTCCTTTCTCTTTCTCACCATGATGGGGACAGGTGCATCTGGCTGGAGGAATAAATAAAGCCCCTACGGACAAGACAGCATTTGGGCTGGGAATGTGGGGAGATGTATGTGGAAAAGAAAGCAAATTAACTAGATTTGAAAGTAATGTAAGTATAGGAAGGAAGTTGAAACCGTTTTGGAAAAGTGGGCTGTGGCCTGATGTGTAGGGCCTTGCAAATTAAGGGGAGAAATTTTAACTTAATTTGATCAATAGGTATAGAGGGTTTCAAAGTAAAAAGACCTGTGTCTTAGAGAAATATTCTGAAAGCTGTATGAAGACTGAATCAGAGAAAAAAGGGCAGAAAGATGATTTAGGAAATTAGTTGCATGAAATATACTAATAATTATAATCTTTACCATTTTACTTAATATCTATTTTGAACCAGAATTCTTGCATAAATCATTTTCCATCCTGTCAGCAATCTTAGAATATAGATATCTCCATTTTTTTCTGGTTAAGAATTTGAAGCTTAGTGACTTACTCATGGCATAACTAAGTAATATATACCTTGACTTACATGAATCATAGTAATAAGTAGTGTATGCAATGTTCAAAGTCTACTATGGACTCCATAGTCCATAATACAATGTAGGATCCATTCCACTTTTAATAAAATGTGATTTGGTTAGGTCCCTCAATTTACCAAGGACTCAGTTTCTTCACATGAGGTAAATTAAACTTTAAAATCTAGAATCTATCTATACTCATACATGCAATTCTCATTATGGCCAATGGTGTGCATTTACATCCTAAGTGACAAGAGAATCAACTAGAAAGTAATATGAGATTTCATCAGAACTTATTTTCTGACTAAGCTAACTCTTCAGGCTGAAGTATAATGAATTTGAGCAATTTCTAATAATGCAATTTTATAACTAAAATGATATTATAGGGAATTTACATCTGCAAGTCATACAAATTCTATAGGAATAAGATAATATTTAACCATAATTTTATGAGGTACACTTAAAACATTCCACTCAATGATATTTCTTGTGCAGATATTCTGAAGTTAAAAAAAAAAAAAAAGTTTGAGGAAAAATATAAAGGCCCTAAACCCCTTAGTATTTCATTGCAACAAGGAAGCAAGAGCAGAGTTCATCAAAGAAATAATTGAAGACACCCTGGGAAGAGGGGACTGAGTTTTTCAAGTTTATCATAAATCATTCAATGCCTTTGGCAAAGCCTTGGTGGAAATTAGGAAACTGAATATTGTAATGTAATTTAAATTTTCACTTAGAACTTCATTCTGAGTCTGATGGGAATTTTACCCAAGAAAGGACTACAGAACTGAATCCCAAGAGACAGATTCTGTTGATCATGATAATGTATTGCCTTTAGCAAAAAGGTGAGCTGCTGTTTTGAGCCCAAATGAGAAGTGTTTTTAGAAGTGCCACATCTATTCCTTTTATACTGAGCAGGAGTAAACCAAGGGGAGGACATGAAATCTATTCCTCTCCTGGAAAAAGGATAAATGACGGTACCTTTATTTGTATAGGATCTAACTTAGAAATCACCTCTGAAATCTGTATCAAGTGTTTCTAAATGGTATAGGCATGTGTATCAGTGATGGCTCAGTAGATCTAAACCTGTCTGAAAATCAGAGAAATTGGAAAATGTTTGTGTTCACTCACCTCCTGACAAAGGAAACAAAAACTAACACAGTAGGAAGCTATAGTTATCTTCTGACACATTATGTTTCCAGCCCCAAAATGTCACCTGAAACCCACTGAATGGAGATGAATGAAAACCAGCAGTGGTCCTGAAACATGGAAAAGGAGAAAAAGCCCCAGCTGCAAAAAAGGCCGAGGTTCTTCAAAGCTCAACAAGCTGTTGACGCAGACCTTTGCAAAGTCGAGAGCATGTGTTCTCTGCTAAGGCCAACGGTCTTATAATTGACCAGGCAGGGAAACCTAAAATCTCTAATTTGAGGTATAACTGCAACATGTGTATTCTTTGCAAGAAGCCCTTTGAGGGAAGAATTACAGTAAACCTTAGAAAGATTTTCCATTTCTCTGTCATCTGAAAATGCAAAGAAAGACTTCAACGCATATAATGTTTGAGAAAATTACCAGAAGCTTCCAGAATTCAAACTTACTCTGCTAGGGCTAATTCTACAAATTTTATATCAAGTGTCCTATGAAACACTAACAAAATAATCCTTTAGAACTCGTGAGAGTTGAAGACAGCTGATAAATGAAGATGAGTTATTAACTTTCTATTAATATCCTTCTCAGAGCTTTTCCGCATCACTGTTTTTGGAGTCAACATGATTTTTTTAAAGCACAAATATTTCTTAATGGGTAAAGTTGGAAATTCATGCTCATTTGAAACTGAAGATGGAAATAAGAAAATGGGAGCTATTGTTCATAACTTAAAAAATGTTTTTGGTTATTTGAGTCAATAGCATACTTTGAGACTGTTCTGTGATGATGTGAAGAAATATAATGGAGTTTAATGTGTGTGCTGGACCTTAGAATTTCTTCATTCTTCCTAGTTTCCTATTTTCATTGATTGTTTGCTTTGAATTAGTCTAGGTTAAAAACTTGGTTATCCTTCCAATAGGTGCACACAGTAACACTAGTGTCTTTCAAGATCCAGAAAAATTGATCTTGCCATTTTCATGAGATTAGTATGGCCCAGAGTTAATAGAGAACACCAAGTTCTGTACATGTTTTCCTGTTTCAGAAGGGGAGTGTTAGTGCCTTAAATTATTGTTTAATTATTGTTATTACTATCATTTTAAATTATTATTGTCTTTTCAATAATAATAACAAACTCATAGGCACTCATTCAAACTGAAGTTACATTTTGAAAATTGTGTAGATAACTGTTGATTGGGAAGACAGGACTCTAAGTTACATCACTGGTTTCAAAGGTGAGAAACTGGCAGGAAAGGAGAGAAGGGCTTCACATTAACTATCTACTTGGATAGATATTAAAATTAAAATAGGAGAATTGCATCTTGATCTTAAAGAAAGTAGAAGAAAATGAAACAAGTTTTAGGAATTTCTTACATTTGTGATAGGTATATTTTAGAATAGGCTATTGATATATTTACATATAAGTCCTTAGGTCTTTCTTTTCCAAAGATCTAACATTTCATAAAATATTTTTTTCAACCCCATGGAATTTAGATGTTGGTGAAATAGGTACAAAGACTAATATGTGTCCACATCTTTTCTAAAATGAAGCATTAATATTAGTCTAGGTAAATAGAATTCATTGCTCCTCATCACCAATTTATAGTTCATAATTAGATGAAACATGGATCTTTTCGTATTTTTTCAATATTTAAAGCTGTCAGAGATCAATAACTGTCCCCTGGGGCTTCCCTGGTGGTACAGTGGTTGAGAATCCACCTGCCAATGCAGGGGATACAGGTTCAATCCCTGGTCCGGGAAGATCGCACATGCCGTGGAGCAACTAAGCCCATGCGCCACAGCTACTGAGCCTGCGCACTAGAGCCCGTGAGCCACAACTACTGAGCCCACGTGCCGCAACTACTGAAGCCCACGTGCCTAGAGCCTGTGCTCCACAACTAGAGAAGCAACCACAATAAGAAACCCGTGCACTGCAATGAAGAATAGCCCCCACTTACCGCAACTAGAGAGAAAGCCCCCGCGCAGCAAAGAAGGCCCAACACAGCCAAAAATAAATAAATAAAATAAATACATTTATAAAAAATAAAAAAATAACTGTCTCCTGATTAATAATAAAGTGACTCCCCTCAAAAATGAAATTATGCTGACTTTATTTTCCCAAGCTCTTGAAAGCCCTCTGGCAGGAAACCTAATACGATATATCAAGTGCTAAAGTGAAATTTGAATAAAATATTACACATTTACAGCTTCCCCTTTAATTCTGAAAACTTTATTTTTGTCCTGTAGGTATTATTTTCTGATATTTTAGCAGTAGTATGCAAAATATATTATTGGAAAAATATGCTAGAAAAGTATTGGGACTATTAAGTTATATTAACAGCTTTCTCTATCTTTATTTTTAAAAATTGATGCAATAAATGTCATTTTAAATATTTTATTATACATTTAATCTGGTAAAGTAGGGCTTTGAAAATTTATTCTTGAACATAATGTTTCTTTTTTTTTTTTTTTTTTTTTTGAACATAATGTTTCTTAATGAGATTTTCATATATGAAATTAATTAGTATTTAGGACAAAGAAAAATAAGTGAATTTGTACTCCAATATGGTCAAGTTTATGATTTATTGGTATATTAAAGTAAATAAATATAGTGCTTACATTAATATTTAGATTAATTCTACATATAGTATAAAAGTGTGAATTGTTCAATTTTCCTAATTTTATTTTTAATATCATATGTTCTAATTATATATGTATCTAAGAGATCATTCTTCATATTTTAATCTTGTGAGGTATTAGTTTATAATGAATCTTGATCTTTTTGTTTTGCAATTTTGAATGTTCCCAGATAATCTAAACAGATTGATTGATTGATTCATTCATTTATTCATTCATTTATTCAGAGCTATGTATCACATGCCTAATAGGTACCAGGTACTAATCTAACTTCTGGGCATGCAATGGTGAAAAGTCACAGTTCTTGCCCTCCAGCAGTGTGGCTGCCTCAGAGAATGATGGAAAAGCATATTTAAAGTTTAGCTAATACCTAAATTAAGGGACTACACACTGTAGGGATGTGGCTGGAGCAGAATGAATGAGGAAAAGAGGAATAGGAAGTTTATAGAGGTGGTTGGGGCAGATGGAATAGAGGCTCTTAGTGTCTATGTCAGGATAATTATCAACTCTGGGTTCTCATTTCTAAATGAGGCTAGTAATGCTGACTTCCCATGGTCTGCACAAGTATTCAAGGAAATATAGTGTTTAGGAGGAATAAGCTTGTCATCCATATCTATCTATCTATCTATCTATCATCTATCTATCTAATATATCTACATTTCACTTCTTAACTCTCATTCTCTTCCGTTTATCACAGCATTCATTGACACACAGTCTACTCTGGCCTTTGGCTGTTTGGACAGCAATTGAAAGGCACTGGAGAGCCAAGAGCCTTCAGAGATGGGACTCTCACATCTGTTTGTGTCACATCACGACATTTGCCTTCTTTTCTCATCCTGTGTCTCCTTTCAGTCTCTGGCACTCTGTCAACTGTTAGCCTAAAATCATTGTACTGCAGGGAAAACTTACATCCTGGTCACTTATAGGAGCATACCCTTAATGATGTGCTTTCTTTAAAAAAGTATGTAAAACGTGTGGAGACCTTGACCCTATCATGTATTATTAGTAGCAGGAAGGCCCTTACTTTGTTGAATCTTGTTTTATGTTACTCTTTTCTCTCAGGCTATGAAAAGATGTGAGTCACTGTTATTGGAAAAAACAAGGTAAAGGTGAGTAAGTTGGTTCTCATTGGAACATGTGTAAATCATTTGATACTTCCTAGAGCAACTGAGTTTACAGTCTGTTATGAAACTACTTCCTATTCCACACTTGGTTACTCAGAGATCTGTTCACTTTGTATCTGGTGACTTCACTTCTGTTCAGTACTATGAAATGTATTTCTTAGAGAATATATGAGATCCATTCATTAATTTATTTGCCAGGTATTGTTTAATTTTATAGAGCTGTAAAAATTCTTAAGATTGTGACTTGGAAGATGGTCATACCTTGTCATCCTTCTCTGCAAATTTTTTTCTGACACTCTTTACCAAGGTAGATTGGGTCTCTCAAACTTTTCTTTTCAGCAAGTATCTGAGTGTGCCCAATGTGGTGTCAGATACAGAGGGTACAGTAGCATACAAAACTTGAGCTTTCATGGAATTTAGAGTCTTGGGGAGGGGGTATTGAAAAATAGTTCTGGTAAAGGAGAAATGCAGGCATCAGAGGAGAAATTAACAGAGGCACCGGCTGGCATGGGCAGCTCTGTGAATCTCTGTTGTGCTGTTCCTCATTTATCCACTTATCCTGCCACTTAAAATCTGCTATCAATAATTGAAAGAAGTTAGAGACTCAAGCTGGAAGAAGATACAGTTTGCCTTGTGAAACAAGAGGACATGCCCATGGGGGAGCTAGGGAGAAAGATCATCAGAGGACTTCTGTAATGAGAAAGCCCAGGAGCCCCTTAAAGCTGGTTTCTCAGAGATTCAACTTGGGTTCTGAATTATGTAGTTAGGTTTAATCTAGAATTAACCTAATAGGATAATTGCCAAATTATTCCATTCTACTTTATCCTCCTATACACTTCTATGTCCCCACTAAAACCAAAATGCGATAAAATATAAACACTCTCTTAGATAAAACTAGCCTCCTATTTGGTGGTACTTCAAGTTACAAGGACACTGATACAACTCCAAAATTGATACATAAAATTAGAAGCAATAAATAAAGCCAAAATTACAAAACATTTTTGGTGGGCTAATTATTACAAAGTTTAGACTTCCGCTAACCATTCCAGGAGTGGGAATTCCAAAGATAAGACCCTCAGCATAAAAGAAACTTAACCAAGAACAAACAAAAATCAAACAGTTAATAGGAATTCTAAAATTGGAGAATTTTTATAGTGTCAAGCATTAAAAACTATACCTGAATACCCCAAAGCAAGCAAATATATATATATATATGCTTAGATTTGATTGATGTTACATATACATAACATGATGAAAATGATTAAAGGAATTTGAGACTGGATTTTTGGAATCTCAACAGAATTAGGACAAACTTTTGAATACTCATGCTCAAGACACTATTCTAAATAAAGAGGAAATTTTACTATCATTTATTTGAAAGTTTTAACCAATGATTGCACAATTCAGATACTGTAGATTCCAAAGTAGAATTTTTGTTTAAAAACATTTAAATATATTCACTGACATGTTAAAATACCATGCTATTTGGGAATGAATACGTGATTTATTTTAGAAATAAATATATATTTTGTCGTCACCCTTAATTTCTTTAATTGCTTTCTTTATTTGCCTTTTGGGACATTGAACTCTCCCAGCTCCCAGATTATTTCCTTCCTAACTGACTACTTCTCAGTTCCATTTGTTCGATTCTGTGTATCTCCTTGAACTCTAAATAATTAGTGCCCAAGACCTAAGTCTTTGGACTTCTTCTCTTCTCTGTTGGCCCACATAACCTCAGTCCTAAGACTTAAGATGTCTGTAGTAGGGACTTGTCTGACCTCCAGACTCCTGTATACCAGTACTTATTCAATACCTCCTCCTAGATGTCTAATATCCAAACTCCTGCCCCTCCTGCCTCTCCCAAACCTGCTTCTCCCCAAATTTTCTCCAGTTAGTAAATGGCAACATTATCCTTCCATTTGCTCAGATTAAAGCTTGGAGTCATTCTTGATTTTCTCTCATACTTTTTATCCAATTTACTAACAAATCCTATCTACTCTAACTTCTAAATTTATCGAGAATCCAGCTTCTTCATTTTTCCTCCATTGATGATACAAACCTGCATCGACTCTTATCTATATTATTTCAAAAGATTTAACTCGTGTCTTTGCTTTCGTTCTTACCCCCAAATGTCTATTCTCCAGGTAGTTTAGGTGCTCCTTTCTAAGCCATGAGGCAGATCATGTCATACTTTGGCTTAAAATATTTTAATGGCTTCCCATCTGAATCAGGGTAGAAGCCGTTCAATGGATCCCCACCTGCCTTACCTTCTACTTCTCCCGCGACCATCACCATCTCTCTGACCTCATTCATTCTGCTATCAGCCACAATGACTTCTCCAGTGTTCTTCAAACACTTCAGGGAGACTCTTGTCTCAGGGATTTTCACTTGTTTTTTGCTCTGACTAGAACATACTCTCCTAGCAATTAGCTACATGTTTTACTGTCTCACTCCTTCAGGACCCTGACTCACATGCCATATTTCCAAGGAGCCTCTTCCTGCTCACTCCTTCTTTTCTACTTTATCTTTCTTCCTACTGCTTATCATCAACTAAAATACTACATGCTGTACTGTATCTTCCTACTATAATGTAAACTCCACTGGGGCAGATATTTGGTCAGTTTGGGTCATTGCCGTTTCTCCATGGTGAAACTATAACTCTAGAGAAAAATGACTATTATGCACACACTAAGAAGCATGCATATTACACATTCAATAACTGAGTGAGGCATGTAACATAGTGAGGACTCCATGTGGACCTGGCTTTGAAATAAGCCATAAAATGACTTAAGATCAAGACTTCTGATAAGATAAAATCGTTAAAGAGTTCCAAGATGTAATGTTTAAATAATCATGAAAAAAGTCACAAAAATTTATTCCTCTGAAAATATCATTTAAGTTTAAAATGTTTGCTACTTATGTTAACATGGAATTATCAGCAGAATTCAATGTGTTAATAAGTCATCAAAAATACCCAAGAATGATGAAAGAAAATTCCAGAGTCAAATCTGTCTTAAATGGAATGGATAGCTGACTATCATAGAATTGCCATAATCCACAGTTTGAGACAATTTCTCACGACCATTAAAAATCTCTACAGGTCCCAAGGGACTCCAAACTGAAGCAGGCCAGACATCATGGATTCCATGCAAAATTAGGTATGACAATTCATTAAAAGTATATTTTGGGGAGAACTGATGATTCTCTTACATTTGGAGCTGCGAAGCAAAAAAAGAGATGAAATCCTAACATCACATTTAACTGGCTGACATCCTTTCCGTTATTTTAATAAAAAAAGGATTTCCAGTGCCACAATACTATATTCACTGTCAAACATAAGACTGGTGTGTACGAATAGGAAATAAGTGGAGATGTCCATGTAAATCTTGCGAAGTTGTGCATATTTACAAATTCTCACGGCCCAGCATTTTGCATTCCTGGTAACAACAACTTCTGAAATTTAGGACTGTTTGTTTACAACTTAAGAATATGTGTTTTATTTTTCCTGATACTAATGGGACTTATTAGTAACAGCATCATCTTATTGTGAACACAAACATTTCTCAATAAATTTGAAGCTTGATGCTTTGGAAAAAGGAAATGCCATCTAAAGGACAGAGCCTTCAAACTGAAATATGATGCAGAGAAATGGCAGCAAGGTAATTATTGAAAATGAAACTGATCCCATTATTGAACCAATCAACGTTGCAGTTTGGGGGTTAATTTTACCTGCTAATGAGTACGTCACTCACAACTGCTAAGGTTTTAAATTCAGATTTTGTATGTTTTACCAACTTAGACACGAAGGCAGAGATTTGACTGCATTTCCCTGCCCCTATCTGTGTTCTTAACTTAGGTAAAAACTTTGTTAGGCAGGCCAACTGCAGCCTTAAGTATTTTAGCTCTTCTTTGCTAGATAAAGTCAAATTGCCATGGAGTAATAATTGCTCAGAAATTGAACTATAAGCAACTCTGTCCATACAGTGTAGCATCAGACAAATATTTCAAAGGGAATATTGAAACTTTGAGAAGCACAAATGATCTTGGCTGTGGAAGTCTTAGGATCTCAACTTCAATCACAGAGAATAGGACCTGCTTAAAAACAATCATCTCCACACACATGGAAGCCTGAAGCTGGACCTGCATAACCACAGACAGTGCCTGTCAAGTCAGTGGAAGGTGCCCCTTAAAGCAGGAATACACACTTGGATCCCGAGGCAGCATTTGGACGATTTGTGGCACAGGATCAGAAATTGCTTCAACTTGTTTGAAAGGAAAGAGCAACATACTTTAGAAAAAGAACACAAAATCCCATGTGATCTTGATTCTTGGAAACACCTATTTTCTTAGTAAATGTAAAGCACGGAGGAGTGCATCTTATATTATTTACTCCTGGCCGGGCGTGTGTAGAGTGGAAGGGCTTTTTTTGTGCTGGCATACGGGATTGGAATGAGACAAAAAGACAACACAAATATTCCATTGTTTGCCTCTGTGGACAGAGGGGCTGAAGATAAAGGCCTTAAAATGCTGGAGAAGCACTTTGGTGGACCTGCTGGTGAGAAGCGCCAAATGCTCTCTTCCCCTTCTCCCCAGCTTGCTTTCATTTGTCTGGAGCTGAAACAAAAGATAACATTCAAAGCACACACACACAAAATGAGAGAAAGGTGATGTGGCAAGTCAGCGTTGTAAACGCGCAGAGCATTCTTATAAAATTTACAAAAAATAAGAACCTACTCAGAGCCCCCCATCACCATGCATACACCCTCAGTTAAAACAATGCCCCTGATAGCAGGCAGTATAATCTGCATTTTATTTCGCTCACGAGCAAAATAACAAGTTACTCAGGCCTGCGGCACTCATGAGTGATATGGGGCATGTAATATCCTTTCCACTGAGTTTCCTATTATTAAGCTTGAAATAAGGAGTTCAGAATTAACTGTGACAATGATTTTATCTAGTGTTGGCATCACCATTAGCTTTTGCAGTTTACTGCTAATAAAACTTAAAATTTGCTATTACTTCTAATAACCTTCTTGCCACCTTAGCTGTAGAAATTAGACAAAGAACCCTGCTGACATGTGGCTAGTTACATTTTCTGGAAGTGTAGAAAACTCCGATGACAACAGTGACTGTTATTTACCAAAGTATAATAAAACCAGGCCCTGCTGGCCTTGGGCAGCATAATTTAAAGCACCTGTTCCTGGGGCTTGAAGAGGCCTGTAAAAGAACAAAGCATAAAATTCTGGTTTCAGTTATTGTTGTTCCAAACATCAGAGTTTTCTTTCATAGCGATCCAGTAGATTCTAAAGTAGGAAAAATAACTGGTGACTAGGCTGACATGAGTGAAATGAAATATTAAAACAAGTCATTGGTTAACTCAGAAACCCAGATGTATTCACCTGAAGCATTAAAAAATGATGCAGTGATAGACACATCTGTGGGTTTGATCACTTTCTATCAAATCTCTAGTCTCATTTAGCTCTTCCTCTGTGATATTGGACATTACTCTTCCCTGATGATTAGGGTTATGAATGCTCTCAGGTGTTAATACTGTCAGAAGCAATAATATCTTTTTGGATGTTCTGACTTTGGTCATAGCTCATATCTATCTAGGAACCCACTCGCAACAAGATTCCCCTAAATAAACAAATAAGACATAAATGAGACAATGGACTTAAGCATAGAGAAAATAGTAATGAGTCTTATAGAATACTTAAATTTTAAAAAATATTTTCTTTTTTTAAATATTTTATTTTATATTGGACTATAGTTGATTTACAGTTTGTTGTGTTAGTTTCAGGTGTACAGCAAAGGGATTTAGTTATACATATATGTATATCTATTCTTTTTTCAAAATTTTTTCCCATGTAGCTTATTACAGAATATTGAGCAGAGTTCCCTGTGCTATACAGTAGATCCTTGTTGGTTATCTATTTTAAATATAGTAGTGTGTATATGTCAATCCCAAACTCCCAATTTATTCCTCTCCACCATGTTTCCCCTTTTGTAATTATAAGTTTGTTCTCTGTGAGTCTGTTTCTGTTTTGTAAATATTTCATTTGTCTCATTATTTTTTTTTGGTTCCATACATAAGTGATATCATATTTATCTTTCTCTGTCTGACTTATTTCATTTAGTATGATAATCTCCAGGTCCATCCATGTTGCTGCAAGTGGCATTATTTCATTCTTTTTATGGCTGAGTAATATTTCATTGTGTAAAAGTACCACATCTTCTTTATTCATTCATCTGTCGTTGGACATTAAGGTTGCTTCAATGTCTTGGCTTTCGTAAACAGCACTGCAGTGAACATTGGGGTGCATTCTTTTGAACCACAGTTTTCTCTGGATATATGTCCAGGAGAGGGATTCCTGGATCATATGGTAGCTCTGTTTCTGTTTTTTTAAGGAATCTTCATACTCTTCACTATAGTGGCTGTACCAAATTACATTCCCACCAACAGTGCAGGAGGGTTCCCTTTTCTCCACACCCTCTCCAGAATTTATTGTTTGTAGACATTTGATGATGGTCCATCTGACTTGTGTGAGGTGATATCTCATTATAGTTTCGATTTGCATTTCTCTAATAACCAGCAATGTTGAACAACTTCTCATGTGTTTTTTTGCCATCTGTATGTCTTCTTTGGAGAAATGTCTATTTAGGTCTTATGCCCATTTTTTGATTGGGTTGTTTGTTTTTTTGATATTGAGTTGCATGAGCTGTTTGTAAATTCTGGAGATTAATCCCTTGTCTGTGGCCTCATTTGCAAATATTTTCTCTCAACCTGTGGGTTTTTGGTTTCTTTTGCTATGCAAAATCTTTCGAGTTTAATTAGGTCCCATTTGTTTATTTTTGTTTTTATTTCATTACTCTAGGAGACAGATCAGAAAATATATTGCTGCAATTTATGTCAAAGAGAGTTTTGCCTGTGGTTTCCTCTAAGAGTTTTATAGTGTCTGGTGTTACATTTAGGTCTTTAATCCATTTTGAGTTTATTTTTGTGTATGGTGTTAGAGAATATTCTATCTTCATTCTTTTACATGTAGCTGTCCAGTTTTCCCAACACCACTTATTGAAGAGACTGTCCTTTCTCTATTGTATAGTCTTGTCTCCTTTGACATAGATTAATTGACCATAGGTGCATGGATTTATCTCTGGACTCTCTATCCTGTTCCATTGATCTATATTCTGTTTTTGTGCCACCACCAAACTGCTTTCGTGACTGTAGCTTTGTAGTATAGTCTAAAGTCAGGGAGCCTGATTCCTCCAGCTCAATTTTTCTCTCTCCAGATTGCTTTGAAAATTGTTTTTAATCACAGAGAAAAGAATGAGTCAATCACCAGACTTTATTTTTGGGAATCTGTGTTAAAACCAACAGGTTATGCCTGACATGTCAATTCCTTCCCTCTCACATTTTCATCTCAGGGCACTTTGTGATATTGGAAAGTTTACTGTTGACTCTCATTGGGCAGTGTGATTATTTGATGAGAATGCCTGCCTTCCAGAAAATTGGGGAATCAAAGTGAAGAAAGAAGTTTTTCTCCCAAGATATTCCGTTGAGGATGTTCTCTTCGTCAGCAAGTGAGAAGTCAGAACCCCTAACAATGGTCAGTGTAAGGGCTGTAAGTGGCAATAGAGTTGCTACAAGCTCTTGAGATTTCCTGAGCTGTGAATGAGTTGTTTATAATTGTAGGAACAAGCTCGGACCATTCTCAGCCTTTACAAAATTGATAATGGCTGCAGTGTATGGTGGCACTTTCTTCTTCAAGCAACTTTAGGGTTAACCTTTTCCCCGTTGAGCACTGTAATCACATCCTGAGTGAATGCTAGGCATGCACCCATTTCTCCTTGCTCTTAATCCTTATTCTCTCTCAGTCCAATATTCACTGAAGATGTAAATGCTCTTATACTACTTTTTCTGTGCTAGTCTTTTTGAACAACATAAGGGGGTGTAGAGGTGCCAACACTAGGTCTAATTGAGAGTCTCCGAATAGAGAATGTGGGAAATGACTGGGGGGAAAATTCTGAAGGAAGCTCTTGGAACTGGGCAGGATATTCAATGGTACTCTCTTGTTATGACTTTCCTGGTGACCCAGGAAGTTTTTCTTCTGACTTTTGTTAATGTTTTCAATTCTCTCTCTCAGCTCTAGGAAATGTTATCTTGGTATTTTGAGCCAGGAAGGAATAGTGTCTTTCTTTAGTGAGCCAGGACTTCATTCGCTGTGGATGTGAACTATTCTTCTCACATCTGGGATTCATTTGTTCAACCACAAAATGTCAGTTAAGAAAGAAAGAATTTAGTAGAGAAAGTGATATTCAAGGCTAGTCCATTCTGAGTTGGCTGGAAATTGGGTTAAGAGATAGAAATTAACTGAGAATCAGGTGAACACTACTGATGGCTGTATTGTGAAAAAGGAAGCCCATAACTCTTGACCCGCATTGCTCACCCCTCAACTTACAATCTATTCCTCCTCATTTCAGAGTCCCCATCCCAGTCTCCTGTCTTCAATCCAACCACTTTGTCTCTGAAAATTCCATTTTTTGCTCCTCTAAGTTACAGACATGAGGCTTAGGGAAGAGGATATCTTATGCCATGCCCCGGGAAATTTGTTTCTGACATGCCCCAACTTAGGGATGGTTGCACATTCCCAAAGTATCCTTGTTTGAAAACTGTTTAGACTCCAAGCAGAACCATTAGAAATTAAATTGTCACTAGATGTGATATCACTCATATGAAATAATGCATTTTAGGTTTCCAAAATGCCTCCTTTCAACAGATCTCTGGAAAATACAATTGATTCATAAATTGTTTTTGCAAAACTGCTGATTGTGCTAATTTCTATAGATTGCCTTAGATTTTATTACCTCTTGACAGCTATAGGTAATCTGTGTTTGTTGAATTCTTCTTTATTATTATTTAGTTGGTAAAAAAAACTTCTCTAAACTCCTTATTCGTCCCATAAAACACTGCTGAAATTGTACGTACTTGTCCCCAAATTGCTTTCTACTCTAGTAGCTACTATGCACTTAAACTATTCATTTCAATTGCTGAACCACAAAAATAGGTATCTTTTATTATATATACAAACAGCTTTCAATCTGCTAATTAGGGTTAATTAGAGGGCAATTGAACTTTACTCTGCCTGTGTCTTTCTCTCTTTAAACTGGAGGCTGATGGCATTTTGCAGACTAATTGAATGAGCAGCCTTCCCAAGCCTCGTACTCTTTTCATTACGCTGCTGCTACCATACATACATTTTCTTGCCAGTGTTGGTGTATAGAAACTCTAGGAGTACAACTGTGCTTATTACACAATGCTGAGGGAGACTAATTTAAGGTGACTGGTTAGAGCTTGACTGGTTTTAAAGGAAACCTTCAGTGTGGGGTGGGAGAAAGAGGTGTGGCTAGGCAAACCCTTAGAATTCACTTATTCTCTGTGTTATTTAGAGATATTTTTCTCTCTAAAAGTAATGGTGCTAGACTTTTGCTACTCTGCTCCATATTATTAACTGACATGATGCCCCTTGTTCCTTTTATCAACACTGTGGAGTGGACAGTTTTCTTTGCCCAATTTCTTTAAGAAACAGAAGCTTACCTGGAGAAAAAACATGGCCCAGTAGGAAAAGCATGGTCTTTGGAGTCAGACAGCCTGGCACTCAGTTTCTGCTCCACCCTTTTGATTGTTTACTTTGGCACATGACTGAAACACTTGGTGTTTCATTTTCCCTCATTTGTTTATGGAATGATAGTACCCAAAGGTTTGATAAGAGTCAGAGTTAAGAGTTAAACCGAGTGAGCTCAAGATTCACTCATTCTCAATCACCAAGCTCTCATTGAAATTCTACTATGTGACACATATTTTAAGATGTTAGAAACACAAAGATAAAAAAGATGTTCCCCATGTAGTCCAAGGAGTTTTGATACAGTGGAGAAGATAGTCAAGGTAACAGAAAATCACAAGACAATGAGATAAGCCCTGTGATGTGTATGTTGACTATAGAAGGACAGAGGTGGGTCACCTCATTCAGCTTGCAGGAATTCAGGAAGAGATCCTGGAGAGTGAAAATTAAGTTGCGTCTTGAAAGAAGGGACAAGTTAACCAAATCAAATGACAGGTGAGGCTAAGGCAGCAATACTCAAGGAGAAAGTGAGGAATGGCAGAATGTCATGAAGATAATTCAGGGAATTATAAATATGAGTTATGGATGAGAACATAGGGTTTGGGGGAGTGGTCAGAGAAATAGATGGAGTAAGGGGCAGGAGAGGTTTGGAATAGTAATTAGGAAGGAACAAATTCAGGATTTGAATGCAGATTTTCTCTTTCTATTTTTTAAATTTTCAGGTCCTATTGTTAAGGCAAATTCGTGCACCAGACGCACAGTGAGGCCAAACAAACTGAAACGTCAGGGTTTGGAGCAGAGAAAGATTTATTGCAAAACCATGCAAGGAGACGAGTTGGTTCTTGCCCTGAAAAGCCTCGAGCTACCTGAAGGATTTTGGCAAAGCATTTTTAAAGGCCAGGTGAGCGGGGGTCACAGGGCACTGTGATCAACTTATGCACAATTCTCTGATTGGCTGACGGTGAGGCAGCAGGGTGGTGTCACAGGGGTTAACATTATCAGTCCTTAGGCTCCAGGAAGCCTGGGGAAATGTGCTCATGGTCATCAAGTAGTTCTTACATTTGTTGGTGGGTTTTCACATCTGCAAAATAACACAGGATAATCAAATGCTATTATCTAGGTACTTCAGAGAGGAGCTAAAGCAGAGGATATGGGGGAAGACCTGTCCCAGGAAGGCCCCATAGGGTCCTGCTTGGTTACACTATGATCTTTTTTTAAAATATTTTTTTATTGAAGTATAGCTGATTTACAGTGTTGTGCTAGTTTCAGGTATACAGAACACTGATTCAGTTATACATATATAATATATACATATATATATACATATATGTGTTCTTTTTCAGATTCTTTTCCCTTATAGTTTATTACAAAATATTGAGTAGAGTTCTCTGTGCTATACAGTAGGTCCTTGTTGGTTACCTATTTTATATATAGTAGTGTGTATATATTAATCCTAACATCCTAATATATCTCTCCCCTACCCCTTTTCCGTTTGGTAACCATAAGTTTGTTTCCTATGTCTGTGGGTCTATTTCTGCTTTGTAAATAAGTTCATTTGTATCTTTTTTTTTTTGAATCTACATGTAAGTGATCTCATATGATATTTATCTTTCTCTGTCTGCTGACTCCACTTAGTATGATAATCTCCAGGTCCATCCATGTTGTTGCAAATGGCATTATTTCATTCTGTTTTTAGATTTTCTGATTCAAACCCTATCCTTTCCATCTCAATCCCCTCCCAGCTCAGCACGTGTGTGTGTGTGTGTGTGTGTGTGTGTGTGTGTGTGTGTGTGTGTGTAGCCATATGTTGAAATGAGTCCTTCAGTATATTTTTACCACTCTAGAGATGGTACTTTTCTTTACAGCTAACATGTGGATACACATTATAATACTGTTCTAATGGAACCAAAATGTCAACATACTTTGAGAGAAGCCTTTAGCTATATTTTTACTTACCATTATCTGTACTTTAAAAAAAGAACAATTCAAGCCCTTAGAAGCTGTTTGTGAAATAGTCAAGCTTCAAAAAGTTGTCTTTGATGAGACAGAGTACAAGCAAAGAAGAGAAAGCAAAGCAGACTTGGTCAGCATGTAGTTATCATTTTATCTGAAATGAGAACCAACCATCCTAATGGACTTAAGAACTGCCAATATTTCTCCAGTGAATGGTAATTTCTAGAGAGAATTTTGCAAGTAGGCTACTTTTTGCAGTTGAATTATTATACCTTTAGACTCATAGATAGGTGAATAATGGATAGATAGATAATAAATCTATATAAGGAAGTAGCTGTTACATTTGTCTTTTAAAACACAATTAATATGTGTAATATAAGACCTGGATTCTGTAAAGAATGTAAATTTTCTGGCCCAGAATGTCCCTTTCCTAATAAAAATAGATAAACTTGTATATTTCAAGTGAGACCTTGTGGTATTTTAATTTTCCAACCTAGCCCATTTGTTTGCAGAAGGCACAATGAAAGCATCTAAAAATGAAAAAATAAATAAATACACAAAACAAAAATAACCTACCCATATCTAATACCTAATGTATTCAAATATTTATAATAGATGGGCTCCTTACAAGTGTGTGATTTAGAAAAAATAGCTTAGAGTGCATACATATTTTACTCATATTCTGACAAACATATGACACTGGTATTTCTCCCCTTATGGATACAATGGATTATTTTAAAATATAGTCTAGAAGTGAATGTCTTTAAAGCAAATTTGTATTTCCTGTTGTTTTTCTTATAAACTTGAAGAATATTTCCATAGTTCAAATGTAAAGTTTTCTTTTTTTTTTTTTAATTAATGGGGGCTCAAGGGGAGGTGATAAGGAGGTTAGTCATTCCCATGGCTCCTGGGAACACTATTACAGTATTTGTATTTCATGTAATGTAGTATTTGCTAAGAAGGAGAAGGGAGAGGTTAACAGATTCCCATCTCTTTTGTACTATTTTCTTTAATTTTGTTTAACTTCTATTCCTCAAGATCTTAACAGTTTTTTTTCCGTGCATATAGATATTCTTATTTCACACTCATAACTCCCAAAGCCAAACATTCCTCTTAACTTTGTCAGGGGATGCCGTATATACAGCAAAAGGATTGTATGTGGCTGAAGAACTCCAATTATATTGCCAAGTCCATAAGCACAGTGTATACATCTGAAATAAAATAAGACTCTACATACTCCTGTGATGGGGTATTTCCATTTTCTCCTCCAGATCATTTCTAGGTTTCTCCCCTTGTTCTATATCCCTGGAGGCTGATTTGAAGGGACTGTGAAAATGAGTTTCTTTTCCTCTAGCTTTCAGCAGGATCAGTCAATGGAAGGCGCTGGTAGGAAACTGGAGGACATGAGGAAAGACAATTGGAGTATTTATTCCCTTGGCTCCTCCCACTGGTTCATGGGTTGGCGGCATCCAAGTTCTCCTTCCCCTGGCCACAGCTCCTATTGGGCAACCCTCCCTTCAGACACAAGCCCCACCCTACGCTAAACACTCCATCCTAGTGTTGCTTCAGCCCTGGTGGTGGTTGGGGACTCAGGGATGCCTGCTTCATCCTCCCCGGTTGGCTTCCCTTAACCCTGTCCACCATTTGCGTCTTCATTAAAACTCTCTTTAATCACTTCTTTTGAGTGTGCCATCTGTTTCTTGTCAGAACTCTGAATGATACAAGTTCCTAAAGCACAAAATAAAGAAAACAGTGGAAATAAATATCAAATTTAGGTTTCAAAGCAGGTGAAATTTGTTTTCCTGCATCAGTATACTGAGTATACTGATGTATACTCAGTATACTGTGTATAACAAATATATGTAAATATGAAGTACATGATCCCTGAAAAATAGAGGTCTGGTTAAGAATCGTAAACTATTAGTATTACACCATGTTTAGCATTTGTTGTACATTAATAATATGCAAGAGGCACCAATTTGCACTGAAAAGTAAATTGTTTTTCTTCTGCCCTGGAAAACCGTTTTTTTCTAAAATACATCAAAATTTTCATGCAAAGAGATATACAAAAGATGGCATATCAGAAACCAATCCCAGATAGCTTGAAAGCCACAGTACTGATCACTTTGGAGGCTCTTCAACATCTTCTTCAGAACACTCTGATGATGATAAAACTCTGCCATCTCCTAAATAGGCCTGTGCTTAAAAGAAAAGCTTCATCTTGTAATGACTTGCCGCTAACTCCATTAATGCAATTTGGAGGGGGTGTTGCTTTGTTTCATTTTGTGGCTCATTTCTTTCTACACCCTGCCTTGGTCTCCAGTGCTGCTTCCTGCCATAAGTTAGAAATGAATTTTTTTAAATAAGCACTTGTACTTTGAACCATAAAACAAAATCTGAAGCTGAAATCAAAGGAAGAAGGTAAATTACTTTTAGTGCTCAGCAAAGAAACTTTCACTTGGCTATTTCCTGTTGTTTTGAAACTCTGAAAATCAATACAGAAACATATCATATGCTGAAGGCAGGTCATCTGTGCACTAGGTGTTTTTAACAGTTGGCTTTGAAGGGGATACTTATGCCCCCTTGACATGAATCTACAGTTCTTTGCACTAAGTGTCCCCATGAAACTACATTTTTGCTCAGGCTATCCATCTCAATGGTTATTACTTTTTACTGTTCCAGGCTTCCATCTTCTATTATAGATTCACTGATAGATCAATATGACAGAGGCAAGATAAAAGTCAGTTAGCTGCACACGTCTATTATGAGCCTGAAAATTCAGACACACATTTCTCCTGACAGAAGGCAGCCACATAACTGAGTCACTACGTGTCTGGGTGGTTTTCTAGTCCTTTTTGTACAAAATCGCATTTCTTGACATCATTCTTAATTTTGAGGTCCTTATGGCCTGTCAGTGGGCTAGGAGTGAGTGGTTCCCTAGGGGAGAGAGTGATTTTAAAATACAATCTTCACTTTTGAAAGGAGAGAACAAAACACATTTGCTGCTACACCAAGGCAGTAAAAAGGAGTGCTGACATGCTCAGTTTCTAAACCACAGGCAAGTGGACTGTAAAACCAAGTGACGGGTCAAAGTCAAGAGAAGAAGATTTGCAGTCCTCTACAGGGTCATGGCTGTGAGGAAACTGGCTTTGGGTTGGTTGGAAACCTCATGCTCTCTCTGGGGTTGATCACTTCAGCTATTAATCAGCAACCATTTTGAGAAAGAAGTAGAAATCTGCCAAACATTGAAGCCACTGTCCCCAAGATGGTCTATCATATGCCACAGCATAAGGAAGAAGAGTGCTCCAGCGATAACTCAAAGGCTGAAGAAATTGGTAGAAAAAGAGGCTGAGATTCAATTTGTTTCACATTTTAAGATTTTTAGCTCTTATTGCAAGTTCTCATGGTTAGAATCCTGACAAAAGATGTGAAACTTGAAAAGTCCATCAAAGGTCTTTAGAAATTCAACTAAAATGTAGACATTTTAATTCATTAACTTAGTGTCTCATGCATGGATTTAATGAGCATTTATTGAGTTCTTACTGTATATCAGACACTGTATAAGGTGCTAAGGTTAGAAAGAGCCTGGTTTCCCTGCTCTCAAGTAACTTATGGTCCAGGACAGAGACAGACAGGATAACAGGAAATGGTATGAAAAATGCACACAGACAAAGCAATTCATTATTTTCATAAAGACTTATCTAAAATCCACACACATTTATGTACCCAAAGGACACATTACAGCAGTTGCCTATGGGGCATGAGGGGAGGAAGTGGCAGGAAGAAATGGGGATAAAGGAACAATAAATGAATGAAGAGAAAAAATGAATGAATGATAGTGAAAAAAGAAAGGCATTGCACAGACTGCTAATATTCCACTATGAATTGAGCTTGGAAAAAAGCAAAAAAAGCTAGAAATGATTAGGTTGTGGGTGTGTGCACACATTGTTGCTCACAACACAGAGGGGACACTTAGCCTACCTGGGTTTAGGGAAGGTCTCCTGGCAGAGGCAGCCCTCAAGCGATTTCCAGAGGATGAACAGGGTGAAGAGAGGTCAGCAAAAAGATATCTGTGTCTATGTAAACATTGAAATATTTATCTTTTATTGTGGTAAAAAAAAAACAAAACATAACACGAGATCAACATTCTTAACAAAGTTTAGTGTTGTTCACAATAAGCCCAATGTTGCACAACAGATCTCTAGAACTTTTTCATTTTGCATGACTGAAACTTTCTACCCACTGAACAGCAACTCCCCGTTCCCCCCTCCCCCCAGTATATTTATCTATTTTCAATTTTAATTTCTCCCCCTCCAACCCCTCACGAAGGAACACTTATTTGAAGACATGAGGGAGAGGGAGAACAGCAAGTAGTTTACTACATCAAAGGGGTGGGCTGGCAAGATGTCACGTGATGGTCAGATCATCAAAGGCCTTAAAAATTCCACTAAGAAAATTTGATCTGTAACAAAGGAAGCCAATGTGATTTTCTGTGTGTAAGGGCATGAAATAGTAAATATATCCACTTCACAGCCATCACTCCGGGAACAATTAGGAGGACCAAACCTAACAAAATCTGGCAGATCCATACAATGGAAGGAACGATTCAACCAGTCTGGAAAATGTGGTCATTGAGACAAAAATAAAAAGGGCCATGGTGGGAGTGGGAGAGGGGTGGTATGACAGGCTCCCAGGTGAGAAGGAAGATCAGAGGGGCAGGGCAAGTGACAGGGGTGGGGAACGTCCATTTACTCAGTTTCACACAACTTAAACCTCACACCTGCTGATTGAGGAGAGGCCATGAACATTTAGTCAGGAGCACCTCCGAGCATGCCCGGCTTGGCTGTAGTTTACACTCTGAAGTTGGTTTCCATGTGTAAACCCTAAGAAATGACAAGTGGTATCCTTCCTTTTTCAAACATGGATCAGTTTTAAGAACAAGCGGAACATGAGTGAGCATAACAGAAAACAAGATAAGGAAGGCAGAGCTGGAGCTCTGTGAAAATCAGTGTCTAGTACTTAATGTCACAAATTCTCCATTATTTCATTTTTTAAATGTGTTGAATATAGCAAATAAGCATGTGGGTCTAAAGAAATAATACTAAGAGTTTTGTTTCATTTTGGCTATAAAGATCTTCCAATCAGTACCAACATTTCTATGAAAAAAAGAACCACTGAGGTCCAGGGATTTGAGAGGGATAGAAAAAAAGGCCAACAAAAAGACAAAGTCATGCTTTGGTCAGAGATGGGATTTGTGTTTGTATATTTTTTTAAACAGCTTTATTGAGATATAATTTATATACCCAAATCATCCATTTAAAGTTTACAGTCAAAGGGGGTTTAGTATATTCACTGAATTTGCAAACATCACCACACCACAATCTAATTTTACAGTTTTATCACTCAAAAAGAGACGCTTGTACTCATTAGCAGTTACTCTCCATGCCCTATCCTAGTCCTAGACAACCTCTAGATTTGCCTATTCTGAGCATTTTATATAAATGGAATCATACAGTATGTGGCCTTTTGTGACTGGCTTCACTTAGCATAATGTTTTCAAGACTCATATATGGTCACATATATTAGTACTTCATTCCTTTTTATTGCTAAATAATATTCCATTGTACGGATATGCCAGATTTTGTTTATTCATTCATCGGTTGATGGACATTTTGAGTTGTTTCCACTTTTCTGGCCATTTGTGTAATGTTCTTATGAACATTTATGTACAAGTTTTTGCATGGATCTAGGTTTTTATTTCCCTTGGATATATATCTAAGAGTGGTATTGCTTTGATTAACATTTCAATGAAGTGTTAAACTGTTTTCCAAAGTGGCTGCCCCAGTTTACATTCCTACTAGCAAAATGTGAAGAGTAATTTCTCTACATCCTAGCTAACATTTGTTATTGTCTGTCTTTGATAATAGCATCCTAGTGGGTATGAAGTGGTATCTCATTGTGACACTGATTTGCATTTTCCCATATGTTTATATTTTAAATCTATTGGCTCAATCTCCTTTTTATTATTTAGAATATATTTCTTTAGCATTTTTAAAATCTTGTAAAACTTTGTGAAAACTCTCCAGTGCTATTTGTAACAAATAGTATAAAACTTATAGGCTTGAAACATTAAATATCTATTAGTTAGGGAATCCATGATTTAGGCTTGGCTCAGCTAGGTTGTTCTGATCTGAACTCACTCAGTTGTCTGAGGATTAGCTGATCCTTGGCTAATGATCTAGGCTGGCCTTGACAGGACAACTCGGATCTCTTCCATGTGTCTCCTGCCCCCCAGGAAGCAAGAGCAGACATGTTTTTCCCAGACAGTTGCTGAATATCATAAGCAGAGGAGGCAAAGTACAAATACTTTTCTGTGCCTTTGCCTCTGGTACAACTGCTTATATTTCATTAGGCAAAGCAAGTCATATGGCTACACTGAGAACCAAAGGGCAAAGAAATATGTTCACTTCTTAATGAGAGAAACTGCAAAGTCTCATGGGAAAGGACATAGAAACCTCGAGGGGGAAGCATCCAAGCCATTCAGGGCATCAGTCTTCCACGTCCGTTACACTGTTACTCAGAAGAGATGGATTAATTGGGTAGGTCAGAAACTATTGCTTCACTGACCTCTTAAGGCAGGGCCACTTTGCTCTCATGTTTGCCTGTGTGGAAAAAAAAAAAAAAAAAAAAAGATCCATTAGCTACTCTAGTGTTAAATATTCCCCTGGTAACAAAGATTCTATTTTAAAAAAAATAGGAAAGATATTTGTGTGGCAAATGAACATTCTATTGTTTGAAAACATCTCCAGGACCATAATGAGAACTCAGGACAAACCTAGATCAAACAGTAGCAGGCACTCTGAAATATTCTGGGAAATGTTTAAACCTGGGAGAGATGACATTATTTAAATATTTATAAATGTCATATCATCTGTTTTAGGAAAAGCTAATAGAATGTCTTACAGACATTTCAGCCCCCCCCCCCCCAAATTGCTTCTATAATCTATTTCCATAGATTCGGCAAATGTGGGAGCGGACATATTATGGGTCAATACCAGTGAAAAGACTCTGCACAGATACAGAATTCACAGTCCATTAAGCTTCAGGTCTGCCCTGATGTGGATTCCTCTGATATATTACTATTATATCCTATTTTTGTTGACTCAGTTACGATGTCAGCAAAACCAAACATTTTGGCTTGTGGCCCAGCCTTGATCTGTCTATGGAGGATATGTTTTTGCCTTTACCACCATGACAGTAATGAGCAACTGGCATTAGTTTGATTTGCATAATTGTGTGCTTCCAACTTAGACTCTGTGTCAGTAGGAGACAACTTATTGTGATGATACCCACAGCATATTATCTGTTTTGTGCTATCAGCATTTATTTATGTAAATTCCATCGTTACAAGAGGTCACTTACCAACCTTCTACCACAAAATCACATTCTCTGCCAATAAGCAGGAAGAAAATACTATAGCAGAAGAGCTGGGTATATTTTGTAATTCACAGTTGTTGGTCAAGGAGTTGCAGAAGATATTTTGGGGGGTCGCTTGCTTGTTTGTATTTTTAGGCTAGTTTGCTTTAAGGACTGACAGATACGATGACAATATGAAAGTCTGTCTATGACCATTTAGAACTAATGCCGTCAAGCAAACACATTCTCTCCCTCTCTCTGTGACATACACATATACATACACCACAAAGATTATCTGACTCATCTACGATTTTCTTTAAGAATAATTTATGGTCTAAAAAAATATTTTGTGTTCCCTAGATGATAAGTCGAATGTTTTCTTTGATAAGAAGCAGAACTCTGTAATTTATTCATGCAAGAGATAAAAAGATAGAATAACTAACTAGGATATCTCACTTGCAAAAGTACCTGAAAGAATGACTAGGAACTGTGTGGAACCTGAGACTTTGTAAACCAAACTTCACAGGTCTGTTCATGAAAAAATAGCCAAGGTCATCTATGCATTCTGTCATTAGCGGTAGATGAGTCTCCTAGGTCTTGTCCGCGTAACTGGAATTGTAATTTATACATTTCTTTGATACTTATCTCTAGTTAAACACAAAGGAATGTCAACATTTAACCCTCCTTCAAGGAATGACAATGTAGAAAAAAGGGAAAAAAGAAGGAAAGAAAACCCAGCAGTCAACCATTTTAAATCTAGTTGACACCTGTCAGAAAGAACCCTGACAAGAAGGAGGATAATTAGAATATTGCTTTATTGTGAGCTCAGAGTTCCCAGCCCGGTCTGTATCACGCTTCAGGCTGGTCAGAGAAGAGAAAGAAAGGGGAACACAATACAAATGAAAAAATCAACATCTTACAGAAATCTCATCTTACACTTCAGCCTCTTTGCAGAGGCTCTTAATGGCAGCCCAGCTGATCATTCAGCTCAAAATGAACTTAGAAATGATCTTTTAAAGAGGCCAACATAACAACCACATTTGGAAAACTTCGTAAAGAATATATGAGATTTCCAACTAGATACCTTTCTAAGTCTCAGTGCTAAATTGAGAAATGACAGAAAGATATTCTACCAACCTCAAATTTCTTAGTTTGATACGATAATCCTTTGAAAGTATATCCTGTTAGGTGTTTTTATTTTTGCTTTTGTTTTCACTTAACTTCTGACACTTTGGTGGGTAGGAAGGCAACAGGAGGAAGAGGGAGAGAATGTATTTGCTGGGTGGCATGAAACATTCTTTCCTCTTGTATAAGCATTTAGGACTTCAACTCATAACTAAGCTTTTCTCAATAATATTATTCTTTATTTTGCATTTTGTGGGTGAAATGTCTCTATATAAAGCATTAGAATCTCCTACCACTTTGACTTCTGTTTTGACCTCCCGTGGCAAATGAAACTGGATCAGGAATACAGAGATCAAGGGACAGACGCCATGATGTGCTGCACAGAGCAAGTGATTAGGAGTAACCAGACAGGATTTAATTCCCAACCATTTGTACTATTTATGTAACATTGGTCAGACTTTTCACATGTTGGCTGCTCAGTTTCCTCATTGGTAGAATGCAATGGAAAGCTGTAAGTGTCCTTTCAATGTGATCTTTGAGACAGCACGATGATTTATGTTAGCATTTGCTTGAGTGCTTACATTTAGAATAGAACTAGGGGTGGAAAAGTGAGGTCACTTGATGTTATTTCTTGTGTAGACAAGTTCTCAAAGGGAGAAGAAAAGGCACTCACAGAAACAAAGCCAGACAAACAGAGCACACATTCTCTTAGGAATACCTCCTCAAAAAGAGTTCAAATAAGCGACTGAGGAGAAAGGCAAATCTGGCCATGGAAGAACAGCTGAGAGAAGCAAGCGTCTAGAGACCACTTCATCTGCAGTAGGGAGGGACACCAAACACGTGTCAAAGGGAGAATGCAGTCTTTCTGAAGAGCCCACTGTGTAATTCCATGAGCGCAAGTTGAAAGGCAGTGTGAAATGTTACCTAAAAGCCAGAGGGGCAGAACAATAACAATGGGGAAAATAATGGCCGATACCAAAATGGGGCAAGCCAACTGAAGGATGTAGTTTAAGGAACCAAACCAAGGGAGACCCTTGTGGGGCAGTTGAGCAAGAAGGGCTGAAGGGAATGACGGTAGCAGTCAGAAAAAGTTAGTATGTTTGGCCACAGGGACTGAGAGAGGCATCGGCCACAGGGACTGAGAGAGGCATCTGGAAACAATGAAAGACAAAATTTATTTTTCTCTAGTTTTCTTTGAAAATAACTCTCCAGTGAAACGCAAACCATAATAACAGTATCCTTAACATTCCACTTTTTGTGTTTTAAAAACTGATCTAAGACACAAACACAAAATTCTGGTTATGCTAATTAAGTGGAATTATGATTTACAAAACAATCCCTTGTAGCTTTTCTGATTTTCATGAAGTCTTACTTCACTTAGAACAAGCCCAGGGCACAAGAAGAGAGCTTAATGAATACTTTTTTCTATATTCCCTACAGCCACTCTTTACTCTGCTTACCGTGTCTTGGACATATGGAAACATAATGGAAGAAATGGAACAGTAGACTCAGTGACTCAATGATGTCTTTTCTTGGCTAATGACAAAGGAAAAAACCCATGCTGATCATTTATAATATGCAATGTACTCATAACAAAGATAACATAATCAGAGGAGAGTGGGTTACAAACTACCCAATTGACTCAGCAGGTATCACCAAAATATTTGCAGGTTGCTTGGTAACCCAATTAAAAGTCACTATTTAAATCCCAGATCATTAGTGATTGAAAATCACTATCATTTGATGGCTCATCTCAATCCAGTTCTTAGGGGAGATTTTCCTACATCAAAAAGCCACCAACATATTTGGCACTAATTGGCTCCCTTGGTGGCAATCTCAGCCTATAGGCCAAGAATTGACTGGACCTGGGAGACCAAGCTATTCTCCCAGCCTGAGAGCTGGTGCTTCTCAGCATGAGCTGAAGGACATTGGTGGGTTAATATGAGAGTTTTACACAGATATTACCTGTCTTTGGATAAATTGAAATGTTCTATATTTAAGACTATCGTATTTGTGGCAAGTTCTTTTTTAAAATTAAGTTCTATTTAGGACTTTCTTATTAAAATGTATTTCTCCTCTTTCTCCCCCCCTTTTCAGATCCTCTCCCAAACCCACAAAAATTAACATAAAAAATAGCAAATTTTATCATCTCAAAATTAGAAACCTGAATTACAGACATAAATGCTACCCAAAACACAGGCCTAGGTTAAAAGGGAAATTGTTTCTTCACTAAAATTAACAGGTTGATAGCACTGTTACTTTGCTGAATATGATAGGAACTTCTGTAGAGATGAACAGATTTCTAGAGTATTCATATAAATATGTATGAGACAGAATTATCTGGTACTTTTCTATTGAAAATTGGTCTAAAATTGATCTTATGAGATAATAGGTTTTCCATAGATTGTGGTATTGAAAGTAGTAGACAAATTCAAAATCAGTGAAAGCTAGGTTTGCTACTAGAAGTGATCTTGTAACTAAATATGTCTACCTTGGACATTCGGCTATGAAGAAAAGCATGATACAGAGTATCGCAAGATAAATTCATCACAATTTTTGACACACACCAAAAAGATAAAGAGAACCATAGATAATAGAACAAACTTATGAAAAATAAAGTTTAATACAAAAAAACACACAAAAAACTGGACTAAGAAAAGAACTGGGCTGTAGTTGTATCACTGCTATCACTTTGGTCTGAATTTTTTTACCTGCAGGTCTGAAAATAAAAAGATATACAAAACCCCCTTTTAGCTTAAGAATTGTGAGATTCCTTTAGAAGAAATTTCTTTACAATTTTCTTTCTACCAATGTCTACTTTTGGTGGACTGGGACATGAGAAACCAATTGTATTTTATCTTCAAGATTTTTAACAAAAATTCTAAAATGACAAAACCTGCTGAATTTATTGGATTGCAGAATTTAAAAAATGAATCTCCGAGGATCCCTTATGAAAAATATTTAACAGATATATGGAAGTTTTAGTTTCATTGGCTACAGAGCCAGATAAGAGAGAAGTGGACTTGCTGAGTAGTGCTGAAAGAGACTTCTAACATTTCTATAACAATGAACTTTATCAACACAGACGTCAAGACCACAAAAACGTGATGCCTGAGTCAATATAGTGCACAAGCTTCCATCCACTTACAAAGCAGAAATATTGAGTTTTGTCTTGAATTAGTTACTGAGAGTAGCAGATCACAAAAATTTCTTATTTTCCTCCTTCATCATTAATTTTTTGTTGAATTGGGACTAGCGTTTTGCAGTTTACTTTGTACAGGCTCTCTTTCATTCAATTACTTGTAGCTAAGGCTTTAAGGAGGTGATGTACATATTTCTATGAAAATATGTATAATCCAGTTAAGTCTCAGAGGCATTCAAACAGACATTTTATTTTCTATGGCTGCTGTATTCATGTTCAGTGGACATTGGTAAAGATGACCCATTTCTAGGAAAGTATTCAAATGTGTCATGAAATCATGGAAGAGACTGCAGTGGTTATCTCATACTACTTTTTTGTGCATGAATTCTCTATAAAACAGAGCAGTTTACCAAAAAAAAATTGTAAAACACTAGTTTCAAGAGTGTCTCAATGAAAAAAATGTTTAGTGGTCAATTAATTTAGGAAATGTTGTATGCTATATCCTTCCATTAGGGAATCACAGAGTATAATAAAAGTCTTTGAGAAATCTTGAAATGGAAGACAAACATTATTTGCTTAATTTAGAGTTTCCTAAACAAATTTGATTATAAATTCCTTTTCTCTTTAATTGCTGTTTACTTGTGTTCTAAAGAAAGAAGTCTCTAATAAAGAAGCTATGCACCCTCTGCATGAACACCCAGGGATTTTCCAAAAAAAAAGTGACTGTTTTATAGTAAGTTCTTCCTTGTATTGAACTGGAATACTTGTTGCCTTCACCTATTAATTGTTACCATGTACCCTACAGACATACAGTGAATACCGACCTTATAGCAATATTCCACATATGTTAAGTCAAGAAAAGAATTAATCTTGTCTCTGTGACTCCTGTTCTAAACACTAAAGATCCTCAGTTGTTCAGACATTCCTTCTACTCTTGAGTTTCAGCGATGTTCCCCATCTCTGAATATATTCCAATTTACTACTACCTCTATTATGAGCAGCATTGGGAAGGATACAGGATCCCAGTGGGCTAGGACAGAGCAGGACAGAGGGAGACTATCACCTCCTCTATGGAGTAGTCAGTAATTTATCACATGTTTCAGACTACTTGCTCTGCTTTTGCTAAAAATGACTTGTAACTGATGTCCTGAGTGGTGGTCTTAACTCTAAGATGGCCCCAAGATTTCCTGCCTGCCTCTTTTCATCCATGGAACAGTGCCTGGGACTCTGGATATGATTTTACTCTCATAATTAGGTTACCATGTGGCACACTTGACCTTAAATTAAGGTGGGTCTGACATAGTCACATAAGCTCTTTAAAAGCAGAGAGTTTTCTCTGTCTGCTCCCACACCAGTAAGGCAGAGATCCAAAGCAGGAGAAGGATTTGAAGAGCTGTTGCTGGCTTGAAGATGGAGGGGGCCACACGGCATGGGATGTAGGTGACTTTTAGTTGCTGAGAACGGCCATTGGATGATAGACAGCAAGAAAACAGGGACCGTAGTCCTAAAACTGCAAGAAACTGAGTTTGGCCAAAAGCCTGAGTGATCTTGGTTTTGGATATTTTTTCAGTAGTGCAAGATGAAAACTCAGTCAGGCTAACTCCTTGAATTTGTCATTGTAGGACCCTGAGCTGAAAACAGAGTAACACTGTACTAGATTTCTGACCTACAGAACAGTGAGCAAATAAATGGATATTTTTTAAGCCACTAAGTTTGTACTAATTTGTTACACAGCAATAGAAAACTAATAAATCCAGATAATCAAAGCTCACCATCTTTACCATATTTTGCTTTTATATGTGATTTGTGATAAATGTCAGTAATACATTTTCCATTTTCTCTGTCTGAACAGCTTTAAGTATCATACATAAATAAATATTACTTTCATGCCTCTTTTTCTTTGTTTCCAATAAGATGTTGTCAACTTGCAGCCATTTTCTGATTCATGGATTTCCACACAAATTCATATTTTATGGACATACAGGTATGTCTTCCCTCTCCATTTTTTTTTAACTTTCTTTGGACTTTCATTAAGATATTGCCCTTCAAATTCTAGATTATAAGCATGAGACATGACATATTTATAACTATTTATAATAACTATTTACCTTTTTCTACTAAGATCATAAGTTTAGTCTCTTGAGTAGCCAATTCCTAGTATTATTATGCCAATTTACCTCAAGTATTGATTATGACCTCTTTTCTCATTTGTTTTTTTTCTTATGAATTACCAGGAATCTTCTCCATTACTTGCTTTCTTATTTGTGTTTTTGTCCTCTATAGTAACCGGTATTAAAGATTTCTTCCATTTCTTCTCCTATATATATTTTCAGCTTGAACAACTCTGTACCACTCATTCTTTGAGCAGCTATCTTAGTCCATTACTGCAATATCTTGAACCAAGGTCGAAGACCCACCTCTCTATGGTACCCTTTGGTATAAAAAGTTTTCCCTGCCCATACCTCATTTATCTTTCAGAATCCCAACCTTAAAATGAATGAAAAAGTAGAGTTGTTATCTGGGGTCCCAAATCCTTCTTTATTATATCCCTGAAGGTATTTTGTTAACCCTCTGTTTTTGGTTTTCCTTCACTGCATGAATAAGTAATTTTAGGTAAAGTTAGAGGGTCTGGTAAGCCTCAGAAGCATAAAAAAATCACATAAACCCTCTCCAAGAAGAAACAAACCCTTGAAGGGACAATCATCAGAGAGGAGTGCTACCACGTCCTCCCAGTTCTGTTTCTGAAAACACTAGCCATTTCTGCTCGGTCTCCTTTCATGGCTTCTCCTCTTCTCTTGAGTTTATGTACCCACATCTTGCTATGAGCTCATTTTGGACTGGAATTTAGACTCGAATGTGAAGTGAAGGACAGTATACTTTGGATACCATGTACATATTTGACCAATGGTAACCTTAGTAAACAATGAAATATCCCCTCTCCTTTTGTACTTTTAATGGAAATTAAAGAGTTATACTTTGAAAATACGATTTAAAAATTTTATTGAAATAAAGTGATTTACAATGTTACATTAGGTTCAGGTATACAGCCAAGTGATTCAGTTTTTTATATATATATATATATATATATATATATATATTCTTTTTCAGATTCTTTTCCCTTGTAGGTTATTACAAAATACTGGGTATAGTTCCCTGTGCTATACAGTAGGCCCTTGTTGGACCTATCTGATTTGAAAATTACTTGTGATCTATGCTATTAAATATTAAAGATTAATATCTGCTATAGGCTGAATGTTTGTGTTCCCCCCCACCCCCAAATTCATATGCTGCAACCTGATCCCCAGTGTGAAGGTATTTGGATATGGGAATTTGGGGAAGTGATTAGGTCACATGGGTGGAGCCCTCATGGGTGGGAGAGTGACCTTTTAAGAGACTGCAGAGAGCTCCCTAGCCCCTTTTCATCATGTGAGGACACAAGCAAGAAGACAACTAGGAAAACAATTCTCACTAGACAACAAATCTGCTGGCACTTTGATCTTGGACTTCCCAGCCTTCAGAATTGTGAGAAATAAATGTCTGATGTTTAAGCCACCGGTTTATGGAATTTTGGTTATATCAGCCAGAATGGGCTAAGATTATGTCTTATAGTACTTGCCTTAAATTGCCATTTTGTTCCTAGATCTCAGGCAGGGCAAGGGGTTTTGTCTGATTCTCCAGATAATCCTAAAGAGAGATTACTGAGTTCAAGCAGCTCAATTAATATTTGGTCTACACCAATAGTATCTATATTTTGTCACTACTATTTTATTTTAATGGTCTAGTTGCTTTAGTTCTGAAAACTTAATTGGTGAGTAGGTATGGCACATACAAACACATATATGAGGTGGTTCTCTTTGCTTACATGCTTTTCCAAGTATATTTCTGTGCTTTCCTCTTTAACTATTCATTCTGAAACTCAAAACTATTATTTTACTTTCCCATTACCCTATTAATGTAGTAAATATACTTGATTTTTACTTCATTAGTTTTCCAGTTAATCATCTCCTTAATTAGTTCAACATTTTTATTAATATTTACTTTCAATATCTACATTCTCCTCAATTTCAGTTCCAAACCACAAAATCTAAAAATATTTCTTTAACTACACAAATTTGGCAACTCATCAGTACAAATTCTCTTCCAACCTCTCTTTTTTAATAACAGTAAATAAAAATTATCTGAATATATTTATACTGCTTAAATAGCATTTCTCTTTCCTATGTGGCCTTTCCTATGTGGCCTTTAAGAATAGCACAATGTTATTTTGTGTTATGTACTTTAATCTTACAGAAGAGTGAAATATTAAATGTGGACTAAGCTCTAAAATTATTGAGAAGAAAATTATACACACACACACACACACACACACACACACACACACACACACATATACATATATAGGGCCACTGAAAATCTCTTAGAGAAAGGTCATGTTGAAGATTAGCAAACGAATATTTTCCTTCAACATCAGAATAGGTTATTGTTTCCTTGGTTGAGTTTCAGATGAAATGGTTGGCCTGAATTTAGGAGGCATATTGTAGGGAAAATAAGTATCTTTAAATGATAAAATTGTACTTCAGTCAGTAACAGGCAACGACTGAATGGACAGTTAAATCATGTCTCCCTCTCCTTGTTTGCTAGGATGTTCCTTTATTGAAATGATGGCAAGAATCTTCTGCAGTTATTAAATTGTTCTTTTCTTTGCTCCTTGACTTGCTTACTCTCTCCTTTTGTCAAAGACAGCTGAATTTACATATTTTAAATCTGGATCTAGTGACTGCACTGCACAAAATGATACATTGGTATGATGACTGTTTTTAGTTGACTAACCTTAGAATGATGAAAAAAATAAAGTATATTTTATTTTATTTACTCTCATGATACAGTTTAAACTTTTAACTTTTCTTTTGTGGGAAATGAGAAAATGAAGACAGAAAGATGAAAGAGAAATGTAAGGTTCATTGAGCATATATTCTATGCCAGTAATTCTGAATGATGTATGCCATCAACCCTTCAAAATAATCTCATAAAATGCATTATTTTACCCATTTTATAGATAAGAAAACAGACTCAGAGAGATCATTTGTTGAAAATTATACAGCTAATACACACAGGTGCTTTTTTACCAGGAAGTAGATTCCAAAGTCCAAGTTCTCTCCAGAAAGCCACCCACCCTCCTGTCACCTAACTTTATTCCTATTTTAAGACAAATGCTTTTGGGACAGCAGGTTGAGGTTTCCAAGACCTTGTTAACTCCCACCATAGTCCAAGTACGGCAGGTTTTTTTTGGATTTTTTTGCAGTACGCGGGCCTCTCACTGTTGTGGCCTCTCCCGTTGCGGAGCACAGGCTCCGGACGCGCAGGCTCAGCGGCCATGGCTCACGGGCCCAACCGCTCCGCGGTCTGTGGGATTTTTCCGGATCGGGGCACGAACCCGCGTCCGCTGCATCGTCAGGGGGACGCTCAACCACTGTGCCACCAGGGAAGCCACCAAGTACGGCAGTTTTTATTTCACTTGTAAGCAACAGGAAATTTATTCCTTGTGGTTCTAATTCATGTATACTGTACTCACAAAGTTGTCTAATGTTTTATCAAAAGCTTTTTGAACTGCAAGCCAGATGATTTTTTTTTTTTAATTTACTGGAAGTAAAATGTTGTTGATATAAACAGAATGGAAGCGTCTCAGACTGTTAGATTAAAAACAAGACTTAAATCCCTAAGTTTATACTCACAATGATATGCTATAGATGTAGCAAAGCATATTTTATTGTTTATACTTTTGATTGCCTAAAATTAACATGATAAACACAAGTGTGCTTTTTCCCCTAGTGCTTATCAGGTGTGTGTGTGTATGTGTATGTGTGTATGGAGCTTCTATTTCCTCATAGTGATACATTAGTAAAGTGTCTACTTTAAAAATTATCAATATTTCTAGGAATTTTTTAATACAAATCAGCATTATATGTAGGTCCATGATTGAAGCTGTACTTGAATACACCATGCCAATGCTTTCATGCAAAGTTAGTTTTTAAATCATAGGTAGTCTAGTAGTTCAGAAACATTAAAAGTGAAATTCTTGATTCCCTTTGAACATAGTTGAGACTGGAGAGGAAACAAAAATTGGTTGGACTTTACAGCACTGAGGAAATAAATCCCACTCTGTATAGATTGACTTCCTAATGTCACAAGTCAATTTAGAAATTATGCACAAGATAAATCTCTTTCCTCTCATTGCACCAATGTATTTAGCTTAATCACAAGCATCAGTGGAGACAGAGACTAAAAAATAAATTGTTCACTGTCTCCAAGACAAACCCCAAATAAGAAACTTGATATTTTGCATAAACTCTATCTCTGGAATATGCTTTTGAAAAGACATGCCATAATTATATGTAGCATTATAGAGTCTCTTGTGTTTATAAATATTTTCAAAAGGCTTTGAAATTGTTTGTAAATCCAAAGTTTATAAATGACTTATGAAATCCACAAATTTGCTAAACATGTTTCCACATTTTTGTATTATGTTCTGTGATTTTTCTTTCTGTGTTGTGTAAGTCAAAGAAATGATATACAATATGGCTAGATAGGACTAAAATTTCCAAACAAAAGAAGCATCTGTTTTTCTAATTAGTTTTTGAATTTATGTTGGTTTCACAATTGGTTACTCTGCAAACAATGTGGTTCAAATGACAATGACATTGATTACATTTCTACTTTACACTAAGAGCATTTTTATCAACGATTGTCAACTCCAGTAACCAGCAAAAACTAAGCCTTTAAGCACCTCTGTACCTTGGGTATTGTTTTACCCAATCTGAAGCAGATTGAACTGTAACTTCGCAGGAGGCTGACACAGTTTCCATGAAGCCAGAAACGACTGGAATTTTAAAAACTGGGTTGCAAGAGCATATCTTTTGATGTATATTTTAAAATTTTGGAGCAAGCTACTTATGCCTGTAGTTTCTCTGCTATGCTCATCTTTCCAACAATACTTTGAAATGATTTCTAGGTCGGGGACTATGGGCCAGGTGAACTTTGTCTCAGCAGTAATTCCTACTTTCTTTATGTTTCTATGGAGTGTGTTCCTAATTCCTCTCTTAGCCAGTGGAAGAGGCTATGTTATAAATGGATAACAAGCCTTCAGAGTATTATCCCACCGTACACAACTTTGCTTCCCAAGGTGGTTACCACCAATTGCTTTAGTTCAAAATTTCACTTTGCAGATCATCTAAATATTCACACCTACACCTTGATTTCTTAAAAATATTTTTATGTCTATCCTGCATCCAAATAAACTGTGGGTCCTTCAGTACAAGGAGAAACTTGCATTCCATGTATTTTCATCTAGTCATTTGTTCATTTAGCAAATACTTATTGAGTAACTACTACGTTTAAAATAATCTGCTCCATGCTGGCTCATAGGAACAACTGGACACATTCTTCTGGTTAAGGATACTTCTTGTTTCAATAAGGTGAGAACTCTACGGAAAACCCATTGGAAACCGAGTTGACCAGTATGCTCTACTGAAGTATTTTCATACTATAACTTGTATCTATAACACTAGAACATTTAAATTGTGTAATTTCTAGTTACGACATCTTAGTCCTGATGGCTACCATTTTGTATTTCTTCTGTTGAGAGGAAATCATTACTCTATGCCCTGGAAATGGAAAACTCTGAATCATCTGCCATGGCTTCTGCTATGATGCCTTCAGTGATTTGATTAGTTTTTAGATATGTATTAAAATAACATTTTTGTCTTATAAGTAAGGTAAACTTAATGACCATTTTTAACATGACAAGATATCATAATAAGGTATTAAATGGAGATTATTGCTCCACAGTGAAACCAGCCTAGCTTTAACGTATTCTTTATCGAATGGTATTTTATACTATAGCAAGAAGAAATTGCCAGCTAAACTGTTTAATTACTACCTCACTGAGAAAGCCAAAATGGCCTATTACCTGATTTCTTTTCATGTCATTTTGATATTACCTGGGCATGTAAACCTTACTTAAATAGTCTTATAATACAGTGTATAACTAACCCAAATCTGGAATCAGGTAAACTTGGGTATAAAACATTCTTTTGCCTTTCAGGAACGGTATCACGGTGGTGAAATAATTTTGTTTCATGTAAAACTCAGTTTTACTATTTGGGAAATGGAATAACAAAAAGGTATTTTCATGAATTTATGCATGGAATACTTAGAAAAGGGTACAAAGCAACCACTCAAGAAATGGTAACTGATGGTATTTTAATGGGTTTCAAATAAATCAAATTTTTGCTAAACTTATTGGAATGAATGAAAGTCTTAAAAACTTATAGATAAATAGTAAATTATTAACTGATCAGGAAACAACTGAAACTTTTGGTGATTCTCAATCTATCATTATTAGCAGAGCCTCAGCACATTGTTTTATTGAAGTGACTATGAAGTAATTTTGTAACTGTAATAGACGTTTAGTCATCACATCATCCTAACACCACTATGAGGTAGGTAATAAGGTGTCCATGTTACAAGTGAGGAAATTGAAGATTAGAATGAAAGTGATTTTTCAGGGTAAATCAACTGTGAAAGGGACAGGGCTGGAAACATATTAACTTCCACATATGCTTTCCAGTAGCCTGTCATTCTAATTAGTATTACACAAACATAGCAAACATAGCAATTTGTTAGTTTTGTCAAAAGAGTCAAATCATCATTGCTGATCTAATCATTATTAAATGTCTAGTACTTGTTAAATACTATGTAACAGTCTTTAATTTATATTTTAATAACATAATCCTTCAGTCATAAGCTATACTTATTGTGCACCAACTCTGTTGCTATCCTAGCCACCAGAGATACTCTGAAGAAGATGCATTCATCACCATAAAGAGCTTACAATGTCATAAGGGAAAAACACAAATAATCACACTATTACAGAACAACGCAATGTGTCACCACAATAAATTTTATGCCATTACCCTCTTTGTATAGATGAAGATACAGAGGCATAATGAGAAACATAAACAACTGTAAGACATTGATTAATATGAGGAACAGCCTGGATTCAAACTCAAATTATTCTATCACTTTTCCTTTAAACATTGTTAATATACCATGTCTATAGTCATTGCCAACAATGGATTTCTGATGCTTAGAGACACAATTCTGCATAGCTGCATCTTGATTGGTGTCATTCTAGACATGTCTGGCTCTGACCTAAGGGACTGTTTTATGACATGGAATGATGGCAGACACTGTTGTTTGTATACTAGTCACCATTTCCTCTCTTCTTATTTATTAAAAAAAAATGTTCAGGTATCTCATACTCATGCCTTTCTGGATTCTCCTTAGCTCCAGGAAGTAAATCATTGTTGATCCAAAGAACCAGGGCAAACCCTTTCTCCTCGACAGTGCAGAGTTAGACCTGTCCTGCAGTTTTAGCAAATAGGCTGAGAAGAGACATCTGCTGGGAACCATCTAGAAAGAGTCCACTAAAGAGACACACAGAAGGAAAGACTCCATTTTATGACTCTCTACATTTTGTAGCCATCTTGTGTCCATAAAAGGCAAACCAATCCACTGAGGATGATAGATCATAAAGAGAGAAAAAAGTTAGGTCATTGATGATGTCAATATGCCACTGAATTACTCAGCTCTCAAACCACTTTACCTTCAGTCTTCTAATAATGTGAAATAATAAATTTTACTCCTTGCTTAAGAAACTTTGTGTTGAATTTTCTGATTTTTGCCAGAAAGAAGTATAGAAGATATTTTTATGGGATTCCTCACACAGGATCTTAAAAAAAAAAAAAAAAAGTTTTCTTTTTCCTTGCCATGTTCCCCCTTCCTCCTAATATATTTTAATGACATGTACATCTTACAGTCATATTGAAAGGTGTTAGATGAAGTTTAAATTCTCTTTTTGGGCTCAAATTTGGATAGAAAACCTTAATTTGTGACAAAGCCTATAATAACTGGGCACATATGAGACACTCAAAGACACTATGGATTGTTTGTCTTCAAAGACATCTTAATCCTATGTCTGACTGTCCAAAAGTACAAAGCAGGAGTAGTGCAATAAAGCTAAAAATTTCAATATATAAATTTGGATGTCAAATCAAAAAAAAGCTGATTCCTTTTTACTCAATTTTATTGTAAACATAGAAGGCAATTTCAGCTAGGAAGAAATAAAAACATGCAAAACAAATAATAGAATATTTTGCCATGCACGTGAGCTAAACTGGATTGTTTAGATATTCAGTCAAAGTATATCGATACTGTAGGAGAGGTTTTTAAAAAATAAATACTTGTATGGAATCATTTTTTGTGTGTGACTGTATTATAGGTATTTAATATACAAAAAGAAGGATGCCACATAATCTTTGTCCACAGAGTGGCCACCACGTGGAGATGGCAACTGGGAGACAAGTAACTGAACAGTTACAGTGTATAGGCATAACTGAAAACTAGAGATGTACCAGGCAGTTCGTCCAGGGATGCCTAACTGTGTGAGAATTGATGGTAGTGGATTATGAGTGGGCTAGAGAAAAGAAGTTCTACATATAAGGAAGCAGTTGTTCTAAATCTTAAAGAATGCACTCAAGGAACTGCAAATAGCTACGGTAGCCAGATTGTATCCTCCATGTGGAAGTGTGGAAGGAAGTTAAGCTGGAGAGGAGTAGGAGCCAGGCTGTAAACAGGGGGAAAATAATGAGGGACTACATTGGAGTAGTGGGGAATGGGCAGTGGAATTAGCTAATTGGTAGGGTGACTATTTAACTCATTAATTGTGTCAACTAAAGTGGAATAATTTTTAGAGTGAAAGGGAGCACAATCAATAATTATTATGAATAAAAGGTATATATGGGAACTCTTTTGGGTAAACCAGGGTGCATAGCCACAATAGTCCAATTGAAATATAGTCAAGATTTCTTTATTTGACAAAATTAACAGTAAGTACATAGTGGCTGATCTTCTGGGGGTGGTGAGTGAGAATAAAGAGCATAAGATCATCTTCAGGCTTCTGGTGTAGGCAAGACTAATGGCAATTACTTTCACTGTGATAAAAAGTACAGAAGAAGGAACAGGCTCTCAGGGAGAGAAAATGAGTTATACTTTAGACATGTTGAGTTTGAGATGTTTGTAGGAAATCTAAGTAGCCCTGTCTATAGAAATTTGAAATGTGAATTACAAAATCAACAGGGAGATGTTCAGTACTAAGATAAGAATTCAGGAATCATTAAAATAAGATGGAAGTTGAAGCTGTAGGGAGGGTTAATTTTGCCTTCTTTCCCCACTATATACAGCAAGAGAAGATAACCAAAGAAAGAATTCTCATGAATAACAAAAAATATATATATGTGTCATATAAAAGAAGAGAATCCCATACAGAGATGTCATACGGGAAACTGAAAAACGTATCAGAGATATGAAGAAACCAAATAAGGAAAGGTGCAATGGAAAAAAAGATGAGAGTTATTTCAGGATGGTTGCTAGACAGACATCTTTAGTTTTGTCTAGATGTCTATTCCCTTCATCTGGTAACAGAGGTTCCTTACGTCTGAGAACCCCATCCTTGTGCTCCCTGACTCACACATGCAGGCATACACACATTCACATTCAGCACCAGGGTTGATTATTTGATGTCAGTTATTATAGCCCACTCCTCCCAGGTAATGATGACCAATTCAAGGGTAGTCTTGTGACTTAAATCTATTTCTCCCAGGTATTTTAATCTTGACTGAACTGGCACATGGAAACATGGTAGTGAGAGGCGAATCATTCCAATATCAGAGTTCAAAAGACTGTCCATGAGCTCCTGACTGAGATCTATGGCTTATATCTGATTCCTGTACTTCTTAAGACCTGGTTATTCTGTTTTTCCTTAGATTCTGTGAGTTTACTGGTAACTTTAAAATAAATGCTCTTTTTTTCCCTTGATTTGGCTTTCGCAGAATTGGTTTCTTTTGCTTACAATCAAAGAACTCCAAATGACGCTAAAATCAGTAACTGGAAGAGAAGTATTACATGTAATGGATTCTAACAAGTTATTGGTTGAGTGGAAGTGGGGTAGAGGAAAATTAAGTTTCCTCTCCTAGACAGAGACATCTGCAAACTTCTTAAAATAGCCACAAAGCATCTGATTAGCTTATTAGCTGTTGTGTTTTGTAAATTAGAATGTGTGAAAATGAAAATGGAGCTTTAATATAGTTGGTATGAAAAAAGTCAGGGTGTTGGAATGTATAGGTTTCTTTATGTAGTCTTCACTGTGGTTCTACACAAAGGGAAATACGTTAGTCTGAACTGGTTTATGTGGAAGCAGAGAAGTAAGGCCATGTAGTTTTCCCAAGGGAGGTCATTTATGAATTTGGCTAGCAGTTTAAGGTGGTTGAATGTTTGTTAACCATTTCCCTTGTAGAATGGAAAATCCAGATTCTGTTCCCTCACTAAAATTGATGTGAACCTAAAAGGGAGCAAGGAGATTTGGTGGTAGATAAATCTGGGAACAAAAATACCTAAAGAAGGTAATGGAGAAAAACTGACCACCTAGTTTTCTACCACAGACCTCCTTCTGCTTGATAAATACAAATTATTATCACTAATGTAAAAGAAAGAAATCCACTGGTGTTTGGCCTAGTGGCAAGGGGGGATATTAGATTAAGAGTGCTTTACAATTGCTGCTTATTGCTTAGTATTTTTATCCAGAGGCAGATACAGGATAGCACTTAGGTTCATAAATGTTGACTTATCAAAAACTCTTGAGTTTGGTTACTAAATCAGGAGTCACAAAAATACAAATAACTCACAGTTGTGTAAAATCATAAAGAAGTTTATACAGCCAAGGAATCCCCAAACCTGCCAAATAGAGGCTTGTGTTTGCTCAACGTCCACACAATTTCCTGGTTTCTGAATCCAACCACCAGAAATTGATCTGCTAAAGCAGAAAAGTCTCCAAAGGGAACATACTCGCCATTTCCCATCTTTTATGTGACAATAGAGGGCAAAAGATAAGGAGAAGCCTTCCTTGTAGCCAAATACAGCCATGTCAGTTGACCAAGGGGCTCATTCCTCTGCTAGGGCAGAGAGACTTTGCTGTCTTTGACCTTCAGAATATGCTATATGTCCTCACACAATTCCTCAAACACATCAGTCTCTTTTCCATCTATATCTTTGTATACCCCATTCCCTCTGTAAATCTTTTTTTCTCTTTATTTCCCAAGACAATCCTATGCTTTCTTTAAATCCCAGCATATGAATGATCTTCCCAAAGCTCAAACCTCCCTAATCCCAACTCCTGCCTGGATCTGATGATGCTGATACTGACCAGGTTTCTTGGCCTTCTCCAGTCAATAGAAATTGATAAGAGACCAGACAAGAAATTCAGGCAAGGCTTTACTGAGGCCCCTGCTGTAGCATGGGGGAAGCAAGAACAAGTAACAGGTTCCCTTGCTCACTTGCTACCCGAGGGTGGGGAGAGCTGGTTCCTTATATGGAATGAGTGTAAGTGTGGCTTAGGTGGTTTGCCCACACCTTTGGTGGTGTTGAGTGCAGGGGGCATGTGCAGTACCCTGCTTTTACTTCCAGCTCTTCAGAAGTGGTAGTTGGGTTTTATTTATTTATTTTCAGTCTTTTTGTATCTTCTTGCCATAATTTGCCCCAGCTGTGCATGCATGCAGTTATTTTTAATCCCTTATAGTTTCTTTGTATTTTGTTGCCTGAGGAGAAGTGCAAGCATTGCAGCACTGCAGCAAAGGGTCGCAGGTCCAGCCTGTCTCAATGCCCCAACTCTGTGCTCCTGCTGCAGCTAGTGCATTTCTGTACTTCCATAACTTTTTTTTTTTGTTTTCTTTTGGCTATACAGTCCTTCTTTCCATCTTGAAACTATGAATAACTTTAGGTCAGCGTAAGTTGCATTTCCCTTTGTTTTTCCAAGGCTTGGTCCAATTTCTGCCTTCAAAAATTACAAATTACAGATATTATTAAGTACTCAACAAATGCTTTTTGAATGAATGAAAACACCAATCAGTATAGCCTATTTATTCAAGAAGATTTGTTGTGAAAGAAATGAGTGTACATTTAGTAATGAATAATTAATGTGAGATTAATTAAGCTCTCACCACATCCTAGGTACTCTTTCATGAGCTTTTTATTTTATTAACTCAGTGAGTCCTCAAAAAGATCCTTTCTTAAAGTAGCTACAATTATTCTCCACAGTTTACTGTCGAGGAAAGTGAAGGACAAAGTTAAATAACTTACCTTAAGTTATACAATTAACAGGTGTCAGAGCAAAATTTATTTCTCGGTAGTCTGACTTCTTACCCAGCTTTATTAACCAGTACTTTACACTGCCTTTCTTGACCATAAGGAAACCAGGTGCAAAGTCCATTTATTTTTAAATGTTTAAAACCAGCAGGTTGTTTGTGTTTTATCCATCTAGGTTTTTGGTATTATCTAGAAAGCTTATTTGTACCTTAGGAAGCTTAAAATTTAAACTGTCAATTATATTCTACAAGACCAGAAGTGTTTTTTGTATTCTGTCTGACATATAAGAATATGCCAAAACAAATCAGATCATAAGTCAGGCAAATATTACCATAAACACTTGTGTAAAGTTAGTGATTTTTGAATACGTCATAGAAATATTTCCAACAAAAATTACAGACATTTTTTTTTTGTGATTGTAGCACTAGAGTTTCTTCAGAATTAAGTAAACTTGGCTGTGTTAACTAGTTATTGGTTCTTTCGACTAAACTTTGATTAATTAATAATGATAAAAAGAAAAAAACTAAAGGTTCATATACTTTTAAAGTAAAACAAACTAATTGGCGAAAAATTAGTTTGAACTGATTGGTTGGGTTAAGCTGACTGGTTAATTACTGTCATTTACTTTCTGACTTTATAATCCTGCAAAACTTTCTCTAGTCTCAACATCATTTCAAACTAATCTATTTTATTGAATTATAAAATAAATGTAGATTTTCACTGTCAAAAACTATGATAAAAATAAGAGCTGATATTTTGAGATTTTTCTTCCAATCTTTATTTTTTTAAATTTAGAGTTATAGATACATTGATAGATAAATGTATTTAGATAGACACAGACATACATACAGTGAAAGTATCTATTTTTAGACATCTTTTTTTATAGACATCTTAAATTTTCACTTAAAATAAAAATTTTCCATATCATTAAATACTGTTAAAGTTTATCAAATAGAATATTCTATGAGTACATCTTAATTAATACTATTCCTCTATTGCTGTACATTCAGGTCATATTCAGGATTTATTTTTATGGCCAGATAAATGATAATATTTCTATGCATCTATCTTTGTTAATGGTTCAGATTATTACTTGGGGATTATCTTTTTAAAATTGGAATTACTGGGTCGAAGGGTATACAGGTTTTTAAGCTATATATATATATATATATATATATATATATAATTTAATAAATAAATAAATTTAGTTAGTTAGTTAGTTAGTTATGGCTGCGTTGGGTCTTCGTTGCTGCCCACAGGCTTTCTCTAGTTGCGGCGAGCAGGGGCTACTCTTCGTTGCGGTGTGCGGGCTTCTCATTGCAGTGGTTTTTCTCGTGGTGGAGCATGGGCTCTAGGCGCACGGGCTTCAACAGTTGTGGCTTGCTGGCTCTAGAGTGCAGGCTCAGTAGTTGTGGTGCACGGGCTTATTTGCTCCACAGCATGTGGGATCTTCCCTGACCAGGTATTGAACTGATGTCCCCTGAATTGAAAGGCAGATTCTTAACCACTGCACCACCAGGGAAGTCCCAAGGCTTATTTATATATATTTAATTTTTTTTTTAAATTACTTTTCAGGAAGAGTGTACAAAATTGCTGAATCACCAGAAGGGTATGAGAATGTCCATTTCACACTCTTGCCTACAGTGAGAAATATAAAAAATTACTTGCTGGAGATCTTAGGGAAGATGGCGGAAGAGTAAGACGTGGAGATCACCTTCCTCCCCACAGATACACCAGAAATACATCTACACGTGGAACAGCTCCTACAGAACACCTACTGAACGCTGGCAGAAGACCTCAGACCTCCCAAAAGGCAAGAAAGTCCCCATGTACCTGGGTAGGGCAAAAGAAAAAAGAATAAACAGAGACAAAAGGATAGGGATGGGACCTGCACCAGTGGGAGGGAGCCGTGAAGGAGGAAAGGTTTCCACACACCAGGAAACCCCTTAGTGGGCAGAGACTGTGGGTGGCGGAGGGGGAAAGCTTCAGAGCTACGGAGGAGAGCGCAGCCACAGGGGTGCAGGGGGCAAAGCGGAGAGATTCCCGCACAGAGGATAGGTGCCGACCCGCACTCACCAACACGAGAAGATTGTCTGCTCACCCGCCGGGGCGGGCGGGGCTGGGAGCTGAGGCTCGGGCTTCCATTGGAGCGCAGGGAGAGGACTGGTGTTGGCGGCGTAAACACAGCCTGCAGGGGGTTAGTGCACCACAGCTAGTCGGGAGGGAGTCTGGGGAAGTCTGGACCTGCCAAAGAGGCAAGAGACTTTTTCTTCCCTCTTTGTTTCCTGGTGTGCGAGGGGAGGGGATTAAGAGCACTGCTTAAAGGAGCTACAGAGACTGGCGTGAGCCGCAGCTAAAAGCGCGGACCCCAGAGACAGGCATGAGATGCTAAGGCTGCTGCTGCCGCCACCAAGAAGCCTGTGTGAAAGGCCACTATCCACACCCCCCTTCCGGGGAGCCTGTGCAGCCCGCCACTGCCAGGGTCCCGGGATCCAGGGACAACTTCCCTGGGAGAATGCATGGCATGCCTCAGGCTGGTGCAACGTCACACCGGCCTCTGCCGCCGCAGGCTCCCCCTGAACTCCATACCCCACCCTCCCCACAGCCTGAGTGAGCCACAGTCCCCGAAGCAGCTGCTCCTTTAACCCCGTCCTGAGCGAAGAACAGACGTCCTCCAGCTACCTACACTCAGAGGCGGGGCCAAATCCAAAGCTGAGCCCCGGGAGCTGTGAGAACAAAGAAAAGAAAGGGAAATGTCTCCCAGCAGCCTCAGAAGCAGCAGATTAAAGCTCCACAATCAACTTAATGTACCCTGCACCTGTGGAATACATGAATAGACAATGAATCATCCCAAATTAAGGAGGTGGACTTTGAGACCAAGATTTATGATTTTTTTCCCTTTTCCTCTTTTTGTGAGTGAGTATGTGTATGCTTCTGTGTGAGATTTTGTCTGTATAGCTTTGCTTCCACCATTTGTCCTAGGGTTCTATCTGTCCATTTTTTTGGTTTGTTTTTCTTTTTTTCTTTAAAAATGTTTTTTTCTTAATAATTATTTTTTATTTTAATAACTTTATTTTATTGTAACTTACTTTATTTTATTTTAGTTTATCTTCTTTCTTTCCTTCTTTTCTTCCTTCCCTCCCTCCCTCCTTTCTTTCTTTCTTTCTTTCTTACTCATTTTTCTCCCTTTTATTCTGAGCCGTGTGGATGAAAGGATCTCGGTGCTGCAGCCAGGAGTCAGTGCTGTGCCTCTGAGGTGGGAGAGCCAACTTCAGGTCACTGGTCCACAAGAGACCTCCCATCTCCACATAATATCAAACGGCAAAAATCTCCCAGAGATCTCCATCTCAACAACAGCATGCAGCTTCACTCAATGACCAGCAAGCTACAGTGCTGGACACCCTATGCCAAACAACTAGCAAGACAAGAACACAACCCCATCCATTAGCACAGAGGCTGCCTAAAATCATAATAAGGCCACAGGCACCCCAAAACACACCACCAGACGTGGACCTGCCCAACAGAGAGACAAGATCCAGCCTCATCCACCAGAAAACAGGCACTAGTCTCCTCTACCAAGAAGTGTACACAACCCACTGAACCAACTTTAGCCACTGGGAACAGACACCAAAAACAACGGGAACTACGAACTTGCAGCCTGCAAAAAGGAGACCCCAAACACAGTAAGTTAAGCAAAATGAGAAGTCAGAAAAACACACAGCAGATGAAGGAGCAAGATAAAAACCCATCAGACCAAACAAATGAAGAGGAACTACGCAGTCTACCTGAAAAAGAATTCAGAATAATGATAGTAAAGTTGATCCAAAATCTTGGAAATAGAATAGACAAAATGCAAGAAACATTTAACAAGGACCTAGAAGAATAAAGATGAAACAAGCAATGATGAACAACACAATAAATTAAATTAAAAATACTATAGTTAGGATCAATAGCAAAATAACTGAGGCAGAAGAACAGATAAGTGACCTGGAAGATATAATAGTGGAAATAACTACTGCAGAGCACAATAAAGAAAAAAGAATGAAAAGAACTGAGGACAATCTCAGAGACCTCTGAGACAACATTAAATGCACCAACATTCGAATTATAGGGGTTCCAGAAGAAGAAGAGAAAAAGAGAGGGACTGAGAAAGTATTTGAAGAGATTATAGTTGAAAACTTCCCTAATATGGGAAAGGAAATAGTTAATCAAGTCCAGGAAGCACAGAGAGTCCCATACAGGATAAATCCAAGGAGAAATACACCAAGACACATATTAATCAAACTGTCAAAAATTAAATACAAAGAAAACATATTAAATGCAGCAAGGGAAAAACAACAAATAACACACAAGGGAATCCCCATAATGTTAACAGCTGATCTTTCAGCAGAAACTTTGCAAGCCAGGAGGGACTGGCAGGACATATTTAAAGTGATGAAGGAGAAAAATCTACAACCAAGATTACTCTACCCAGCAAGGATCTCATTCAGATTTGATGGAGAAATTAAAATCCTTACAGACAAGCAAAAGCTGAAAGAGTTCAGCACCACCAAACCAACTTTACAACAAATGCTAAAAGAACTTCTCTAGGCAAGAAACACAAGAGAAGGAAAATACCTACAATAACAAACCCAAAACAATTTAGAAAATGGGAATAGGAACATACATATCGATAATTACCTTAAATGTAAATGGACTAAATGCTCCCACCAAAAGACACAGATGGGCTGAATGGATACAAAAACAAGACCCATATATATGCTGTCAACAAGAGACCCACTTCAGACCTAGAGACACATACAGACTGAAAGTAAGGGAATGAAAAAAGATATTCCATGCAAACAGAAACCGAAAGAAAGCTGGAGTAGCAATTCTCATATCAGACAAAAGAGACTTTAAAATAAAGACTATTAGAAGAGACAAAGAAGGACACTACATAATGATCAAGGGATCGATCCAAGAAAAACATATAACAATTGTAAATATTTATGCACCCAAAATATGAGCACCTCAATATATAAGGCAAATACTAACAGCCATAAAAGGGGAAATCGACAGTAACACATTCATAGTAGGGGACTTTAACACCCCACTTTCACCAATGGACAGATCATCCAAAATGAAAATAAATAAGGAAATACAAGCTTTAAATGATACATTAAACAAGATGGACTTGATTGATATTTATAGGACATTCCATCCAAAAACAACAGAATACACATTTTTCTCAAGTGCTCATGGAACATTCTCCAGGATAGATCATATCTTGGGTCACAAATCTAGCCTTGGTAAATTTAAGAAAATTGAAATTTTATCAAGTATCTTTTCAGACCACAATGCTATGAGAGTAGCTATCAATTACAGGGAAAGAGCTGTAAAAAATACAAACACATGGAGGCTAAACAATACACTACTTAATAACGATGTGATCACTGAGGAATACAAAGAGGAAATAAAAAAATACCTAGAAACAAATGAGAATAGAGACACGATGACCTAAAACCTATGGGATGCAGTAAAACCAGTTCTAAGAGGAAAGTTTATAGAAATACAATCCTACCTTAAGAAACAGGAAACATCTCGAATAAACAACCTAACTTTGCACCTAAAGCAATTAGAGAAAGAAGAACAAAAAAAAACCCAAAGTTAGCAGAAGGAAAGAAATCATAAAGATCACATCAGAAATAAATGAAAAAGAAATGAAGGAAATGATACCAAGATCAATGAAACTAAAAGCTGGTTCTTTGAGAAGATAAACAAAATTGATAAACCATTAGCCAGACTCATCAAGAAAAAAAAGGAAAACACTCAAATCAATAGAATTAGAAATGAAAAGGGAGAAGCAACAACTGACAAGGCAGAAATACAAAAGATCATGAGAGATTACTACAAGCAACTGTATGTCAATAAAATGGACAACCTGGAAGAAATGGACAAATTCTTAGAAATGCACAACCTTCCAAGACTGAATCAGGAAGAAATAGAAAATATGAACAGACCAATCACAAGCACTGAAATTGAAACTGTGATTAAAAATCTTCCAAAAAACAAAAGCCCAGGACCAGATGGCTTCACAGGCGAATTCTATCAAACATTTAGAGAAGAGCTAACACCTATCCTTCTCAAACTCTTCCAAAATATAGCAGAGGGAGGAACACTCCCAAACTCATTCTACAAGGCCACCATCACCTTGTTACCAAAACCAGACAAGGATGTCACAAAGAAAGAAAACTACAGGTCAATATCACTGATGAACATAGATGCAAAATTCCTCAACAAAATACTAGCAAACAGAATCCACCAGCACATTAAAAGTATCATACACCATGATCAAGTGGGGTTTATTCCAGGAATGTAAGTATTCTTCAGTATACACAAATCAATCAGCGTGATACACCATATTAACAAATTGAAGGAGAGAAACCACATGATCATCTCAATAGATGCAGAGAAAGATTTTGACAAAATTCAACACCAATTTATGATAAAAACCCTGCAGAAAGTAGGCATAGAGGGAACTTTCCTCAACATAATAAAGGCCAAATATGGCAAACCCACAGCCAACATCGTCCTCAATGGTGAAAAACTGAAACCATTTCCACTAAGATCAGGAACAAGACAAGGTTGCCCACTCTCACCACACTTATTCGACATAGTTTTGGAAGTTTTAGCCACAGCAATCAGAGAAGAAAAGTAAATGAAAGAATCCACATTGGAAAAGAAGATGTAAAGCTGTCACTGTTTGCAAATGACATGATAATATACATAGAGAATCCTAAAGATGCTACCAGAAAACTACTAGAGCTAATCAATGAATTTGGTAAAGTAGCAGGATACAAAATGAATGCACAGAAGTCTCTGGCATTCCTATACACTAATGATGAAAAATCTGAAAGTGAAGTCAAGAAAACACTCCCATTTACCATTGCAACACAAATAATAAAATATCTAGGAATAAACCTACCTAAGGACACAAAAGAACTGTATGCAGAAAATTATAAGACACTGATGAAAGAAATTAAAGATGATACAAATAGATGGAGAGATATACCATGTTCTTGGATTGGAAGAATCAACATTGTGAAAATGACTGTACTACCCAAAGCAATCTACAGATTCAATGCAATCCTTATCAAACTACCACTGGCATTTTCACAGAACTAGAACAAAAAGTTTCACAATATGTATGGAAACACAAAAGAACCCGAACAGCCAAAGCAATCTTGAGAATGAAAAACAGAGCTGGAGGAATCAGCCTCCCTGACTTCAGACTTTACTACAAAGCTACAGTAATCAAGACAGTATGGTACTGGCACAAAAACAGAAATATTGATCAATGGAACAGGATAGAAAGCCCAGAGATAAACCCACGCACTTATGGTCACCTTATCTTTGATAAAGGAGGCAGGAATGTACAGTGGAGAAAGGACAGCCTCTTCAATAAGTGGTGCTGGGAAAACTGGACAGCTACATGTAAAAGTATGAAATTAGATCACTCCCTAACACCATACACAAAAATAAGCTCAAAATGGATTAAAGACCTAAATGTAAGGGCAGAAACTATCAAACTCTTAGAGGAAAACATAGGCACGACACTCTATGACATAAATCACAGCAAGATCTTTTTTGACCCACCTCCTAGAGAAATGGAAATAAAAACAAAAATAAACAAATGGGACCTAATGAAACTTCAAAGCTTTTGCACAGCAAAGGGAACCATAAACAAGACCAAAAGACAACACTCAGAACGGGAGAAAATATTTGCAAATGCAAAATATTTGAATGAAACAACTGACAAAGGATTAATCTCCAAAATTTATAAGCAGCTCATGCAGCTCAATAAGAAAAAACAAACAACCCAATCCAGAAATGGGCAGAAGACCTAAACAGACATTTCTCCAAAGAAGATATACACACTGCCAACAAACACATGAAAGAATGCTCAACATCATTAATCATTACAGAAATACATATCAAAACTACAATGAGACATCATCTCACACCAGTCAGAATGGCCATCATTAAAAAATCTACAAACAATAAATGCTGGAGAGGGTGTGGAGAAAAGGGAACACTCTTGCACTGCTGGTGGGAATGTGAATTGGTACAGCCACTATGGAGAACAGTATGGAGTTTCCTTAAAAAAACTACAAGTAGAACTACCATATGACCCAGCAATCCCACTACTGAGCATATACCCTGAGAAAACCATAATTCAAAAAGAGTCATGTACCAAAATGTTCATTGCAGCTCTATTTACAATAGCCAGGAGGTGGAAACAACTTAAGTGTCCATCATCAGATGAATGGATAAAGAAGATGTGGCACATATATACAATGGAATATTACTCAGCCATAAAAAGAAACGAAATTGAGCTATTTGTAATGAGGTGGATAGACCTAGAGTCTGTCATGCAGAGTGAAGTAAGTCAGAAATAGAAAGACAAATACCATATGCTAACACATATATATGGAATTTAAGAAAAAAAAATGTCATGCAGAACCTAGGGGTAAGACAGGAATAAAGACACAGACCTACTAGAGAATGGACTTGAGGATATGGGGAGGGTGAAGGGTAAGCTGTGAAAAAGCGAGAGAGTGGCATGGACATATATACACTACCAAACGTAAAATAGATAGCTAGTGATAAGCAGCCGCATAGCACAGGGAGATCAGCTCGGTGCTTTGTGACCACTCTCAACCACTGCGCCACCAGGGAAGTCCCTCCAGTTGTTTTTTTAAATTGAGGTGTAATTAACATAAAATATTATATTAGTGTCATGTGTACAACATAGTGATTCAATAATTTTATACTTTATGAATTGATAATCCCAATAAGTCCATTTGCCATCTATCACCATACAAAGTTGTCACAATATTATTGGCTGTTTAGAATATAAGTATTTACTCAAAATACTGATTTAAAATGAAAGAAATTGAGCAACTGTGCTCTTTAGTGATTTTGTATTTCAAATATTCTGCTGAGTACAGAGTTAAAAATAAGGTCTGGGGGCTTCCTTGGTGATGCAGTGGTTGAGAGTCCGCCTGCCGATGCAGGGGACACGGGTTCGTGCCCCAGTCCGGGAAGATCCCACATGCTGCGGAGCAGCTGGGCCTGTGGGCCATGCGCATCCGGAGCCTGTGCTCCACAATGGGAGAGGTCATAACAGTGAGAGGCCCACGTACTGCAAAAAAAATATAATAATAAAATAGGGTCTGGACTTCAGTTTTCTGCTCTAATCATTGTCTTTATTCAAAGAAAATTCTAAGCAATTAAAATGCTATCACTTGCAAGTCCAATAGAAGCAAATCCTGTGGCTCTGATATATTTGTTGTTTATTTTAAGGTGTGATTCTGCTCTGAGAGAAGTTCACATTTACCAAAATATTGGCAAATCTCTCATCTTCAACCTATAGAAACAATTTTCAGATATGCAAAATATAGTTGTTTGTAAATAGTAGAGAGAATTGAGTTTGGTTTTATAAACTACTAAAATTATATTCTAAACTGGGAAATAATTTAATTAGCCTTTTTTACAAAGAGAATGTAATGAAATAATACATGCTCAATATATTGACATAAATGTCAAATAAATGACAAAACCAAATACATTATAATCTAACTAAATTTACTTAACCTTCCTCAATATTCATATTTTTTGTTCTTATATGTTTTTTCTTGTTTATATGTTGTATATATCATGTCATTGTACAATTGCAAAGTTAAGACTTTACCCTGTCCTAATTTAAGTGGTAGATATTTTTGCCTGTTTTCAGTATATACAAAAAAATTTGAACTCAAACATTATATTGTTTTTATCATCTCATCTTTCAGTTAGAGTCATATTACAACAATCCCGTGTGACTGTTGAAATGGAGACATTGGAAAAGACAATTCATTAGGCTTATAAATACTGTCAAATACTTTTTCAATGGAATATTAATTTACTGTATCCTAAAGTAAGAGTAATACACCACGAAATAGGAGATTTGGGTCTCGCAAAATAATACTTCATGTGCTAACAATAAAAATAATATAATTTTAACATGTATAATTCATATTTAGGCACTTACCATGACAAATAGTTTCTTGAAATTATTTTTAGAAGCAAATGAACATAATCTCTAAAGCAGAAGAAGTGCTCAAAATATGTGCAATGCTGTACCCAGCACACAGTTGGTGAATCAGTAAGAAAATGACACAGTGACAGTATAAATGTTGTTGGAAAGTTTGGGGCTATATCCGTCAGTACTGGTCCTTTCCGATGTGAGGACAATAAGCTTAAGCACCTCAAACCTGTTTCCTTAACTAATCTGGTTGGCTGGGCAGGTTCCTCCTTTGTCCTCACATCTCCATGAGTCACATTCTCAAAACCACACCCTTGAAGGAAGAAAATGACCTTTGCTTACTCAGCAACGTTGTTCTTCCTCTAAGATGCACCTTCTCTATTCCAATCACCACCACTAATCTAGTTGAAAGTCTTAGTAGCTCTCAGATTACTGCAGCAGTTTTCTAATTGGTCATATTATTTCCAGTCTCATATCTAATATCTATCAGATTCATTTATTTAAAAAATAAATCCAACCATAACATCTCCTTAGTTTAAATTCTTCAGGAAAAACTGGAACTCTCATACATTGTTGCTGGGGATGTAAAATGGTGTAGCTACTTTGGAAAAAGGTTTGGCAGTTTCTTAAAAAGTTGAGCATAAATTTACCATGTGACCCACAAATTTTATCCCCAAATATCCACCCAAGAGAAATAAAAACATAAGTCTATACAAGGACTTAGATGTGAATGTTTGTAAAAGCATTATTCATAATAACCAGAAAATAGAAACAATCTAAATGTCCATCAACTGGTGAATAGATAAACAAATTATGGTACATCCATATCATGGAATATTATTTGACAATGCAAAAGAATAAACTACTGACACATGTTACAGCATAGGTGAACCTAAAAAAACCTTAGGCTAAATGAGAGAAGCCAGATGCAAATGACTAGGTATTGTATGATTCCATTTATGTAAAATGTCTATAAATGGCAAGTCTGGATACAGAATGGATACACAAAGCAGATTGGTGTTTTCCTGGGTCTGGGGGCAGGAATGGGGAGTGACAGAAAATTGTTATGAGGGGATATTTTGGAGTGATTGAAATAGTCTAAAAATAGGATTGTGTTGATGATTGCACAACTCTATAAATTTAATAAAACTCATTTAATTATACACTTAAAAATGTGAATTTTCAGGCATGTAATTGATATCTCGATAACACTATTTAAAGAAACCAGCAAGGGGGGATTCCAGGCATATATGGGGACAAGGGGTATATGAGAAATCTCTGTATCTTCCCCTAAATTTTGCTGTGACCCTGAAAAAAGTCCTAACTAAGGAAAAAAACATTAAATAGAAAAGAATATGGTGAACATTTTTTCAAAGAAAATAAAACAAAGACTCTTGAAGAGAAATTTAATAATGGAAAAATATCTAAAACAAAATTCAACAAGCAGCTCTTCAGGAGGTCCTGACCCCAGGATACAGCTTAGGTTCCTATATATTATTTACAGGATGCTCCTCACTCTTGTCTCTTGCCTTCCTTTCCACTCATACTTAATTGTGGTATTGCTGGTTATTCCTTGCACCTTTTAGGCTGTTTCTTGAGTCTAAGCCTTTGCTCATTCCCCTGTACATGAAATGCCACTCCTCACTAATCCTCCCACCCCACCCCAAATCCTGTATCAAGCGTGCTTCTTATTCATCTTCAGAAAAACTTACCTTGATCTCCATGCTATCCCTCCAACTCTCTCCCTAATCTCAGAGTGAAGTATTCTCCCTAATGTTCCCATAATACCTCCAAATACTGTACAACATACATTTACACAGTTGTTTATTTATGAGACTGCCTCCTTCTTTAGACTCTGAGTTTATAATTGTTAGTTTTGATATCTTTAGAACCTAGCACAGTGTCTGGCACCAAATAAGTGCTCAAACTGTTTGTGGAATAATGAATTAATATATGTATGGATGATAGAGATTAAGAGTCAGTATTTGTGGGGCACTGTCATCTAACCTGACATGAACTACTTCTTCATCCTTATTTTTGGCAGCTGAATTCCAGGGGAGATGACACAATGACATCTATATGAGATCACAGGTTAAAACATTTCATTTATGAACCCACATCAGTTCATGTTTTCCAAAATGTGAAATGGCACTCTTTTGACCAAATCCATCACTTACACATAGGATGGATCAAGTGTATGCGTGTGACTCGCAATGATGATAGATCACATTGCCTAACAGGCTGTCAGTTCCCAACATGATTTACAGTTCACAGTAGGGACCACAAGGGGAGATGGATGGCTACTTGGGGACCACCTGTTACAGGTGTGGACTGCAGTATCCTTTTCAGCTGTTATGAAATAACCTCATCAGGAGGATTTGGAAGCTAGTCAATAGGCAGTGGGTAAACAAATATGCCAGGCAAACTAAACACCACCAAATGATGGATTTCAGACATGGGAGTTCAGATAAAGCTAGAAGTTTCACACTGCTTCATTTCATATTACTAGAAACATGTAGGAGATTGTGACATTACTAAATCCTGCTGTACATTGAAATGAAGCCACAAAGATGAATACTATTCCCTAGGGCAGGAATACCAAGCCAATACCATTCTACACATAATAAGTTATTTGTTTGTTTCAAGGCTCTAAGTATAATGATTGAAAACAAAATGTATAGCAAATATTCTAATACAAATTGTAAACAGAAACATGTTATTTATTCATAACCCCACAATAAAACATAGTAAGAAAATATTTAGAAAAGGGTCAAAGGAACAATGTGCAAGTTGAAGGAACAATGTACAACCCTATTATGTTTTAGTGTGAACTCACAGATTGTTGAGTAGAATTCCACGCGACCCAGTAGAGCTATGTATTTCAGATTTGTGGAGAGAACAGTGATGTCTTCCTAAAAGCGCATTGAGAGGATGGAGTCAAGATGGTGGTATGGGAAGATGCAGACTTTGCATCTCCCCACAACTAAGGTGCCTGCAGGACGAAGGTGGGGAATCTCGATGCCCAAGGAGATGGAAGGAAAACCGAAGTAAACTGATAGAATGTGGGGGGACTGAGGGGGAAGGAGAAGTAGAAGCCAGACAGGACCAGCACCGTTGAGGCATGGCTGAGAGGGGGGAGGGTTTTCCATGCCTGGAGGGACCCCAGGGGCTCGAATCAAGGGGGAGCACACCCAGCGTATCCCCTGCCCAATTGGCCAAGGAAGTCTGCCTGGCTATGAGGTCGGATTCTATGCCCTCAGAGGCCCATTCTGGTCCTGGGGGTCCTGGGGGTGTAGGAAGGAGGCTGGAGGAGAACAGGAGAGGCAGGCCGGAGGGGCCCTCAAAGACAGGAGGAGCAGGAAAGGAGCAAAGGGCATTTGCCTAACCCACTTGAGCCCAGGAAGCCTGCTGAGCTCCCAGACCAGGTCCCCCACCCTCCAAAGCCCCCTCCAGGCCCCGCCAGGCCTCTTATGTCCTGGGGACATAAGAGGGAGGCCTCCAGCAGAGCAGGAGAGGCAGGCAGGAGGGGCCCTTCAGGACCAGAGGAGAAGAGAGGAGGGAGATTTCTCCACCCACTAGATCCCAGGAAGACTGCTAGACTCCTAGAAGGGGTCCCCCATCTTCTGAGACCAGAAGCAGGAGGCACACCTGGGTCCCTTCTGTTCTATTGAGCCTAAGCCCCACCTCCCACATCCTCCAGGCCTTTTTCTAGCCCTGTGGGTCCTAAGCATAGGCCCCAACCACTGACCAAACCCCACCCCTGCTTAGGCCCCACCCTCCACAGCCAAGGCCTTTTCCACCTTCTTTTCTTTTTTCTCCTCCTCTTTTTTAATATTGTGGTTCTGTTTTACCTTCTGGTTTCATCTATATTTTTATTTTTGTATTTTTTCTAACATATCTGTTAGTTTCTTAGTCTAATTTTATTTTTTACTTTGTTATTCTTTTTTTTTTTTTGCTGCCCCACATGGCTTAAGGGACCTTGGTTCACAAGCCCTGGGGTTGGGACAAAGCTCCTCTAGAGGGAGCTCTGAGTCCAAACCACTGGACTAACAGAAAACCTCAGACACTGGGAATATTAATCAGAGTGAAGTCTCCCAGAGCTCATCATCTCAGCACCAAGACCCAGCTCTACCCAACAGCCTACAAACTCCAGTGTTGGAAGCCTCAGGACAAACAACCAGTAAGATAGAAACACAATCTCCCTCATTAAAAAAAAAGAAAAAAAAGTGAGATGACAAAAAGTATGTCACAGAAGAAGGAGCAAGGTAAAAATGTAAAAGACCAAATAAATGAAGAGGAAATAGGCAATCTACCTGGAAAAGAATTCAAAGTAATGATAGTAAAGATGATCCAGAATCTCAGAAATAGAATGGAGGTGCAGATTGAGAAAATACAAGAAATGTTTAACAAGGATCTAGAAGAACTAAAGAACAAACAAACAGAGATGAACAACACAATAACTTAAATGAAAAATACACTAGAGAGAAGCAATAATGGAATAACTGAGTCAGAAGAAACATCTGAGCTGGAAGACAGAATGGTGGAAATGACTGCTGAGGGGCAGAATAAAGAAAAAAAAATGAAAAGAATTGAAAACAATCTCGGAGACCTCTGGGACAACACTAAATGCACCAACATTTGAATTATAGGAATCCCAGAAGAAGAAAAGAAAAAGAAAGGGTCTGAGAAAATATTTGAAGAGATTATAGTGGAAAACTTCTTTAACATGGGAAAGGAAATAGTCACCCAAGTCCAGGAAGCACAGAGAGCCCCATACAGGATAAACCCTAGGAGAAACACACCCAGACACATATTAATCAAATTGAAAAACAATAAATTCAAAGAAAAAATATTAAAAGCAGCAAGGGAAAAACAAAAATAACATACAAAAGAATTCCCATAAGGTTTTCAACTGATTTTCCAGCAGAAACTCTGCAGGCCAGAAGGGAGTGGCAGGATATACTTAAAGTGATGAAAGGGAAAAACCTACAACCAAGATTATTCTACCCAGCAAGCATCTCATTCAGATTTGACAGAGAAATCAAAAGATTTTCAGACAAGCAAAATCTAAGAGAATTCAGCACCACCAAACCAGCTTTACAACAAATGCTAAAGAAACTTCTCCAGACAGGAAACACAAGAGAAGAAAAAGACCCACAAAAACAAACCTAAAACAATTAAGAAAATGGTAATAGGAGCATACATATTGATAATAACCTTGAATGTAAATAGATTAAATGCCCCAACCAAAAGACACAGACTGGTTGAATGGATACAAAAACAAGACCCAAATATATACTGTATATAAGAGACCCACTTCACACTTAGGGACACATACAGACTGAAAGTGAGGGATGAAAAAGATACTCCATGAATGGAATCAAAAGCTGGAGTAGCATTACTCATATCAGATAAAATAGACTTTAAAATAAAATCTTTTACAAAAGACAAGGAAGGACACTACATAATGATCAAGGGATCAATCCAAGAAGAAGATATAACAATTATAAATGTTTATGCACCCAACATAGGAGCACTTCAATACCTTAGGCAAATGCTAACAACATGAAAGGGGAAATCAACAGTAACACAATAATAGTAGTGGACTTTAATACCCCACCTACACCAATGGACAGATCATCCAAACAGAAAATAAATAAAGAAACACAAGCTTTAAATGACACAATAGACCAAGTAGATTTAATTGATATTTATAGAACATTCCACCCAAGAGTGGCAGAATGCACTTTCTTCTCAAGAGCACATGGAACATTCTCTAGGATAGATCATATCCTGGGTCACAAATCAAGCCTCAGAAAATTTAAGAAAATTGAAATCATATCAAACATCTTTTCTGAACACAATGCTATGAGGTTGGAAAATAATTACAGGAAAAAAACTAAAAACCACAAATACATGGAGGCTAAACAGGGCACTACTAAGTAACCAAGAGATCACTAAAGAAACCGAAGAAGAAATTTAAAAAAAATACATAGAAACAAATGACAACAAAAACACTATGGCCCAAAAGCTATGGGATGCAACAAAAGAAGTTCTAAGGGAGAATTTTATAGCAATTCAATCTCACCTCAAGAAACAAGAAAAATCTCAAATAAAAAATAACCCTACACCTAAAGCACCTAGATAAAGAGGAATAAAGAAAACCTAAAGTCAATAAAAGGAAAAAAAAACATAAAGATCAGAGCAGAAAGAAATGAAATAGAAATGAAGAAAACAATAGCAAAGATCAATAAAACTAAATGCTGGTTCTTTGAGGAGATAAACAAAATTGATAAACCTTTAGCCAGACTCATAATGGAAAAAAGGGAGAGGATGCAAATCAATAAAATTAGAAATGAAAAAAGAGAAATCACAACTGACACCACAAAAATAGAAATACAAAGGATTATAAGAGACTACTACAAACAACTATATGACAATATAATGGACAACCATGAAGAAATGGACAAATTCTTGGAAAGGTATAATTTTCCAAGACTGAACCAGGAAGAATTAGAAAATATAAACAGACCTATCACAAGTAATGAAATTGAAACTGTAATTAAAAATCTTCCAACAAACAAAAGTCCAGGACCAGATGGCTTCACAGGTAAATTCTATCAAACATTTAGAGAAGAACTAACACAAATCTTTCTCAATCTATTCCAAAAAATTGAAGAGGGAAGAACACTCTCGAATTCATTCTATGAGGCCACCATCACCCTGGTACCAAAACCAGAAAAAGATATCAGCAAAAAAGAAAATTATAGACCAATGCCACTGATGAACATAGATGCAAAAATCCTGAATAAAATGCTAGCAAACCAAATCCAACAACACATTAAAAGGATCATACACCATGATCAAGTGGGATTTATCACAGGGATGCAAGAATTCCTCAATATACACTAATCTGTCAATGTGGTATACTATATTAACAAATTAAGGAATAAAAACTATATGATCATTTTAAAAGATGCAGAAAAAGTTTTTAACAAAATAAAATACCCATTTATGATAAAAACTTCCCAGAAAATAGGCATAGAGGGAACATACCTCAAGATAATAAAGGCCATATATGACACACCCACAGCAAACATCATACTCAGTTGTGAAAAACTGAAAGCGGTTCCACTAAGATCAGGAACAAGACAAGGATATCCACTCTCACCACTATCATTCAACGTAGTTTTGGAAGTCATAACCATGGCAGTCAGAGAAGAAAAATAAATAAAATGAGTACAAATTGGAAAAGAAGAAGTAAAACTGTCACTGTCGGGCTTCTCTGGTGGCTCAGTGGTTGAGAGTCCGCCTGCCGATGCAGGGGACACGGGTTTGTGCCCCAGTCTGGGAAGATCCCACATGCCGTGGAGTGGCTGGGCCCGTAAGCCATGGCCACTGAGCCTGTGTGTCTGGAGCCTGTGCTCTGCAATGGGAGAGGCCACAACAGTGAGAGGCCTGCGTACCGCAAAAAAAAAAAAAAAAAAAAAAAAAACTGTCACTGTTTGCAGATGACATGATACTATACATTGTATAGTATAGTATACTATAGATGGATATAGTATACTATATCCTAAAGATGCCACAAGAAAACCACTAGAATTAATCAATGAATTTGGTAAGGTTGCAGGATACAAAATTAATGCACAGAAATTTCTGGCATTCCTATACACTAACAATGAAAAATCAGAAAGAGAAATTAAGAAAACAATCCCATTTACCATTGCAACACAAAGAATAAAACACCTAGGTATAATTCTAACTAAGGAGGCAAAAGACTTGTATTCAGAAAACTATAAAACGCTGATGAAAGAAATCAAAGATGACATAAACAGTTGGAGAAGTATACCATGTTCTTGGATTGGAAGAATCAACATTGTGAAAATGACTATACTACCCAAAGCAATCTACAGATTTAATGAAAGCCTTATCAAACTAGCAATGGCATTCTTCACAGAATTAGAACAAAAAAAATTTACAATTCATATGGAAACACAAAAGACCCTGAATAGCCAAAGCAATCTTGAGAGACTAAAGCAGAGCTGGAGGAATCAGGCTCCCTGATTTCAAACTATACTACAAAGCTACAGTAGTCAAGACAGTATGGTACTGGCACAAAAACAGAAATATAGATGAATGGTACAGGTTAGTAAGCCCAGAGATAAACCCACTCACATATGGTCACCTTGTCTTTGATAAAGGAGGCAAGAACCTACAATGGAGAAAAGACAGTCTCTTCAATAAGTGGTGCTGGGAAAACTGGACAGCTACATGTAAAAGAATGAAATTAGAACACTACTTAACACCATACACAAAAATAAACTCCAGGGCTTCCCTGGTGGCGCAGTGGTTGAGAGTCTGCCTGCTGATGAAGGGGACACGGGTTCGTGCCCTGGTCCGGGAGGATCCCACATGCTGCAGAGTGGCTAGGCCCATGAGCCATGGCCGCTGAGTCTGCGTGTCTGGAGCCTGTGCTCCACAATGGGAGAGGCCACAACAGTGAGAGGCCTGCATAGCACAAATAAATAAATAAATAAATAAATAAACTCCAAATGGATTAAAGACCTAAATATAAGACCAGACACTATAAAACTCTTAGAGGAAAATATAGGAAAAACACTCTATGACATAAATTGCAGGAAGATCTTTTTTGACACCCCTCCTAGAGTAATGAAAATAAAAACAAAAATAAACAAATGGGACCTAATGAAACTTAAAGGTTTTGCACAGCAAAGGGAACCATAAATAAGATGAAAAGGCAACTCTCAGAATTGGAGAAAATATTTGCAAATGAAACATTGGACAAATGAGTAATCTCCAATATATGCAAACAGCTCATGAAGCTCCATATCAAAAAAAAAACAAAAAACAAAAACCCAAGCAATCCAATTAAAAATGGGCAGAAGACTTAAATAGACATTCACAAAAGAAGACATACAGATGGCCAAGAGACACATGAAAAGATGCTCAACATCACTAATTATTGGAGAAATGCAAATCAAAATTACAATGAGGTATCACCTCACACTGGTCAGAATGGCCATTATCAAAAAATCTAGAAACAGTAAATGCTGGAAAGGGTGTGTTGAAAAGGGAACCCTCCTGCACTGTTGGTGGGAATGTAAATTGATACAACCACTATGGAAAACTGTATGGAGGTTCCTTAAAAAAACTGAAAATAGAACTACCATACAACCCAGCAATCCCACTACTGGGCATATACCCTGAGAAAACCATAATTCAAAAAGAGACATGTATCACAATGTCCACTGCAGCACTATTTAAAATAGCCAGGACATGGAAGCAACATAAATGTCCCTCAACCAATGAATGGATAAAGAAGATGTGGTACATATATGCAATGGAATATTACTCAGCCATAAAAGGAAGTGAAATTGAGTTATTTGTAGTGAGGTGGATGGACCTAGAATCTGTCATACAGAGTGAAGTAAGACAGAAAAAGTAAAACAAATACTGTACGCTAACGCACATATATGGAATCTAAAAAAAAAAAAAAATGGTACTGATGAACCTAGTGGCAGGAATAAAAATGTAGACATAGAGAATGGACTTAAGGACACGGGGTGGGAGGGTGAAGCTGGGACGAAGTGAGAGTAGCTTTGACATATATACATTACCAAATGTAAAATAGATAGCTAGCGGGAATCAGCAGCATAGCACAGGGAGATCAGCTCAGTGCTTTGTGCCAAAATATAGGGGTGAAATAGGGAGGATGGGAAGGAGGCCTGAGAGAGGAGATGTGGGATATATGTATGCATATGGCTGATTCACTTTGTTGTACAACAGAAAGTAACACAGTATTGTGAAGCAATTATACTGCAGTAAAGATCTATTAAAAAAAAAAAAGTCCATTGAATTTCTCCAAAGTGCAGAGAGAGAGTCTGGCTACACAAGGAACTGGAGCTTCTATTGGTTGTAGCATGGAAGTTCAATTGTTCTTGCTCTGGTTTTAATTTTTTAATTTATTAAAAAGTACGGGAAGGAAGTAAACATGGCAGAGTAAAGAAATTTCTGCTCTGTTCTTTGAAACCAACTTAAAACCAAAACACAGAACCAAGAAGCAGAAATGAAAACTTGGAAGGCCTCCAAAACATTGTGAAATTTATATCTAGGTGAAATGAGGATATCAGCAGTAAGTGTGTGCCTCTATATTTTCAGGAAGCAGGCAGAATCCAAAGAAAGGTAAATTGCACTTTCTGAAAATTCAAATCAGTGACTTCTTTGCACCAAAAAGACTCAGTTGATTTGTGAGATGTTTGACCACCACTAACTCTACTGGGCAGAATAGAATGACAGGGGAGGCGGAGCCAAATAAAGTGCCTACAGATCAGCTTAGCAAAAAAAGAAAAAGGGACACTCAACCTAGATGGGTGGAATGGAAAACGTAAGTGACACGAAATCTTTTAGTTGATCCTTTAGTATACAAAGATAATAAAAACTGCAAGTCACTACTCAAAAGCTGATGGGGGACTTCCCTGGTGGTGTAGTGTTTAAGAAACCTTCTGCTAATGCAGGGGACACAGGTTACATCGCTGGTCCTGGAAGATCCCACATGTCACAGAGCAACTAAGCCCAAAAGCCACAACTTATGAGCCCGCACTCCACAACTACTGAAGCCTGTGGGCCCTAAAACCCATGCTCGCAAAGAGAGAAGCCGCTGCAATGAGAAGTACACCACAACAAAGAGAAGCCACAACTAGGGAAAGCTGGAACACAGCAATGAAGACCCAACGCAGACAAAAAAAAAAAAAAAAAAAACGCTGGTGGCATATTTTGTTGAGAGGTATGGGAAGTTAATGTTAGCCCAGAGAAGAATCAAAACTCTAGGACAGGGGCTTCCCTGGTGGCACAGTTGAGAGTCCGCCTGCCGATGAGGGGACGCGGGTTCGTGCCCCAGTCCAGAAAGATCCCACATGCCGCGGAGTGGCTGGGCCCGTGAGCCATGGCCGCTGAGCCTGCGTGTCCAGAGCCTGTGCTCTGCAATGGGAGAGGCCACAACAGTGAGAGGCCCACGTACTGCAAAAACAAACAAACAAACAAAAAACGGTAGGGCAATCTTTTGTTGGGAAACATTTCTAAACAAGAGTTCTGAATTCAAGCTACTTAAATATCTAACTTACCCCACTGGTGTCATTTCTAACATTATCTTCTTGTGCACAGTTGGCCTGAGGAAAAACAGCAAGTACAAAGACAAAGCACATGAGCAATGCATAAAAAAATTCTGGAAAAAAAAATAGAAAAATGTAAGAACACATCATATATATCTTGTCATAAAAGATGTGGTAATTATGAAAGTCTCTTCTCTGAAAATTAAAAGATAATTTAAAAACTATAGTCTTCTGGGGGCTTACCTGGTGGCACAGTGGTTGAGAGTCTGCCTGCTAATGCAGGGGATGCGGGTTCGAGCCCTGGTCTGGGAGGATCCCACATGCTGCGGAGCAACTAGGCCCGTGAGCCACAACTACTGAGCCTGTGCGTCTGGAGCCTGTGCTCCGCAACAAGAGAAGCCGTGACAGTGAGAGACCCACGCACCGCGACGAAAAGTGGCCCCACTTGCCACAACTAGAGAAAGCCCTCACACAGAAATGAAGACCCAACACAACAAAAATAAATAAAATAAATTAATAAACTCTTACTCCCAACATCTTTATATATATATATATATATATATATATATATATATATATATATATATAGTCTTCTGAAATGTATATAGTCAAGGTAACTACCAGAAAAATCTAACAATGGAAAATATGCTTTCCAAATGACAAGACTAAAACATGCACACACAAGAAACATAGACATGTAGCAAATACAAACAAACAAATAAATAAATATCACTAAACTATGGAAAGTATATAATTAAAGAAAAGCAAGAACTATTGTTATATGAGTAAATGTTAAGTGGGATAAAATTACTCATTAAGAGTAAAAGACCCTCAATTAGGATCAAAATGTAACTCGGGTGTTATATATGATAGAAATAACACAGGTGCCATATATGATATTCATCTAACACTAAAATAGGGACTGAATTTAAAATATAGATTAAGAAATTCAAATTCAAAGCAAGTAAAGCTCATTTTATTAAAATTATACAAAGTCTTGTTTAAGGAAAAACACATTAAGCTATCAAATGAAAGCCAATTAAAAATGAAAAGATCAAAATCCACAATCAAGATTTGTTTGAATCTTTATAAACTAAATAGCATAGCATCAAAATTCAAAATGCCAAAATTTCAGCAAATACAAGCAATAAGCAGAAAAACAATAATAGGAGTATCCTTTAATTAGTCTCTGTCTGCCCTTAACAGATATATTAAACAAAGATTAAGTAATTTATAGAGGAAATCAATAACCTAGTTAAAATAATTATTCTTAATATACAACAAAATTTATACCTGCAATTAGAATAGAGCCTTTTTTCAATTGCCATTGAACATTTATGGGTTGATCATGTTTCACCTCAAAAATAACCTTAATAAATTCTGACAAGTAAATATTATATAAACCACATTCTTAAATTATAACAAAATAGTATCAGAAAACAATAACAAATATAGAAAACAAACCCTAAACAATGTAAAATTAAAATACATATTAAAACAACACTTAAGCAAATAAATCAAAATTATATTATAAGTAGGAATATTAATTATAAAACTCTATAACTCTATCAAATCTTATAAAATAGGTGTAATTCCAGTGCTCAAGTAAAATGTATTGCAATAAATACTTATGTTATTAGGTAAATAAATGAATTAAAATTTTAGTGTAAGTGAGATAAAGTTCAATAAAACACTAAATAATCAGAAAGAATAAATGAAAGTATATAGGGTAAGACAATAAGTTGGAACTATAACAAAGTAATATTTACTGTGGAAATATTATACAATAATACATAAAAGAACTGTTTTTAGAGATGAAAGACTTAATAACAAAAATCAGTTTTTTTTCAATAAGTTAACTATGAATAAAAGGAAGAAAGCCAGATACTCAAAATACAAACTGAAAATAGGTATATGATCACAGAAAAAGAATCATAAGATAATGTTTCTAAACTCTATATAAATAATTTACAAAATAATTTACAAAATAATTTACAAAACAATTTGCAAAATTTATGCTTCTGAGAAAGCATAAATTACCAAATCTGATGCCAGAGAACTTAGAAAATATAAAAAGGCTGATTATTCTGTAAAACAGCACCAAAGAAGATAGCCTCATAGGCAAATTCTATAAAAACATCAAGGGGAAGGAAAACTAATAAGAGGGGAGAGTGAGAGCAAGAAGGAGTATGAGAGAAAGGAAGAGAAATTTACAAATTGCTTCTGTGAAACCACCATAACTTTGATGCTAAGACCTGGCAGGGTACACACACACACACAAAAAAAAAAACTAACAAATAGTGCATATGAATAATGCCTCAAGAATCCTAAATGCTACATTGGCAAATAGAATCCAAAAGCACTTGAGAAGAATCATATATAATGACCAAGAAAGGTCTTCCCTAGGAATACAAGATGGTTAAATAATGGGAAATCTTTACATCTAATTTAGAGTAAAAAAGAAAAAAAATGTTATTTCTATAAATTCTTAAAATAATAAAATTCATTTTCTATTAAAATTTATGTTTTAAAAAAGCTATAATAAAATATTAATTGATAATGAAAATGTCCTTAACACACTTTTATACACAAAAAAACACAAGCCAGCATCATTCTTACTGATGAAATACTAGAAAAATTCCCATTAAATGCAAGACAAACACAAAATCCAGAATCATGAAAGAATAGGTTAATAAACTCAAGTATTCAAATATCATATAGTCATATCCTTATGCAGCAAAAGTATCTGACAAAATCCAACACTCATTCATGATAAAAATTCTCATGTTAAAAATAGAGGTGAGCTACTTTGACTTTGTAAAGAGCACCTATAAAAATCTTGAAATTTACATTATAATTAATAGTGAGAGATTTGGTGCTTTCCCTCTAAGATGGAAGGAATAAGGTAAGAATATCCATTCCTATACCACCACTCTTATACAACATAATTTAGTACTGGAAATTCGAACCACTGTAATAAGGCAAGGAAAATAAATAAAAGACATACAGATAGTAAAGGAAAAAATAAAACTATTCTTATTTGAATGATTATCTATCGTGCAGGAATCTACAAAATCATGAGGAATCTACAAAAATGTAAATAATTCTAGAGCTAACGTGAGTTCAGTAAGGTCTCAAAGTACAAGACCAACAGATGAAAATCAATCTCATTTTTTGTGTATTAACAATGAATAGGACTTACCTGGTGGCGCAGTGGTTGAGAATCTTCCTGCCAATGCAGGGACACAGGTTAGGGCCCTGGTCTGGGAAGATCCCACATGCCACAGAGCAACTAAGCCTGTGAGCCACAACTACTGAGCCTGCGCATCTGGAGCTTGTGCTCTGCAACAAGAGAGGCCGCGACAGTGCGAGGCCCGTGAACTGCAACGAAGAGTGTCCCCTGCTCGCCACAACTAGAGAAAGCCCTCACACAGAAATGAAGACCCAACCCAACCAAAAATAAAATAAATAAATAAATAAAATTTTAAAAAGCTAAAAAAACCCCAAAAACAATGAATATGTGAAAAGAAAAAAATAAAAACACAATACTGTTTACAGTCAGTCTAAAGAAAATGAAATCCTTAAGTAAAACTTAAGAAAACATGTGCAGGATCTGTGTCCTGAAAAATGTATTAATAAAGTGCAAACAAAAGAAATCAGAGAAGACCTAGGTGGATATACTGAGACCATGGAAGGGAAGACACAACATATTAAAGATGTAATTTTTCCCTAAACTGATGTACAGTTTCAACACAATTACTATAAAAATCCTAATAAAGATTTTGTAAATGTAGACAAGATCATTCTAAAATATATACGGAAAGGCAAAGGAAATAAAATAGCCAAAACCACTTTGAAAAAGAATGCCATTTTGAAAAAAAAAATATCATTGGAAGAATCAGTCCTATAATAAGTACAGCTACAATAATTAAGGTGGTATTGTATTTGGCAGGAGGACAGCTACACAGATCAGTGGAACAGAATGGATAATCCAGAATTGGTAGACAAAAATATGTCCAACTTATTTTTGACAAAGGTGTGCAAAAAATTCAATTGAAAAAGGATAACTTTTCTTGGACCAATTGGACCTCCATAGGCAAAAAATAAACCTCAAGCTAAACCTCACCCCTTATACAAAAATTAACTTAAAATTGATCAGAGACTTAAATGTACAACATAAAACTAATAAAAACCTCTAGAAAAAATCATAGGAGGAAATCTTCCAAACCTCTGGCTTGGTAAAGAGTTCTTAAACTTGATACCAAAAGCATGATTTATAAAAGGAAAAATAGATAAATTGCATCATCCAAATAAAAAATAATTTGCTCTATCAAAGACACTGTGAAGGGTATGAACAGGTAAGCTACATATTGGGAGAAAATATTTGACAATCATATATTCAACAAAGGACTAGTATCTAGAATATAGAAAGAACTCTCAAAATACCACAGTAAATAAATAAATAACAATTAGAAAATGCTCAAAAGATATGAAGAGAATTTTGCTGAAGAGGATATAGAGATGGCAATAAGTGCAGGAAAAGATGTTCAAAATCATTAGCAGTTAGGGAGATGCAAATTAAAACCATAATGAGATACAATTATGAACTTGACATAATAAAAATGTAACAAAAAATATCATATGACTCAACAGCTTGCACTGTTGAGCATTTATTCCAGAGAATTGGAGACTTATGCTCCTGCAAAAACCTGGACAAAATTGCTTATATCAGCTTTATTTGTAATAGACCCAAACTAAAACAATCCAAATGTCCTTCAATGGGTGAACAGTTAAACAAACTCGAACATCCATACCATGGAATATTATTCAGCAATAAAAAGGAACAGACTGTTGATACATACTTGGAAGGATCTCAAGGGAATTATGCTGAGTGAAAACAAAAATCCATTCTTAAAAGATTTTATACTGTATGGTTCCATTTTAAAACATTTTTGAAATAAGAAAATTTTAGAGATGGAGAACAGATTTGCGGTTGTCAGGGGTTAGGGAGAGGCAGAAGGAGAGAGGTCACTGTGAAAATAAAAGGGTATCATGTTATTACAAGATAATGGGTATATTTCCCTGTGTTATACAGTATATCTTTGTTGCTTATCTATTTTACATATAGTAGTTTGTATCTGTTAATCTCATACCCCTAATTTGTCCGTTTCCCCTTCCCTCTCGCATTTGGTAACCACAAGTTTGTTTTCTGTATCTGTGAGTCTGTTTCTGTACACCTGAAACTAACACAATATTGTAAATAAACCATACTTCCAAAAACCAATTTTTTAAAAAGGGTAGCAGGAGGATCCTTATAAAACTCTTCTGTATCCTGGCTGTAGTGATGTTCACATAAATCTACACATGTGGTACAATGATATAATTGCACAGAACTAAACACACACACACACACACACACACACACACACGGGTGAATGTAAAACTGGTGAAATCTGAATAAGGTTGATGAATTTTATCTGTGTCAGTTCCCTAGCTATGATACTGTACTACAGCTATGCAAAATATTATCAGTGAGGAAAACTGGGTGATGCCTATCTGGAATGTTATATTTTATATAACTGTATATGAACCCACAATAATCTCAAGATAAAAAGTTTAGAAAGTTACTATGATTAGAACAAACAAACAAACAAACAAAAAACAGAAAGAAAATTGCAAGAAAAGTAACAAACCAAAAAAAAAAAGAAAAAAGAAAAAAACCTGAGAAGGCATATGATGATGGGTTCATCATTTATAACATATTCATTTTTTAAAAAGTAGAAAATCAGGCCAAGATTATGGAGAGATAACTCATAGAAAGGGAAACACAGAAATCTTTTAAAAGTGAAAATATACTCACATTTTTTTCATAAGACTAACACAATTCAAACTGAAATGAAATATATTTTTGGAAAGATCAAAAAGGTGTGATAATAAATGCCATTGGCAGGAGGTATGAGGACAAAAGCATTTTTCTGCACTGTAGGTCAGAATACAAATGGATGCAATTACTTTGAAGGCTATTTGGCAAGAGCTATCAAAATTAAAAATTCACTTGCCATTTAACAGAGATTTCACTTCCATAAATTTGTATAACTGGTAGACTAACCCATGTATAAAGCACATTATAAGCATTGCATGTATTAAAGAAAGACTGGAAAATGCATAAATGTCCATTAAAGGCCAGTGATTCAATAAATTATGGCAGAACCATGCAATAAAATATGCTATTAAGAAAAATTAGGTAGGTTTGTTTATTCTGATAGGGAGTAATCTCCAAATTACTGTATTAAAGGAAAATGACAAGGTCATGAATAGTGTAATAATATGTACTCAATTGTGTAAAATTAAAAGGTAAATACATAAGGATATGTATATACATAAACATATATATAGCTATGCATAAACACACACATACACTTTCATATACACCTGTTTCTGGAGAGTTCACAAGGTAATAATGATTAGTCTGTTTGAAAAGCTGCATCCATTCTTTCTTAATACTGTTGTCTAGCATGAAATAGTTAATGTATATGTCTGTCTTCATTATTTCATTATTCACATTTCCTCCCAGAGCCTAATATGTGCTTAGTACATTATAGTGGCTCAGTAAACATTCATTAGGTTGAACAATATTTCTGTTATTCACCCTCAAGGAGTAACTTTTAACAATGCAACCATTAATTATTTTTATTTTTAGAAAACTCTATACTTTTCACAAACTTTTTCAGTTCATTATCTTATTTGCTCTTCAAATGTTTTTCAAGTTATATTGAGTATTGTAAGTTTTACTTATGTGCATATTTCAATTATATCTTACAATTCAAAGATGGGTTCCTCAACAATTGCATCCTTTTATAAACTCTATATTCACATTTTGTTGCTTTTTCCCATTGGCTTTACAGTTCTCTCTTCTATGGTGCATTTCACCCTTCTGGGCAGTTTTTCTTTTTACTTTTATGCATTAATGACTTACCACTCTTTTATTGCCACATTTATGATTTATTGTTTTTTTTTCCTTTCTGCTTTCTTTTTATTTACAAAACACTCTATTTTTAACAACCATATCTCTAGCTAGTTCTCCTTGTGTCCTTCAACTGTTCCTTTGAGATATATTTAGAAACTATGTGTTGCAGTTTCTCCTACCCACCCCCACTCCTCCCTAGTTTCTTTAAAGCAACTATTCCTTCTCCAGCCCAAGAATTATTGGCTCAGGCCAGCAGTTTGTCATAAAATATTCTACATGACATCCATGCTTTGTCCTAGCTCTTCTATTTCCTGCAGACTCTTAAAGATCTTTTTTAATATCCTTATTCTCAAATCCATCAATTTCCGAGTTATAAGGAGAAAAGGCCTTTGCAATTACTCTATGTAATACTTTCCTGACTTCTTTTTTAAGGACCTTATCCTGTATTCCTCTTTCTGCCTCACTTAATGTATTCTTTCGAAAAGTTAACCTTTTCTGTTTAGCCCTATTTAATAGTACTATTTACACTTCTATTTTCATTTTGTGAGGCTTTTACCTTTCTCCTAAATTCTTTAAAAACTTGGGTACTCCACTCATCAAAAATATGATCACACTGTGTGCATTTTAGGAGTGATTCATTTTTTTCCCTCTGTTTTTGATCTGTTTATGGTGAATTAACAAGTTTGTACTTTTATCCACTTAATTTCTTACTTTCAAAATAGTGCCAGAAGAAACAAACAAACAGAAAACCCCACAGCAAACCCCCAAATCTCTTTGAACATTTGCAGTTTCTCTTTACACACGACCTTGATCTGTCAGTCTGTTTTTATCTGTTCGTCTCAGTGCTCCATAAATCCTGACCACTCTAGGAGGTTTCTAGAAATATCTCGGTCTTTCTTCTCTCATTTTTTTCGTTGGGCTTTCAAGAGCTTGTTTACAGTTTTTTCATCATTTGTTTTCTATTTCTTTAGAAATCGTGTCTGTTGATAAGATCTCTAAGACTTCTGTTTTTAGCTGTGGTAGTTAGGATAGGTGTGCATGCTTTATTGGCCATGATGCTACATAACAAACCACCTCAAAATGCACTGGTTTTTAAAACAAGCATTTATTTTTCTTTGTCATGTGCCTGTAGGTCAGTGGGACATTTCTGCTCTAGGCTGAGTGTTGGCTGAACTTGGTCCAGCCTTTGGGTTTGCTCCACATCTCATCTCTTTGAACGCATAGTTGCTGGTCATGTCCTTCTCATGGTGAGGCCTGAAAGGCCCATGCAAGCATGTTTAAAGCCTCTGCTCATGTCCCCTTCTCTCACTTTCTAGTCACAGATATACCCCCTTTCCTAAACTCCACTGAACAGGAAAGAGTGAAGAATTGAGAACAAGTATGCAATCCACCACAGCTGTGTATGGTCCTCTCCTTTGGATATCCTCTGTCCTCTCTCTGTGCACCCCCTTTTCCTCTTTAAGCAGAAAAATCCCTTGTGGTCATGGCATCCTACTCATAGTTCAGTCTTTGGCTCCTCATGGTTCAGTTAACTAGATACTTTTATTAATGTAAAGATACAAAAATTCTCTCTGATATACAGCAATTGTCAAATCTTGCTGAGCAGAAATGATGAAGGCTCCAATCCTTGGCTGTGGAGTCAGCTCTTTAATTTGTCCACCTGATAGTCCCAGGTTCTGCTCTTCAGTAAGAACTCCCTTGTCCATTTTCTTTGGTGGTCCCTGGCTTTGCTCTCTGGAAGAGTCTTCTTTCCCCATTATCCTGTGGCCACATCTGAAGAGGACATTCGGGAGCATGTATTTCCTAAGGATGCCACATATAGAGCAAACCACTTCCTGTTAGTATAAGTTCAGGATCCAGTGGATTATTTGGGGATAGTAAATTGCCCTCAAAAGTGTAGCATGCCTTCAGCACAGTGGCTTTTTGGTCATTTCTAAGTGTGACTATACACTGTCAAAATTCTTGGATAAATTGGATTTTTAAGCTCTAAGCCTCTGGTCTTTTATTTATAGACCTCTGTGCTCTGGCCATCCAAATAATTTTCAGCTTGCTGCTGTCTGCTGCATTGAAGACATCTGAAATAATGCATTATCTTTGCCAGCAGGCTCACAAGTTTTGTATGGTGGAGCACCAGTTATATTTGTTAAGACTGGAATTTGCAGACACTTCTCTTGACTGAGTTTCAATCTGGGGTATAAACACTTGGCTTTTTCTACCGTTTTCAAATTTCCAGACACTCAGTCAGCTGAGATTGCAGGTTATAGGCAAAGAGTACCTCCCTTAGCAGACACATGTCTTTCTAATTCAACTCTCAGACTGGCCAGTTAGTTCCACCTTGAATTTGTCATTCTTTCAGGATTTTGCTGACAACCCATGCCAACATTCTGCAAGTATTTTACCATTTCTCCTAATATTATATATAGTCTTTTTAGCATATGATTGACTTTCCAATGTATGGCAGGTGATAATTTGACTAGATAATCTGTCAGTATATAATGATGGTTCTGAGATTTTCAATTTTCATTAGTTGAGTCATTATTATGCGCCTACTTAGCTCTGCATCCAATCCAGTACTACCATATTTTAGTTTCTGTTACCTAAAGCACCTCACTTCCTGGTGCTAAGGCAGTTGAACTAAGATTGGAATCAATATAACCAGAAAAAAAATAATAGTGGAAATAATAGTGGCTTAATCAATACAGAAGTTCATTTCTCTCTCTTGTAAAGAGAAGTTTGCAGATAAACCATCCGAAGTTGCCATGGTAGCACCAGAATGTTATCAGGGCCCAGCCTGTCTTCTTTCTGCTACTCCGTTTTTAGCATGAGGCTTCCTGCTTTGAGGTTACTTCGTAGTTTAAAATGGTTGCTGCCACTTTAGACATCACTTCTTCAGTATAACAGAAAGAGGTGGGGAGGGATCAAAGTATCTTTCCATTTTGAATGAATCGTTTCCCTTTAAGTAGCCTTCTCATAGGCTACTGCAAAACCATAAACTTACATTTCATTGGGCAGAACATAGACATACAATCTAACCTCACTACAAGAGATGATGGGAAATGTAGTATTTTATTTGTTCACTGAATACAAGTGGGATTTGGCTATTAAAGGAGAAGAGGATTATAGGTATTGGGTTCTGCAATTAACTCTCTACCAGAGACTTTGCCTTGAGACTTTAATTTTCATCTTTTAAAAATATGTCCAGTTAAGCTTTCACATGTTGAAAGGACAGAAAATATTCTCTCTTCCTTGTCATCCTCATATCATAATTTAAGTTATCCCTATTATAACAGCAGTTTACTCATCCTCTATATATATTTGCCACATTTCCAATCTTTGTAAAAATTAATTTTGGTCATTACTCTTATTAAAAAAGACAGAATCTTTTTCCTTATATAGCACAACAATAATTCTTTTACATGGATCTTGTCAACCTGACTGGTTCATTTCCTTTTCTAAGTACATTTCAGACTACTTTTCCATTTCTCTAAATACTTTTTTAATTGGAAATGATTTTAGAGATCATCTAATTTAATCCTCTCATTTTGCAGATGAGGATCCTGAGACTTGGAAAAGGTACATTAAACCACTTATGTCACAAAGTGAGGAATTAATAGATAGACTTTATGCTTATATTCTTGGCTTTATTTGCAATTAAATGTGTCCACATATTACTTTTGGAGGTCTTTTCCCCTATCAAATTCCTTTTCATCTTTTTCATTAGTCGGTTAAAGTCTCCTTCTAACCATTCTTCTTATATCCTGGAAATAAGTCATGACCCCCAATAATATTTCCTTTTCAAATTTCTCTTATGGATTGAGATGGAACATAGTATATTCATAAATCTGATATTTTGTCTCACTGAGGAAACCATGTATACCATCATATATCTTCCACTTCATATCTCATATATCTTTGAATGTTTACATTTGTGTGATTGGCAACTCTTCTCCCTTCATGATTTTTTTTTTCCCCTTTTGGCCAGTGTAAAGAGCCCTAAACCAACCTCTTATCTATGCAAAAGTAAACTCCCCTCTTGGTCCTCCTTCTAAAATGAATCTCATTTTCCCACCCTCTCATTCATTCTCTTTGTTGATAAAGTTAACGATTACAGAGTCTCTGGCACACAAGGTACCAAGAAATCTATGACTTAAAAGTGGAGCATGCAACACAAATAATATGAAAATATGTATTTAGCTTGATCCTAAGAAGTTTCAGTTCAACACTCCAGTCTCCTTCCCTATGGTTACTTTCCTCCTACTGCTTCTCTTTATCACCAGAACTCAGCGAGTAGTATGCAGCCATAAATAGTTTTTGCATTGTGTTGAAGCTCAGACAGACTCTGTTATGATACAGTCCCTCTCTGCTTTCTTCTTTATACTTCATCATCTAATTTATAGGATAAACAACTTGAGGAAGTTGTTTCATTGGGAGATGGGAAGTTTGGGTTCCCTAGGCATCACAGGGTGAATTTAGGACTTATCACATGCATACTTATGGGTTATGCTTTTGGTACTGTTGTTATTGCAATTTTGAGTTAATATATTAAATTCCACTTGACATTGCTCACACCATACTTTCATCTTTTCATCTAACTCTTGAAGGATATAGTTGACCTTGAACCTCTCCAGCCATTTTCATTTTCCTAATTCTTTCCTCTGCCCGAGCTCCACTCCATACTTCCTTTTCCCCACACAGCAACATTGAAAATCTTTCAAACTGAACTATTTCTTTCCACAAAAGAGATAATCATGAATACAGAGTCTGATATGATGGCCAGCATTCAGTAAGAGGAAATTATTCTTATCTTGATTAAGTGAGCTTCACCATACTTCTGCATGCTGAATATGAGCTAACCAAAGTATACAACATTGATATGGTGAGTTAAATACTATCCAACAAATTCTTATTACAGCAAAGCAAGTAAGTAAGTTTAAAGTCTCCCTCATTGGCTTAGACAAAATGAATGACTTTATTCTTGCAAACTGCACACCATTCACAGAACTCTGTTCCTCTTTAGTTTTAATATGAGGCACAAGAAGAGGCAAGGAGTTTGCAATAAGACACCCTTGAGTAGAAGGCTTGACTCTATCAGTGACAATTATGTGAAATTGGCAAGTTACTTGAACCCTTTGGAGCTCAGTTTCTTTCGGGTGTGAACTGGAGAATATAATACCTACCTCACTGGGATGGTGAGAGTATTGAATTGGAGTAACCACACCCAACTTGCCTGGTGCACGGTAAAATTGCTACAAAAGTTAGTCCTCTTTTTTTTCGCACTTATTGGATACTAATCCAGTAGTATTTATTGGATACTACTCTTAAGGTGTTTATATATATATATATATACTTTCTTTCCCATATCTATCCGTAAAGGTCTTACTAATTATTTTTCAATTATATTCTTAACAGTCTATATAGAAGTATGTTCTTTCCCACTTTTAACACACACAAAAAAGACATCAAAGAAAGAGAAGATAAACTAGTAATTTGCACAAGAAAACATAGCTTTTAGCCTGGATGAAAACTATTGCTGGGCATACCGACTTCCCTGAAAGTCTGAGGTAGAAGATCCTGCTTCCTGGTGGTAAAAAATTGATGTGATTTTATTTTGAATAAACTTTGAGTTAAAAAAAAAAACAACATATTTTTTCAGCATTTTCTCATCTTATCTATATAAAATGGCAACTGATTTAGGTAAAAGCTCTTCAGGAACTGGGCTTGTAAACTTAACTCTAATAAACTAAATGTCAATGTGATAAAAAAAAAAAAATCCTTACTAGAGAAAAAATCTACTTCATGCCAGTTCTGAGAAATTCCCAGGGAGAGTTTGGGTGGAATAGCCACAGTATTTCTCTCAGTATATGGTGGCAATGAGGCTATGAAGTCTGTATTCATTTCACCTCTTTATGAGCCCTTTCCTTCAGACCATCCAGCTTGCCCAAATCTGAGGAAAAAAGGGCTCCACTCATCACCTTCACAAGTGATGAGAATTCAGGATCTAAGCTGGACAAAGGGAGAGTGATGGGCTAATTCCAACAAAATGACATTTTACAGACACTACTGCAACATCCTTTAGTTAAAGGTCAAAATTTGACTCTACTGATACAGGGTAGTTAAGATGTGTCTGGAGAAAACACCTGTTTTATTGTATCATTACTCCAGGTACTTCTCAAACCCTCTGTTGTTGAACAGAGCTGCTGACCTCCTCTCCATGACTCACCAGCTTGCTCTCACTGGTCCCACCCCCATCACACTCACACTCACACTCTTACCTTCTGGAACACTTTCTGTGCTCTGATTTGACTATGAGCCTTGCCATGTTATTTCCTCTTTCTGGAACTTCCTGCATCCTCTTCTTTTGCATGAGAAACTCTTTTCTATACTTAGTCAAAATCCCAGATTTAAACGCCTGAGAAAACTACCAGGTCTCCACACATCCACCAGGTTATGTGCTTACAGAACAACCCCAGCTCAGTTATTTTATAACCAGGGCCTGCTTTATCATTTACAAGCTCCAAATGTAAAATGCAAATGCAGGGCTCCAGAGGCATCAGGGTAAATCAACCTAGCCTTCTCATGGGCTGCCATCTCCACATAAGGTGGACAGGTGGTCTGCAAACAACTCCAATCTCTGCCCTGGGACACTCTGGATGGATGTGTGCCAAACCCGCTGTGGCACCACCACCTCAGGGCAGGTATGCATGCTGCTTACACACACACACACACACACACACACACACACACACACACACACACACACATGCCTTCCTCCCACCCCAAGAGGCCTTTAGGTGTTCATCCTACCCCAACTCCCCTTGTGCTCACACACACAATGGCCCCCTAGAGGCACTGGCGGAACACAGACCTCTTGGCCATTGAGACCTGTTAGCAATTCAGCAGAGGGTAGCATTAGTTTGGGGCATCAGAGGGAAGAAAGCTGGGAATTAAGAACCCTCCTGGGGAAGTGCGGGAAGCAGTGAGGTACCAAACTATGCATGAGCTGACACAAGTTCCATTGTCCCATTGGCTTTAATTTACAAAGATAAAAATATTAAACATTTCAGGACGGCCACAGCAAGGCTTTAAACTTCGAGATCTTGGCCCTTCTGAGAAAATGGCCCTGAGTGGCTGTACTGGTTGAGTGCTTGTGAACTGGCTCTGTTTATAACTGACCCCACTTTATTTTTATTCCCATTAAGTTGTATCCTCCCTGCAACCTCTCTTGCCCCAATATCTAAGCTGCATAAGAACAAGGACCATATCTATGATAAACATTTGAGAAATATTTGTTGAGTGAGTAAATGAATGGATTAATGAAGTCTTCCACTATTTGGTGAGTGCTTCTAACCCATGTGAGATGTATTAACACCCCACACCTCTTCTCTCCTCTGTTTACACCAGTTACCTTCTGCTCCCTGATTCGGAATGTCAATGCCTTAGTTCAGGTGTTCATGGCTTTTCTTCAGGACAACTGGAAAACACTTATAATGGATTTCTTAGCTTCCAGGGTCATATTCTAAACTATAGATATGTTCATTCAATTTTTCTGCTTAGAAAAATTTGCTGGCCACCATTGTCCAGGGGCTGGAATCCTGACTTCTTCTTGTGATGTCCAAAATCTTCCATATGATCTTACATATGATCCCAATGTATTTTGTAGGATTAATTTCTTACCACTTCTGCTTTATATGGAAAGATGCTTGTTCTTCTGATTCCAGATTAAAAAAACTGATGACCTGTCACCTCTCAGGTGAAATTACTTTAGATTCTACATCAGCTTGGAAGGCAGTGTCTCCCTGTCCTTCGCACATCGAGAGTCCTTAGTTATACAATAACATTGACTGAATAATGGTCAAATTGAACTGTAACTATTTTACTCCAGAAATTTAATTTCTATTGTTAAAGATCAACTTTTTGAATGCTGCTTAACAGTGTTAAATTCAATTAATATTTTCATTTCTGAGGTTTTTAGAAAATTTTTATTTTATATTGGAGTATAGTTGATTAACAATATTGTGTGAGTTTCAGATGTCCTGCAAAGTGATTCACTTATACATATACAGGTATCTATTCTTTTTCAAATTCTTTTCCCATTTACACTAGATTATTAAAGTACTGAGCAGAGTTCCCTGTACTATACAGTAGGTCTATGTTGGTTGTTTTAAATATAGTAATCTGTACATGTCAATCACAAACTCCCTAGTTTCTGAGTTTAACATGTTATATGCTAAGTGCTTTTATGTTCCAAGATCTATATTAGGTCTCAAGAAAACAAACAAGAAAATTATTATCAACACCCCTCTCCAACACAGACACACACACAGAAATGCATAATCTAATAGAAGAGAAAAATAAGATAACATCAAATCAAATGAATATTATAAGCATTGTACTAGACACAAGAAAAAATGTGTCTTTGATAGTTATTGTATTTCTGGAGTTAGGAAAATCATGTTGAGGAGGAGACAAGGAATTGAAAACTCTGAATATTTTGGAAAGACTTAGTTTCTAGAAAACAGACAAGACTATGAAGTAACTTGAGAGTCATTCAGTTGAAGAAGAATTTCATTTATTTTGCATATTTTTAGAGAACAGAAGTAAGAAAATAATAAGTGGAAGTTATGAAGAGGTGAACTATGGATCAAAAAGATTTTTCTAAAAGCAAGAGTATTGAAAATTGGCATGGATTTCCACAGGAGGTGAGGATTTCCACATTGCTGGAGTTATTCAGGTAGGTGTGGAACAACTAGCATCCTCACATGCTAAATTAAATAAGAGTATTTATGATGAACTGACTTGGTATAGCAGATAGTGGTGTGGAACATCAGAAAATAAGAACTGTATTCCTGGCACTTCATTTTCCTGATCATTTGACATAGGTGCTGACCCTTTTGATTCCATTTCCTCATCAGAAAAATGGAGATATTTTTCTGCTTCAGAGAGTTGCTGTGAGAATTAAATGGGATAAAGTAGTTGATGGTACTTTAAAATTGTAACCGCTATGAAATATGAGTTATTATAAATTTATGTTGATAATAAGAAAATTAATAATAATCACATACATGATTTCAGTCTCTGTACGTAGTTCTAGAAGACAGAATAATGATCTTCTCTTTCTTGCATATAAGAAAAGAAAAGCTTCAGATTACAAGTGACCATCCCATAGAGACATAGCTGGTCAATGAGTGGCAGAACTGGAAGTCATGACTTTTCCTGTAGAGCACGAAGTATCTCCCCTGCAGTGCACTGCCTTTATGATGAAGTAGAGTCTGTGACAGTTTGCAGTTCCCAAGGTACTTTGGACTGAAGTCACTCAAGTAATAATAGGCTCTGTTTAGACATCATTCCCTAAGTGATATGCTTATGTGATTTTTCACTCAGGGAACTAGTATAAAAATAGCAAATGTTGGCCAGATCTACTCATTCTTTAGTAAACAATACCTTTCTTTAGTAAATACAGGACATTTTTAAAATAGGAGCTTTACAAAGCCACAACAAGGGATTAATCAAGATGTGCTGAATACTTACTGTGGAATACCACACATGTATATGAAATTATAAATGATATGTAGGACCACTATTATTACTTTTGGTGTTAATTACCATCCCCCATTTTTTCTGTGACTGATGAGATCATATCTCTGCTCTTGCCGTTTTCATCTACTCTCCTTGTTCTGCATGTTCTCTTATTTTAATGTTCTAGTTCTTGATCCCATGGTGGCACAAGATGAACCAACCATTTCTTCGTGACAATAGAGAAATATTCTTTACAGGTATTCTCAGTAATGATTCACTGTTCAGTCACATAAATGTAGATGCTTTCTGCCTAAACTATTCACAACTTAGAAACTATTTTGCTGTTTATACCTAATTGCTGTTACATAAATATTTCAAGGAAGAAAATGTAGGAGATGTGACTCTTTGTTCTTTATAAAAATCCAATGCTCTTTCTGAGAATTTTCTAAGGCTTCGATGGCAGGTGTTTTTTATAGTTTTCCTTGTATTTAAGGGTAGAAATGAATATCTTCTAGGCTGAGTGTTACTCTCTATATCCTCTGTTATTATTTAAGGGTTCTTTCTTCTGTCTTTTCCCATTTCTTACCACCAAAAACACCCCTCACCTACACCCATTTACAGAATTTGGGATTAAAAACTCTTTTCCTGCAACAAAATGTTTTCTCAACATGAGCTTGCTGTTTAACTATTTGAAGACCACCAAACATGAGTTCATCTTCTATATATTTAATCTCATAAATACCAGAAAAATTGAGAAAACGGTTGTATACAGCTAATTCTTTGAAAAATGCAGCCTTTGATTTTCTTTTCCTGTTAAAACCTCACTAGCTAAGTAGTTTGTGAATATTTTTGTATTCTTTTCATCTGTCAAAATATACAATTTTAAAGGACTTATGAATTTTTTTATCCCGTGGAGTTTTAATCCCGTTTTTATCCCGTGGCACCAACTATGCGCCAGTGTGCAGTAGCACAAGAAGTAGGTCAGTAATGAAGTTTTAGCCCCACTTACAATTCAAAATCTCAATTAACTAGGAAAATGTCCCTCCCCAAGAAGGTACAGCAGGGCCCTTCATTCCTCTTATATCTATTATCTATTATATTTATTTAAACTGGAGCTTATAAATCAATTGGAAAAGGAGATATACATATATTTCCTAGCAATAAATCTAGTCATTGTCTTAGACTTTAGAGTGGGAAAGAGGAAAAAGCAAAATTCTTCTATTTCAGTAAACCTGGAGGGAACAGACTAAAAATGGCACCAATCTCAGCCATTTCTCTTTTCTTTTCTAAAAGCATCTGGGCATGCAGAAAAGAGCCACTTTCCCCTCTAGGCGGCAGTGCTGCACATGTGTCATGGTTTTCACTTTCATGCTCAGGGGCCATTACAAGCATTATCCACATATTCCATTACAATTGATTGAATATTATACATCAAAAAGTGGAGAGAAAATGTTTAAGATTTTATGAATGCAAGTGAAATGACTATAGCTCACAAAACTTTGGATTCTGAGCTTGGCTTCTGTCTTGTCCTTACATAAGCATCTTTGATCTTCTTTTCACCCAGCTTTTTAGATGACTTATGTGGTCTTATAATTGTTTTAGTATTTTAGGAGAATTATTCATGTCTACTTCTTTTTTTTTTCTATAGAGGTTATTTTTAAAGAAAATTTCCATTCCATTACAAGTCAGGGGATTTCTCAAACCAGATGGAATTAGTGGTTACTTTTCTCTGTGTTATAAAGAATAGAAGTTAGAAGACCTAGTTTCTAATCTTGAGTCTTGCATAAAATAATTTTGTGACCTTTGATAAATCATTCATCTGATCTGCCTCATTTTTTTCTCTTTCGACAACGGGCTACTTATCTCTTTCAGGACAAATGGAGTTAATCAGTTTAGAAGAGATTTGAGAACTGTTTCATAAATATGAGGCATTATTCATGTAAAAATCCAAATTTTAGGGTTAGCTTTATAACTGTTTATTAAACTATGTTTAATTCTATAATAAACAAGACACTGCACAAAGGACAGTCAGCCTCCTTTCAACTTGTATTGTCTTCCCATTAATAACTACCCTCGACTGTGTCTTCATGTGCAGCGGCAGGTTGCCAAGACTGTGCAAATTTTTCCTGTGGGAACCCCTGAAGTATAATCTCTCAGCATCAAGGCAGGGTTAGGAAACACCTGGAAGTCTTGGTTGCTGCACGTGGGCCAACCATTGGAAAACTTCCAAATGATATAATTTTAGTTATTGTGGTTCTACCACCATTGATTTACTATTTGCTCTGTTTGATAAATAAGTTTTGAGCACTTTCTCAATGCTAGACACTGCTCAACACACTGGAGATACTGTGTCAAACAAGAGACCAGGTCCTCCTATTTTGAAAGGGAAATAGACTCCAAGAGAAACTTTGGTGAAGCACCAATCAGGGCACTCCCCATCACACCCATCTTGATCTCTGTCATATTTTGTCATGTGTCTTTTGTGGTTCTTTGGTCAATGCATTTTAGGTAGTTTTTTTTTTTTTTTCCTAAAGCGTTAGCCATGAAAACAGGCTCAGTAAAGGCTCTTAGAAGTCCTACAGTAAAAAAACAAAAACAAAAACAAAAACTCTCTTTGACTTAATTTAACAACGGGTTTTCCAAACTTATTTAGCCACAAACTATGCTTCACCCCGTTCCCCTAACCCTGTCTCTTGATACTTATTGTAAGAGTATTACATTGTAGGAATTGTTGCATTAAGCAATCTTTAAAACATCTGTTGGTTTCTTTCCTATAATTCTCTCTCATAGGCTTGGTCTTGGTAAAAATGTTTGAAATAAGAACATTTTTTTTTCCAAACACTGAGTTTCCAAATTAAAAAAAAAATCATTTAGCAGAAATATAACCGTTAGTTTATTTGTTTTCATTACTGAAAGATAAGAATTACAATGCATCATTTTGTCTTTTAAGATTAACATAGTTATTCAGAATAAATTGAGAACAGAACTAGATAGATCTGTTATCACTATAGTGTTCTGATACGATGATTTGAGAGAAGAAAATGGTTCATTGTATGAGGAAGGTGTTAAACAGCTATAGAACTATACAGCTAGTTGAATCTAATAATATTTCTAAAATTTTTGAAGATACTACCTTGAGATAAAAATATTACTGTTTATCACACAAACTAAATCTCGTGTTTGTGTGATAAGTAGTATCATTAAGACATGAGTTGAGGTGTTGTATTTGTGAGTTTATTCCATTTTCTTTTTTTTAACTTTGTTGAGGAATAATTGACAAATACAATTGTATATATGTAAAGTGTACAAAATGGCGATTTGATATACATATACATTTTGTAATGAGTACCAAGATCATAGCATACCTTTTTTGTGGTGAGAATTCTTAAGATCTAATTTCAGTAACTTTCAAGTATACAATATAGTGTTTTTCACTATAGTAACCATACTGCATATTAGATCCTCAGAACTTATTCTTTGTATAACTTAAAATTTGTACACTTTGCTCTACATGACCCCTTTTCCCCGTCAACCACCATTCTATTCTCTGTTTCTATGAAATCAGCTTTTTTTTTTTTTTAAGATTCCACATGTAAGTATATAAGTGATACCATAAAATATTTGTCATTCTCTGTCTGACTTATTTCATTTGGTATTATAATGCCCTCAGGTTCACCATGTTGTTACAAATGGCAGAATTTCCTTTCTTATGGCTGAATAATATTTCATTGTGTATATACCACATTTTCTTTATCCATTCATCCATCGAAAGATTTTTACTTTTCATTCATCTGTTTTCTTTTCTCATTTGCTGTAATAAAAAATCTACAAATATTCCTGATTAGAATATCAATTCATTGAGGTTTTTACACAGTATTGTGAATAGATTTCATTCAATGAAATAGTGTGTGGTTTTGTTAAAAGCTGCTTGCAAGAATGTGAAGATTGATGAAATCTAATCTCTCAATAGTAGATGATGAGGAAGTCCTCCACAAGAACTGGCATCTAAGTTCTGCTCATCCCTCCCTATTCCTTAACTCTGCTGTCCCTCCAAGTTCTGCCTTTCTTGGGACATTTCCTTTTTCACTCTAGACATCCCTCTGGGAAATCCAGCTTTTTGATGACTTAAAATGATACCTTTATACATTTGACTCTAAAAAATGTATCTATAAACAAGATGTTTCCCTTGAGCTCAAGGTCTAAATAACTACCTGGGCATGACCCTTCCCTGTGCCACAATCAACTCAATCACAACATATTGAAATTGAACTCTTCATCTTTTACCTTAACTCACCCTGATACCAAGCAGATAATATAAACCAGGTTTTATTTGTTTCACTTTATCTTGTATAGACCTCTATCCCCTATCCCAGCATCTATAATATTTCAATTCTTATCTGTTCAATAACAGTATTCCTTTATTATATCTTAACCTTCTCAAGAAATCCTTTTATTCTTTTTTATCCTTATGAATATCTTTTTTTCCTCAGAGCATAGCATAAGACCTGGCACATAGAAAGTTCTTGATGTATATTTGCATTAAGTGTGTGAGTCAAGCAAAGAGATGAAACATGTTGTAGGGAAAGTGTGACACTGTGATCTGGGGAGATGTACCTCCAAGTAAGGGGTGAGTCCCAGGGGAAAATGCAGGATCCCAGTTATATTATAAGGGTGGATGCCAGTGAGGTTGATAGCCCATTACTGAATATGAGTCAGGCTGCTGTAGTGAACATGCCGGAAAGCTTTGCCTCTCCTGGTCTTGGCCTCTGTTAGAGCATATTAACCCTGTGTACTGATCTTCTCTCTTATCAGACTGGGACTTCATAGAGGGCAGAAACCCTAGCACAGTCATGTTTTGTGTTCATGGCTCTTGGCTTAATGCCTAGAACACAGTAAACACTCAGCAAATACCGTCAGATAAGTAAATAACCTAGTTAATAGAACTTCTTGAATCTCATGCTTCTGATATATAACACAGGGATCATAATAACCACTTCAGTGGTTATTTAAAGATTAGATGGCAGAGTGTATGTAAAACAACAATTGTGATGCTTGAATAGAAAGTAATATAAATATATGCCACTTTCTTCACATGTTTGTCACTTTAAGACCAGGACTCTTTCCAAAGTTTGGAAGAAAAAAAGGTAGAAAGAAAGAAGGAAAAGATCCTGTGTTTTGAGGACATACCAAATGTTTGTGCTTTCACATGTTTATTTCAGGAACTCTTCTCAACACTGTGAAGGAGGCAGGGCACTTTCCAGCCAAGAAAACTGATGCTTCATGAAATTAAGTGACTTGCATAAAATCAAATAGTTAAAAATAGTAGTGGTGGAATTGAAAACTAGTTTGACTCATGAGCTTTTTTCACTGTAAGGAGGAGGAATTAAATTTCTTTGGAGGTTGTGGGTAGGGAGGTTCATTCATGGAGAGTCAGAGGCTAATGTTTGGCTTCATATAAGGTAAGCTGATTATGCTAATTGTGCAAGGAAGCTGTTTCAGCCACAACCAAGACTTTTCAAAGAATCTAATATTAATTAATACTTAAGAAATGTCCTCCTCACAAATCACAGCTTATTTTTAAATGTTCCTATACTTCCAATTATCTCTCTAGGCTTTAAAAAATACATCTTTCTAATATTAATCACTGGAAGGAAGGGGTGGTATTGTGAAGAAGTAGTGTCAATATGTAAAATCCCTTCTTTTGGGATATATGCATGATGACTAGCATATTTTTTTCCCAATTTAAGGAGCATTTTCCTTCTATTTCCTTGCATGTGATTGATTCCATTTTTGTGGATGATGATAATTTGATCTTTAATCGCTCTCATTCTTACTCCTATCTTCTCTTCTCTATCTCAGACTTGCTCAGGTCTTCTAAATCTTACTTCTTGACTTCATTCTTCTGCATTAACATATTTGGCAGAGTAGCTTGGAAACCCTCTGAGAGCAGAAAACCAACATATTTAAATGTTTACTGCAGGGGGCGATTATATTTACATCCACACTCAAAGATGACAGGGATACCACACTCAAAGTTGACAGGGATACCACATTCAAAATGTCTGAATGGAAGCTTAAGGGGGTTTTAATATATTGCCTTTCTTCACTTAGGTCTAAAAGACTTAAACCTATTTAATGTCCCAGGTTAAATTGCATGATGGACTAGTCCTGTTAGCATATGAAATGAAGTCATATTTGATATTTTACAGTCTAAATGCCCATACTGTCACATATGAGGTTTTCTTGAATGCTTTTATGAATAATAATTTAGCTATGCATTATGTAGACCTAAGAAACAATCTTTCCCTTACTAATTCTTAGAGCAGACTTAGGTTCTCATGTGGTAAAAACTACTTCATATGTCTTTGGAAGAATGAAATATGAGTATTTTGGGGGGTAATTAAAACCTTAAATGAAACATATATTATTCTCTTATAGGATACAATTAGTAGTGAAAATATTAAATTTCCTAGAAATGCTTATGTGTGGTATGTTCTTTATTATCTTAATGTAGTTTGAAAATAAGAAGTGGTTTGAGGTAACATAAATGTAAAATTATATTGACTATGCAATCAATAAGAAATCACCAACAGTCACAAAAATATTGTTGAATGCATGACATGATGTAGACATGGTCTCTGCTATATTTAAAAATGGAAGCAAGTATTCTAATTGCTGGGCTTAAATAGAACACAACAAACTGTAAACTCTATGAAAGAAAGATTGATCTTTCATCATCCCCTTCAGTTTAGAGCCCCACAGTGACTTGTAGTTTGGGTTAGAGCTTAAAAGTCCCAGCTTCTAGAGCTTGATTGTCAGTTTAAAAACAGGCTCTTCCAGTTAATGGTAGCATGATCTTAGGGAAATAACTTAACCTTCTTGGGCCTTGATTTTCTTGTCAGTATTATTGGGAGACTAATAATACCTAGTTCCTATGCAGATTAAAGGAGGTAATACTTCAAGAGCGCTTATAACTCTGCTCTGCACATAGTAAGGCCTGCATAAATATTCACTGTTATTGCTGGTGTTTCTATTGTTGTCATAATTATCATTATTATTATTGACATAACATCTTACAATTGATGGCAAATAATGATGAGGAAAAATATTAATGAATGGAGACCAGCTTACATGGTTGTTTTCTTCTCTTCATGAAAACAAACAAACAAACAAAAACACTCCTACTGCAAAGTTGGGTAATGAACTCTTCTTGTTCTCTTGGTCAGCAAATATTCTGGTGAGGAGAGAAATGCTGTCATCACCTGTCCCATCCTAGCTGTACTCCAGCTTGAACCAGGGGAAGATGCAGTTGGCAGGTTATCGGTAGCCTTTCTTTCATTGCAATCCAAAGACTGAAGTGTAAGGACTATAATAGGTCATCCCACAATCTTCCAAAATTTGCCTTTAGAAAAAGCTTGCCTGATATTTTTTTTCCTCCTGCATTTCTTAGACAATTTATCAGTTAAGTTGCCTTCTACAGCAAATAAGATAATGTCAAATTTAAACTGGCTAAATCTACAAAGATATTTATTGGTCTCCCAACAGGGAGTTTAAAGAGGGTGTAACTCAGGGTGGGCTTCTTCTGGTGATGAATCTTCTTTCCCTGTGATTCCTTTGGCTCTGTCGTTTTCTGAGTGCTGGCTTTATCCTAAGTTGGTAGCCAATTTTTGACCTCACATCTGCACAGAGCAAGATCTATAAGAACAGTATTATCTCCCCCTCAGTTTCTCATTTAGTAATGAAAAAACATTTCCCAGAATCCCCCAAAATTTCCATCTGCATTTGATTGGCCTGAACAAGGTCCCATGCTCATTCCTTTAGCCAATTCCTCTGGCTTAGGGATAAGATCTTGAGGGATGACCATTATTGGTTTAGACTAATGACTGTTTACCATCTGAGCTGGACTTTACCCTAAACTGCTGGATTGTGTGTATTGGATATTAGTGAGTCTAAGAGGAACCTACAATTCCTCCATTTCCTTGCACATTCAGGAACTTAAAGCAGATCCTCATCTAGGGAGGCGAGAATTTTTTCACTCATGGTATTTCCTCCAAAGCATTCCTAGGACCTCTCCTTAATTTGGATCTACCTTGAGATAAATTTAACATATATCTTGGATTTAACATCCTGATTAAACTGATTTTGAGCAGGATTGTTGGCCTTATTTCAGAAGTAATGGTTTACATCCATCCTGAAACACTTGGTTAGAGGTTCCAATATGTTAAAACATGACTGAACCTGTTTTTTCTGATTCCTTGGGTTTGATTTTCTGTGGAGTTCTTTTCTTTCTTTATTTTCACTTTGGTCTCTAGAATTGCCCATATATCATAGTTCTTTTCTTTCTTTTTTACTTTCTCTCTCTGCTGTGTTTTCCCATTAGTCTCAAACTACTCTATAATTTATACCAGATCTTCTAACTTATCCTGTGAACTAATAATGGTTTATCATCAATGCTAGGTATATATTATCAAGGTTAATACAACATTTGGTCTACCTATCTTTAATATATTTGGAGGTAGTGACTGAAAGTTTTTGTTGTCAGATAAAATGTTAGGCATTAGTTATATGATTACAAACTAAACGTGTGATTATTATAGCACACGCACACACACACCAAAAACTAACAAAAAACAAATATGGACCCTGAGTTTCTTGGAGCTCACATTTTAGCAGCTAGTCAGGCCTTAAACAAGAAAACACACACACACATGCACTGTGATAAGTTCTAAGAAGGAAAAGAATAGGATAATGTAATACAGACTAGAAAGGGGTGCGTGAGGAAACAATTTAGGTTGGATTTCCAGGAAAGGCCCCTCTGGTAACTGACATTTAAAGTGTCACCTGGAGTATGAGAAGAAACCTGGATATGAAGAGCTAAGGAAAGAACCTTCTAGGTGGAGGATACAGCATGTATGCATATTAGCAAGGTCGTCTTCTGGGGCCAAATGAGTATGGGCCACAAGATAAGAATGAAGAGGTCAGCAGGGCCAGATCTTTAAGGAACTTGGAAGTGAGATAAGGAGAGTGGATTTATTACAAGTGCAAGGCAAAACCTCTGAAGGATTATGAGCCAGACAGTGACATCCTCAGGGTTTAAAATTTAAAAGTTCATTATAGATGTTTTCTAGAGAACAAAATGGAGAGGGTAAAAATGGAAGAGACAACTTAGGAAACTACTGCCATATCTCAGGCCAGAGAAAACAGTATAGAGACTAGAGTGGTAAGAGTGAAAAGTGGAAAAAGGTGAATTAGTGATATATATGGGAGGCCATAGTGAGTCACGACTGAATCATTTCACATAGGGATTGAAGGAAAAGAAATCAAGAAGGACTCCTGCATTACTGATGTGAACAACTGTGGGGAGATTGTTCCCTCAAGATAAGAAAACTGAGTGAGAAAAATGTTGTGGCCGTTGTTTGAGTTTGTCAAGTGAAATCCAAGGAGAGCTGTCAAGAAAGCAGTCAGATATAAAGTCGGGTGCTCAAAAAGAGGAATCTTAGCTACAGGTAGAATTTGGGGATTGTAGATAAATAGATGGTATTTAGAGCCCTGGAGCTGGATGAGTTCAGTTAGAGACAGGAGTGAATAGAGAAGAGATGAGAAGATGAGTAACGGGAAAGCTCTGGAATGTCCCTCCATTTACAGGTCAAGTGGAAGCAATGATGCTGAGGAAAAAGAGTGAGAAGGTGTGGTTACAGGGTGGAGGGGGGCAGACCTAGGAGAGTGTGACGTCATGGAAGATACCTGATAGTTCTGGAAAACAGGAGTGAATGCTCCTGAATGACTTAAATGCCACTGAGAAGCCTAGTAAGATGAGAATTAAAAATAATTTTGAGGTTCGTCATGTTGTAGGTCATTTGTGATTTGGCCACAACGATTTTATTGGGGTAGTAATAGAAGACTCCAACTGAAGTGTTGAATGTTGACAGGTAAGAGAGAATTGGAGACATTGCTTGTAGACAACATTTGTATTTATGGAAATCAGTCTTCCTTGTTTTTGGGGAAAAAAAGTTTAATAGTAATGTGATTAAAATCATGCTGAAGAAAGAGGCATTTATTAAACCATACACTCCTGTGATAAGAGTTCTAAATCTTTTTTTCCATTTTCCAACAGGGACCCTGTCCTCTCCTGTTGTCTCACATTCCCCCTCAACATAAAAGATACACATCAGGATTGCCATATGGTGAAAAGAAGCAGGCAGATAGAAAGATGTTGATAAAAACAAAATAAAACCCTGGAGAAGCAATGTACGCCAAAAGAAAAGAGGCAGATGGATAAGCTTACAGAGAAGAATTAGCCCTTAGCCTCTGCACAATCAATAAATGTTGACTAGCTATTGACAAGAAAGGAGACAGGAGAGCAAGAGAGGCACATGGGGGGGAAAGGCATCTCTTCATAACAACTGCTGTTGCCACCACCAAGCAGCTGTTCAAGTCCACAGCTCAGAACTTTCTGATCCTCTTACATCTCTCCTTAGGGGTCCAAACTCAAACCCTGATGCTGCAGTCTTAGAAGAGATGTCATGTGTGATTTATATTGCATTAGGCCAGAAATTGTTAAATCACTGAAAAGGCCAGGAGAAAACTTTGCCTATGCAGTGAGTGAATGAAGCTAATACCCTACTCTTTCCACACCCTGGGGTACAGTGATCCTTAAAGCCGAATAGTAATATGTGGTCAGAGTTGTAGCCTTTCCAGCTATAAAGAAGAAACTGTATTTTAGAGATTTAAAAAGGAAACATTCTCTCTTTTCCTCAGTGGAGTTAGTTTTAGAATGGTTAAGATTAGGTTAGATTTGGATGGTACCATAAATTCACCCATTCATGTCTATTGGAAATACTTCTCTTGTATAGGCGCAGTCTGAGAGCATCCTACTTGTACTTTTCTATGCCCTGTTGAAGAAGCTCCTATGTTGCCTATTTACATAGTTCATGTGCTAACAATTTTTCCTCTCACTCCCAAGGAACTGACATATTAAACAAATTCTCTTTATTTTAAAAACAAAGATATTAATTACTTAGGTGTGTCCTGGATAGGGGCAAGGATATAAAAACATATATCCAACATCAAGGATCCAATCAATTGCATTAGTAACCAGACATCTGCTTGGTAAATATGGACTTGGTGGGCTGCTTTTTTCTGTCTGGGGGAAAGGACAAGCAGCCACTCAACTCCACAATAGGATACACACCTAGAGATAGAACAATCCTGTCCTCAGTGTAGGGTTGTTGATTTCAATACCTGAGAGAAATGACAACACTAAATATTGGGGTTGCTTTTTCATGCAGTACTAAAATATTGCTAGCAATATTGATATTTTGTAACAAATATGTCCAGAATTTATCAAACAAAAAACAGTGAAAATAAACATGTGTTACATTTCCACATCAACATTTCACCACATGAATTTGGCTTCACTTGGTGGAGGAGGATCAAAGGGAGATGGCAGAGTGTCAGTGGCTTGTAGGAGGTGAGTGGGAAAGAAGCTGGATGAGGCTGAGCTGAGGATGTCAGAATTGTGAGGGGATGACTGGCAGCAGAGAAAGATAAAGATAAGAACGTGGAAGAAAGAGTCAGAAAAGGTGAACAAAACCACTGACAAATGTCTGAAACAATATTATTAAGCATACTATTAAATACGGGTAGTATTAAAAACTACTATCAGCTTGATTCTTAAAAGCAACACAGCGAATTGGAGGTCAGTATTACATTTAATAAAGAAGTCAGGAGAAATACTGGCAAACGTTTGTCTTTTGCTTTCCTTTCTTCAAGATTTATAGAAGACCACCCAGAAAACTCCTTTTGAGTCACAGTCTATAGTTACTAGGTTTCATCTTTACTTATTGCTTCTGACAAATAAAAACATATGTTAATGTGCTCTCGTCTCAATGCTAGTGTTCAGCACTAATGATTTAATTGCCATGGCATGCAATCTATGTACACATTTATTTTATTCATTTCCTGCATTAAGTCAATCTTCCATGGCCCAGGCTTATTTGGAAAGTGACAGCAACAAACTAATCCAAAACACTGAATGTTTCATCTGGGAGAGTCAGACCATGTAGAGAACAAAAGCTGAAAGAGATGGGATTAATTCGCTCTATGTATGTTTATTGAGCACTATCTCAAACGTAAGGAAAACAAACATAAATAAGGTCAGTTTTCGCCATCAATGAACTTACCCTTTCGTAAGGGGTAAGTTTAGGACTGGAGTGACTGTAATAAACAATTAAATCAGGTGTGACAGGTGGTAGGAAAAGAGTGAGAACAGGGTGCTATGGAAACAAGTATGAAGGACTTTTATCTCAGACTAGAAGATGAGAAGAAGGGAGAAGTCATGAAAAGAGCAGAAGTAATGAGTCCCGAGCAGAGGCGTGGGAGAGACAGAGGTGTGATAATATTCCAACCACAGAACCATGGACAATGGCTTGAAGTTGAAGAGAACAAGACAGGTTCAGAAAAGCAAGATTAGATGTTCATGGGACAAGGTTAGACATGTATCTGATTCAGGCGACAGCAGTGAGGGGTGGATGGAAAGGAAAGCAAGAGCAAGACCATTATAAGCTTGTTTGGGGTGTTTGGACTTTAACTGAAAACCATGCAGAATCAGTGGAAAAATTTAAAAGGGGAGACATATAAATATATTTGCACTCTAGAAATTGTCTCTGACTATATTAAGGAGAATGGACCAGAGGAAGTGAGGCCAGAAGAGTTAGAAAGGCATTATGGTAATATAGAAAAAATTAAATTAAATTAAATTAAGAAGTTAGAGTTTAAATGACTCAGTGTTGTGAGGAAGGAAGTAGACTCAGGTTTCTGGTGTGTCAAGTGCGTGGAGAATAGAATGATTCCTGGAGCTAAGACATGTTAATTCCCTCGTTCAGTCAAAATTCACTGGGTGCATACCCTGTGCCAGGTATTATTCTGGGTGCTGGGCACAGAAAAATAAGAATGTGGACAAGGTCCTTTAACTCATGGACCTTAAGCTCTAGCAGTAAGAGTGGAATCAAGTTTGGTGGCAGGGAGGAAGCTGGTGGGGTTCCTCTTGACACAATGAGCCATGAGGTTTGTGGGAGATTATCCAGGTAGTGATTAGAAGGAAGGTGAAGATGGTGGTGGGAGATACTGACATAGAGTAAACAGCATAGAAGAGGTTCTTGAACACATGAGAGTGAACTTGAACACTTGGGGGAATGTGTGAAGGAGGACCCATGGAAGAACATAAGAAAGTTGGTAAAAATCCCTGATATTGTATGTAAAAATCATTGCATTTGTTTGTTTTATTGCTTGTTTTCAAAGTGGTTTGCAACCAGTGGTTTGGAGTTGGAAGAGAAAAAGATAAAGGACATTGGGCTACAAAATCAAAGGGATAAATATAGGGAGAGGGGACCCAAATAGGAAAGTGAGGAAAGGAGCAAGAGAATTATTAAAAAAAATAAAATTATTACATCAAGTGGTCCAAAGAGCAGAGTCTTAAGAAAGAAGAAATAGTTAATAATTTCAAATTCTATAGAAGTGAAGAAAGATAAGGAATTAAATAACTGATTAAACAGGTAAGGTTGCTGGTGACCTTGGTGAGAACAGATTTCTTGGAAGGAAGGAATGAAAGCTATATCAGTGAGTTGAAGATAAGTGGGAGATAAGAAGGTGGAGACAGTGAGTGTATTCAACACTTGAAAGAAATTAGGGTGTAAGTGAAAGAAGAGAAAGGGCAGCAGAGATATAAACACACAGGTCATAAGAGGCTTATTTATTTGTTCTAATTAGAAGAGACTTGAATATGTCTAAATATTAAAAGAAAGAGCAAGACCCAAGGAGATATTGGAAATCCTAGAAGATAACTGATGGACCCACATCTTTGAGGATTCAAGAGGAAATAGGACCCAGGACACCACATTATGGAGGAGTATGGATACCACTTCTATGAAAGAGGAGAAGGGAGAGGTGTTTGCCACTACAGATGATTTTATAGATTTAGGGGCAAACACAGATATAGTTCCCATATTATAATCTCCATTTTCTCCTTAAGTGGGTAGAGGGTTGATGGGATTCAGGATTTGAATCGTGATGATGTGCCATATATACTGTGGGGGAGGGGACATTCACTGGAATGGATGGAAGCTTATTTATGTTTGGAAGCCTCAAAGTTTAGTGGCATCAATCTGCACTTCAGTTTTCAACAGCAGATTTACTCAAAGACGGTACATTCTAGGTTTGTCGAATGAAAAATTAAGGATGCCTGGATTGAAAACATTAGTCTTAGTTGTACATTGATTAGAGTGATGGACCATGAGTTTTATATACTCTTCAGACAAAGAAGAGTATAGAGTGATTTAATGATTAGGAGAGGATCAGGGAGGCAATCATGTATCCATAGGCTCAGAGAACAGAACAGATGTTTTAAAATAAGGGCAGAGATGTGATTGTAGTGGAGGAAAGGCGGTGGAGTCATGAGGGGAGTGGAGTAAGGCTGAGGTCAGAAGATGATGGAAAAAGCCTGTGGAAACTAAGAATATGGGAGAATTTAACTGCTTTAGCATAAGAATCTCAAAGGAGACCATTACAGAGTTGGAAGAGAGCTAGGATTGAAGATTTGAAGAAAGGAAGCTCAGTGTGGTATGGGGGTTATATCATAGATAAAGTTAGATGGCTGGAGGAGTTTGATTCTGGCTATGACATAAGAGGATGTGAATAATCTCAGGTTCTCAAATGACTACTACGTGGGCACAGGGACGGGGAGAAAGAGAGCTCGTTGTAAATTCCTGCTTTCATAATTACCAGTCCTGGTCTATTTCCACATTCGTCTTTGTAAGTTTTGTTTTTAATGTATATCTGTTTGTTTTAGGATTTATCCTAATAAGGCAAATACATTTCTTTGGAAAAGATAAATCTAAAAACTAGTGAAAAGTTTTTCTTTTCTCTAGTTTTCTAAACATGGATATTGATTTTTTTTAAAAAAAATTAAATGTAATTTCCTTTTCCCAAATTCACTTTCAAGAGAATTAATTATACAGTAAAGAAACTGAAAAGGAAAGAAGTTCCTTCAAACATTATATATATATCAAAATAGCTGACAGTCTTCTAAAGGCTTTTATTTTAAAGAAAACAATTGGTTTTAATAATTGAATTGCTTTATGAAAGTTTATGGGAAAATGTTTTGTAGACTTCCAGGTAACGGTTAGGGTATGGGCTGAAATTCAATTTATAATGACAAATGGTACTGAAATAGAGAAAAGCTGGCATATGTGCTGGAAACTGGAGAAGGGTGCCTTACTTATGGTACACACTTCAAGGAACATCTACTGCATATGGGGTCCACTGACTGCTGGAGGACTGACACAGGACACCTCCTACTACAAGGCAACTGCTTCACCAAAAGTTAATTGCATAATCCCTCCCTCTTTTAACTGTATACCCTGCATGCTCATCTTTTGTATTTTCTTGATCAGAGATAATTAGCAATACTTTTACAGTGAATTTAGTCATTCTTGTGTGTGTGTGTATGTGTGTAAGCTGACAGTAACTGTATTAGAAAGATTTAATTCAGTTGTGAATGACAGAAAACCCAAGATAACAACTAAAGCAAGGTTGGAATTTAGTTTTTTCATGTAAATTAAAAAACTGAAGAGAGGCCAGGACTGGCACTATGCTGTTTGGTGTTACAGATCTAAGATCCATCATTTTTGTTGCTATACCATCATGTCCCTTTGAGTTCACTTCCCGGAGGTGGCATGAACCATTTTTTACTTGCTATTGATCAGACCATAGCCACAATCACGCATCTAGCTTCAACGGAGGCTAGGAAATGAAGCCATGAGGCCAATCCTATACTTGTCTTTATAGGGAAGAAAAGGAGAATGGATTTTCAGTGAAACTAGCAATGTCTGCCTTACTACTCTTGGCTCTAGAGTGGCTAATCAGAGCATTGAATTCATTTGGCTTCCACGATTGGTTCAGAGATAGGTTCATGTCCAAAGGCTGTGTACTACAAAGTGTAACAGAGATTGTAACAGGAAAGGAAAATACACTAAGTCAAGCAGATATGACTAAATTCTGGGAAACTCTCTTCCAGACTTGATTGTGGATCATTGTAAGTGTGGCACTGCTGGAGACCACAATAAAAGTAAAGCCAAAGAAGAAAACTGAACCAAGAGATGGAGATATTAAAGAATGACAGCATCTGACCCTAGAATAAAGCTATGCCTGAGCTTTGACTCACCCTGGTTATTTCAATTAAGTGAGTCAGTAATGTTTTGTTGGGTTTTTAATACATAAGATGAAAAGCTTATTGACGAAAAGAGAGGGCTGGGGCAAAGGGAAGTACTAAGGAAATATACCACCTGGATTCTATTTTACTGTCATGGATCAGCTCTATTTAAAAACAATCTAGCACAGGATGATGTGCCCGCATTCACAAAAATAAAAGAATGAAAGACCGGACAAGCTCACATCCAGACACAATCTGTGGAAGTTTTAGAGCACCAAGAAGAACTAAACTCTCCTAAAATCTTTCAGAAAGAAAAAAATGAATTGTCCATAAATGAATGAAAATCAGACTTGCATCAGAATTCCTACCAGCAACACTGAATGCTAGAAGAGAACAGAGAAATGCCTACAGCATTGAAGGAAAGAAGTTTCAACCTTGAACTCTACTATCACAAAATATAGTAACCAAGGTTGACAGAACTGAGATATTTTTAGATGTTTGAGAGCCTAGAAATTTAACACTATTTTCGATATAAAATTGTGTTCAGTAGCTAGCAACTGAGATCAGAAATAACAGTTACTTAAATGGGATATGTTTTTCTATCTTCCTTATAAGATATGTTTGTAGCTGGTAGCCATATACTGTAAGTACAATTTATTGTAACAGGGCTGGTTCTATGTTGTCAACAAGGACCCAGGCCCTCCTCTGTCTTTTTATTATTCTTAGAGCATGGCTTCCATTCTCAAGATTGCCTCATGTTTCAAATGACTGCAGGAGTTCCTTCCATTACTTCTGTATTCCTGTTAGAAGTAGGTGCATCTCTATTTGTAGAGTGCTTACTAGCTATTTTTGCCCATCTAAAAAGTTTTCCCTGATGTTGTACCACATAATGCCTCCTTAACTTATCAGACCTACCTGGCTGCAAGGTGGCATCTTTTATTTAGGTACCTTTCAGCCTGAAAGAAAACAGTGGGATTTTGTTCCCAAGAAAGAGAAGAATGGGTATTGAGGAGGCAACTTAGTGTCACATTTACTAGTGAGCAGCCACACCTCCCATATCTCATTTTGTAAAGTTAGCTGAGTTTGTACTCTGGTAAAATGAGGGAGTAGATTAAGAAATAAAATACATAAGAATAACAAACCAGAGCAATGAAGGGAAATCTCAGGATGACAATTGTCTATTAGGTCTACAGTGCAGTAGGAGAATGGTGGGCTCTGGGAAGGAGATCTATGAAGATAAAAGATTACTTGAAAGGAATTGTATGATTAAGGAGATGGAACAAACTTGAGGCATGATAAAGCATGATATTCAAGATAAAAGGAAAAGAAATATGAAATTCCAACTGTTTCAAGCAACTGTTGGAATATAAGAGAATTTATCTTTGTCTTGATGCTCCTAATATTCTCTTCTAAGTGGCTCAGGTGTTATGGTATTTCTCACATAGAAAGCAAATGTAATTCTAGTACTTATTCATAATAATTTAGTAATGTTTATATGGTTTTCAACTTTAGTCAACCCATGGACGTATAGTGTAAGTATATAAATATTATATAAATATATAAATATAAATATAAATTGTGTAAGACTTAGCTGTGGTTGCAGAATGAATGTAAGTATTAACAGAAAAGCCAGTATAAATGTAAAATAATAGCACACAGTGGGAAATGGAAGGGCAGAGGAACGGTGGAAGGAAATATAGGGACACAGATATTTAAAATACTAAATATAATGGCAAACAGAAGAATCACAACAAGCATTGAGAAGAGAAGTGGAGAAGGCTCAAGTTTGACTAAGCAACATTTTTTTGTTGTTGTAATTTTAGAAAATCAATCAATACTTATTTGGAATGTTTAAATCAAGAGGCAGAGATATAAGTACATTATTTTAGTGTTTTGAAGTTAAAAGAAGGTAAATCAGGTTGCTCCTGGGGAGTGGGAGAGGGTTTGAACAGTATGGAGTAAGGATATATAGAAATTAGGATAAGCCAAGCTGATTATTTGATTTATTCACACATGCATGCATTATTTAAATAACTATAAATATTACAAAAATAAAAGTTACAAAGCAGCCATACAGGAAGCCTTCAAGTTTTTCTTGGGAGTCTTACAAAGCACAAATCCCAGCAGGGAAGCAAGGGCTTGTTACTAGTACAGTGTCTCTGATGCAGTGGGCACTACTTAAGGGACTGAGTATAGACACAGCATGAACCTGTTCCAGCCAAACAGAAACTGGATCCAGAAAATTAACCTCTGGTGAAGTAGCTTTACTTAACACAGAAGGGAGGAAGCATAGCAAATGCTCCTCTGCCAGCACTAAGCTCAACTTGACCTCTCTCCTCTCAGGTTGTTGCATAACTTAATTATTGATGTAAATTTAGATCTACCAGCTTTTTAGCATGATCAAAAATTTTATTAATAACCAGGTATATAGTGAGGAGGTATATATATATATATATATATATATCCATATCCTGTTGCTGTAATATTAGGAAAAGATTAGGACTGGTTATATGGTATACCAGTCAGGGTAGGCAAGACATTGCTACAGTAACAAATGTGAAAAATCTCAGTGGCTTAAAACAGGATGATTTTATTTCTTGCTTCTGTCACATACATAACATGAATTGACAACAAGCTCTGTTCCAAGTTGCCTTTACTCTATGACCCAGTATGATGAAGGAACTATTAACTGGAGTGTTGCTGATCACAGAGGCACAGGAATTATGAAGAAGAGTATGGCAAATAGTGCATGACTCTTCACATTTTATGGGTCAAACCAAGTCATGTGACCATGACTGATTTTTTTTTTAAAGGAAAAATGTACAATCTCTGACCTGAAAAAAGAAAACTAAACATATGCACACAGCCTTAATGACTATCATGTTAGGAAATGGAAAAGCAATTTTAGAATGAAAAGCATCAGTAGAAATTCAGAAGTAAATTGATAATTCAGAAAACCAAATGACTAATTAGAAAGACAAATGGTAATTACCCTCAAAGTGCAGCAAAAATGTTCAAATGCATAAAGACAATAAGAATGACTAGAGTAGATATTTAAGACAAGAGACAGGAGATCCAATGAAAGATGTAATATTTTTTATTAAACAAGAGAGGGAAAACACTGAAGAAGCTTTCCTGGTCTGAGAAAGGTCTAGATGTACAGATCAAACTGTTCACCTAGAAGTAGAAAAAGCTAATGAAAAGATAAAAATACCTACATATATCCTAGTTCAATTTTTAAACCTCAAGAATAATAAAAGAACACTGGGTATCCAGAAAGGGAATTTATTATTTTATTTTATAAATTTATTTATTTTATTTTTATTTTTGGCTGTGTTGGGTCTTTGTTGCTGCAGGCGGGCTTTCTCTAGTTGCGGCGAGCGGGGGCTACTCTTCATTGTGGTGGCTTCTCTTGTTGTGTAGCATGTGCTCCAGAGCTCAGGCTCAGTAGTTGTGGCTCACGGGCTTAGTTGCTCCGTGGCATGTGGGACCTTCCTGGACCAGGGCTTGAACCTGTGTCCTCTGCACTGGCAGGCGGATTCTTAACCACTGTGCCACTAGGGAAGCCCCAGAAAAGGAATTTAAATTTTTTCTTGAAATTGAAATATAACTTACATTTTTAAAAAAGTTGTAATTGAACAGCTCAGTGAAATTATCCCATGAGAAGACAATTGAGTGACCACTGCTCAGGCCAAGAAATGGAACATTCCCAGTACCCTAAAGGTATTCCCATGTGTGCTCCTCCCCAAAGGTAAGCACTATTCTAACTTTTATAACTGTATGAATTTTGCCTAGGTTTACACTTGGAGGTTCTCTTACCTGACTTTATTTTTTCTCTTATCATTATGTTGTTGAGATTCCAACATGTTGCTTTACTGTAATTGCAGTAGATTGTTTCATTGCTGTATACAATTCTATTGCGTGAATATACTAAAATTTTTATTATTCTAGTGTTGACACCATTGATAGAGTAGTTTCAAGTTGTTTGCTATTACAAATAATGATTCTAGAAACATTCTGGTACATGTGTTTTGCTGTACACACACATATTTCATTTGGATGTGAAATTGTGAAATTTATTACTCCACTGTTAACTTTATTTGAGGCCATCTTTGGTTGCCTTGTTTACATTGCAGTCCTCCTCCCTTTTTTTAGAACTCACATTCTTTTTGCCTTCTTTTCTCCATAACACTGAACTCTTATCTAATAAACTATGTTCTATTTATTTATTTTGTTTAGCTTCTATAGTTTGCTCATTGGAATATAAGTTCTATTAGGGCTGAGATTTGTGCATTTTGTTAATGGTTGCTTTCCCAACATATAGAAGAGGTGTCAAAAACTTTTGCTGAATAAATTAATTATTTTATATAATTATTAGTGAGGCTCAACATCATTTTATATATTTATTTCACATTTGTATCTCTTTTCTGTTCATTGCCTGTTTATAGCTCTTGCTGCTTCTTCAGTATTTAATATATGCATTTTGAAAACATGGAAAATTTACTTTGTATCTTTTATATGTGTTGCAAAATTGTTTTCTAGTTTGCTGTTGGCCTTTTGAGTTCATTTATGGTAATTTTTTAAATATGTATTTTATTTTGATGTAGTCAGTGTTATCTGTTTTTTGTTTTTTTCCTTTAAAGCCTCTAGATTTTATGTCCAATTTAAAAAGACCTTACTCATTTCAATATTATAAATGAATCAACACACCAAGGGAGGGAAGTGCCGGGGTGGTGGTGGTGGTGGCATGAATTAGGAGATTGAGATTGACTTATATACACTAATTTGTATAAAATAGATAACTAATAAGAACCTGCTGTATAAAAAATAAATAAAATAAAATTCAAAAATCCAAAAATAAATAAATAAATAAATCCACAGTGCTTTCTTTCTAGAATTTTTATGCTTATTTTAATCTTTCCTCCATTAAAATGTATCTTGTTGTAAGGAATGAGGTAAGGGCTAGCTATAATTTTATCTAACATGATTTATAGAATTATCCCTGCATTCCCCACTAATTTGAACTGGAATCAATACCATAAAGTAAAGTCAATCATGTTTGAATCTATTTTCTTTCTATTCTGTTTCATTATTTGGTTTAATTTATCTCTAGTGTCCATATAAACATTTTTTCATCTTTAGTGCTAAAGTTTCAAAAATTATTTTATATATGTAATGTATTTTAAAGTTGTATGACCATCTATCCCTTTTACTGGCATACCTCGGAGATACTGTGGGTTGGATTCTAGACCACTGTGAATATTGCAATAAAGCTAGTAACTTGAATGTTTTGGTTTCCCAGTGCATATAAAAGTATGTTTACATTATACTATAGTCTATTAAGTGTGCAGTAGCATTATGTCTAAAAAATACAATGTGCATACTTTAATTAAATAATACTTTATTGCTAAAAAATGCTAACCATCATCTGAGCTTTCAGTGAGTTATTGTAGTGACACCAAAGATCACTAATCATAGATCACCCTAATACATATAATAATAATGAAGAAAATTTGAAATATTGTGAGAGTTACCAAAATGTGACTCAGAGACACAAAGTGAGCAAATGTTGTTGGAATAATGACGCTTATAGCTTGATGCAGTGTTGTCACAAACTTTCAATTTGGAAAAAGTGCAATATTTGTAAAGCACAATAAAACAAGGTGCAATAAAATGATATGCCTTTATAAGATTTTTATAATTTTCTCTATTATTAGAAAATTTCCTAGCTATCTTTATATATTTTTACAATATGGACTTACTATAACTTTGTTTACAGGCATACAAAATCAAATCCCAAACTAAAATCTCCAAAAAGAAAGCATGCAAACAATATAATCTTCTTGGTATGTTGGTTAGGATTGTGTTGAATATATAGATTAGCTTAGTGAGAAGTGGTGTACCCATGGGATTATATCTCCCTAACAAAAAGCTTAAGATTTTCTTTTCAGTTATTCAAATTCTCTTTTATGCTTCTTTACAGATTTTTTTTTAAAGATTTTTAAATTAGGTCTGATACAAAACTAGTAAAATTTATATCTAACTATTTTATCATGTTCATGGTTTTTTGAAACAATATTCTTTTTTCTAATAGTCTGATTTTTAACTGGACTTTTATATATTTTTATATAAAAATTAAGTTTAACTTTTTTCTAACAAATTTATAAATAATTCTCATGGCATAGAGACATTATTTTCTATAACTATGATAATTTTACCTAGGACACATGAGTTGATAAAAGCAGAATCTGATTAATTACAAAAGAAAAAATATAGAATTTATTTATAAATTTATTATTTAGGAATATTGAAAAATTCAATTAATTTAAAATATTTTAAAAGTAGGTGCATATCAGGAAGTATCTCAGAAGAAAAATATGGAGAGAGGAAAAATAAGAAATACATACTTACTAAGAGATTTAAAATATCATTAAAAGTCTAAATACAACTCTTTAATTGATTTTTGATGCAGATGCCAATGCATATCAAAAGGAGAACAAATAGTATTTTAATAAATGGTGCTAAAACAACTGGATATTTCTATAAAAACAAAATGAACTTTGACCTTTACCTCAGACCTTACACAAAATTTAGCTCAGAATGGATCATAGATTTAAATATAAAAGCTAGAATTATAAAAGAGTTTGAGGGGTTGGGACTCTTCATGACATTGACATCAGCAAAATACTCACTAACAATAAAAAGAAAAAGGTTGGAAAATTGAATTACACTAAATGTATAAACTTCTGCTTATTGAAAGACATCTATTAATGAAAATAAAAATGAAAACTAAAGACTTAGAGACAATGATGAAATACATATATTTAACAAAGAACATGTACACACACATTTTCACCATTCAGTAATAAGAAGACAAGACACAATTAAAATAGCCAAAAATATGAACATATGCTTTACATAAAATGATATAAGTTTGGCCAATTATCATGTGAAAAGATGCTCAACGTAGTAGTTAAGGAAATGCAAATTAAAATCACAATTAAAACACCACTACATATCCACTAAATGGCTAAAATTTAAAAGTTTGACAATACTAATGGTTGTCAAAGATATGGAATAAGTGAAATCTCATACAGTGCCAGTGAATATGTAATCTGGAATAACCATTTTGGAAAATTGGCAGTTTCTAATAAAGCTAAATTGGAAGTTTCTAATAATGCTAAAACTAAAATATGAATTAGCAATTCCCTGACTAAATGAAATAAAAAGGTAGGTCCAAAATGATTTGCTCACAAATGTTCCTGACAGCTTCATTAATAATATCTTTTACTTTGTGTGGTAGGTAGAATGATGTCCTTGCAAAGATTTCTATGTCCTAATCTCTGGAGCCTGTGAATATGTTATTTTATATGGCAAAAAAGACTTTGCAGAGACAGTTAAGGATCTTGGATGGGGGGATTATCCTAGATGATTTAGGTGGACCCAATATAATCACAAGGATTCTCATAAATGGAAAAGGGAAGCAGGCAAGTCAGAGATGAAAAGATGTGAGGAAGATGTCCTGGCTTTGAAGATGGAGGAAGCCCAAGAGCCAAGGAATTGGGCTGCCTCTAGAAGCTCAGAAAAAGGCTGTCTTCAAGTCTCCAGAAGGGATGAAGTTCTGCTACACCTTATCCTTTAACCTCGTGAGACCTATTTTGGAAGTCTGATCTCCAGAAGTGTAAGATGATAAATTTGTGTTGTTTTAAGCTACCAAGTATGTACAAATTTATTACAAGAGCAATAGGAAATTAAAATACCTGAAATATTTATCTACTGAATAAACAAATTATGGTATATTTATTAAAAAAATACTACTCAGCAATAAAAAGAAGTCAACTATTGATACATAAAATTACAAGAATGAATGACTGGAACACCATGCTGTGCTGAGTATGTGCCATGTGGTTCAATTAATAAGAAATTCTCATTTAAAGTGACACAGTAGATCAGTGGTTGCCTTGGGCAGGGATGGAGATGATTGCCTACAAACGTATGTGAGGGAACTTTTCCGAGTAATAGAAATGTTCTATATCTTGTTTATGGTGGTGAATACATGGTATATACATTTGTAAAAAAAATCTTCAAACTGTGCACCTCAATAAGTACATTTTATTGTATGTAAATTATAGCTCAATAAAGTTTACTTTAAATGGAAAAAAATGACCAACTTTAGAATTAAAAATATGAAATAATTACATTTAATATAAGATTGATTAAAAATGAGAATCTTATATAAACTAGAGTTCAAAATTGAATAAAATAATACCATGGAGAAATTCTTTTAAAAATTAGAAAACTACTGGCAAAAAAAGGCAGAGCATAAACATAATTTTTCTGAATAATTTCTTAAAATTTTATGGAAGAATTAAATTCTAAACTGATTAAACTACCCCAGACAGTGTAATTTATGACTGGAATTGGTATAAATTATGATAAATTTATACATAAAATAAAGTTCAGTCATTAAACTATTTTACATGTAAAAATATGAGTGCCATATAGTTGAGTGAAATCCAATTTTAATTTTATTTAATACTTACTGAATGTCCACTGTGTTTTAACCATAGATAATAGAAAAACCAAACATGGGCCTTGTTCTCACAACACTTACTGTCTTGTGAGAGAGAAAATCAAATAAACAAGTACAAATTACTATGACATTGTGATTTATAGTAAGAAATGTATATTTGGTCTTTATCCATTGTTCCAGGGATAGAGCTCCTAAAACTCTTAGAATTTTCTAAGTGATGAGAGTGAAAACATATCTTTTGTTTTATTAATGAGGTGAATTTTAGACACCTAGGGATGAGAGCTGGTTGCCAGGAGAACCAACCTTGTTGTTAAAGGGTTAGAACTTTGAGTCCTACACCCCTGACCTCTGGGGTGGGGAAAGAGGTGCTGGAAATTGAATTCAATTAGCAATAGTAAATGATTTAATCAACATGCCTATGTAATGAAGCCTCCATAAAAACCCAAAGAATTTTGTTCAGAAAGCTTCAGGGATGGGGAACACATGAAGATTTGGGGAGAGTGGCACACTCATAGAGGGCATGGAAACTCCTCTCCACTTTTCCATACCCTGCCCTATGTATCTCTTACATCTGGCTAAGTTAAGTCCTTTCTTAATAAGCTAGTACTCTAGTAATTTTGATGTTTTTTCTGGGTTTTGTAAGCCTCTCTAGCAAATTAATCATATCCAAGTATTTGCTTTATAGGCATTCAGTCAGAAGCCCAGGTGAAATCTGAAGTGGGGTAGGGGTGAGGGGACAGTCTTGTAGGGCTGAGCCCTTAACCTGTGGGATCTGAATTGAACTGCCAAACTTGTTGTTCTTGTCATCCAAGAATTGCTTGGTGGTATGGAGAATGCTCTCCCCTGACTACATACACACCTTGGGATTAGTGACCAGAATAGATAGATACATACTACCATAAGAAATTTATAAGATACTGGGTATATAGGAGCCGTGACTAATTTAGATTTAAGCTAGGAAGTATAGAGGGAATCAACTTGGCAATATTTCCTAGATCAAAAGATGTTCAGACTGAACTTTGTGCATAAGCATTCACTTTGGAAATCCTTTATTTATTGTACAACACCTAGTCAGCATATTACCAGAAAGAGAATCCTGCTCTTTAGTCTTCAATTCACTGCAATCTGCCTCTACCAGTACATTAAAAGTGTTTCTTGCCAAAATTAACAATGACTTCTTATTTCCTGACTCAATAGACACTTAAGTTCTTAGCTTGCTTTCTCTTTCATCAGTACTTCTCATGTCTGGTCAATCCCTTCTCTTAGAAACTCTCTCTTCTCTTGGTCCCCCTATTAGTCTTCTAGGGCTTCCATAACAAACTATTGCAGTCTGGGTGATTTAAACGACAAAATTTATTTTTCAGGTTCTGATGAACCTGGGGGCAAAACAGGAATAAAGATGCAGAGGTAGAGAATAGACTTGAGGACACAGGGAGGGGGGAGGGTAAGCTGGGATGAAGTGAGAGAGTAGCACTGACATATACACACTACTAAATGCAAAATAGATAGCTAGTGGGAAGCAGATGCATCCCACAGGGGAGATCAACTCAGTGCTTTGTGACCACCTAGAGGGGTGGGATAGGGAGAGTGGGAGGGAGATGCAAGAGGGAGGGGATATGGGGATATATGTATAAATATAGCTGATTCACTTTGATATACAGCAGAAACTAACACACCATTGTAAAGCAATCGTACTCCAATAGAGATGTTAAAAAAAAATCAGTTTTCACAGTTCTAGAGGCTGGAAGTCCAAGATCAAAGTGTCAGCAGGTTGGATTTCTCATGAGGCATCTCTCTTTGGCTTTCAGATGGCTGTCACCTCTGTGTCCTCACAACGCCTTTTCTCTGTGCATGTGCATTGTTGGAGTCTCTTCCTCTTCTTATTAGAACACCAGCAATCTTAATTGCTTCTTTAATGACCTTATCTCTAAATATAGCCACATTGGAGGCAGGGGCTTCAACATATGAATTTTGGCAGGAACACAATTCATTCCAAAACAGTTTCTTACCCAAGGAACTTTTTCTTCCTATCTTCTTTAACAGTTCTCTCTTTCTTCCTTCCATCTCTTAAATACAAAAATAATTTAGGGCTAAGTGTCAGGCCCTTTTTTTTCTCATTCTGACTCTAGCTTTTTTCTCATGCTCTAATTATTTCACATTCCATCTACAAGCCATTGGTTACCAAATACATAATTCTAGTCTACTGTATTCCTTTAACCATAGGAGACACATAAGTTCTCCAAGGGGTAATATCACATCAAAGGACAGGCTCACATCACACTTGAGGAAGGGGGTGAACGTGGGACTCCCTCTAAGGTGACCAGCAGGTTCACTCTAACAATCAAAAATCTCATCTGAAATTGTGTCAGTAAGTGCTTCATTTTACATCCCATTACACAACAATGACTAATATTTATGTTTTTACTATATACCAGGCATTCTTCTATGAGCTTTACATATGTTAATTCATTTTTGTAACTCTCATGACAATTTTATTCTGACTTTATCCCAGTTTTACAGATTAGGAAATTTAGTGCGAAGATAATTAAATAAATTGCTTAAGGTCACACAGCTTGTAAGTGACTGTAATTACCTTGTAGTCTGACTCCAGGGCTCACATTCTCAACCCTTGTGCTAAAACTATGATTATGCATATAACACTTAATATAAAAGTGGCATTTTAAATCAGGATAAAGAAGTTTTAGTCAAAAATATTAGGATAATTGGAGTATTATTAGAAGAAAATTAAGGCATTGTTAGATTTTTTTTCTTCATAATATATGTCGAATGAACTAAAGACTTGGGTATAAAACACACATCCTTAAAAAGTAGAAAATATATAAATATCTTTTTAAAATACTTTTCAGTGAAGGATAGATATTCCTATACATGATCTTATGAGCTGAAAAGAAAGAAAAATCTAGCAGATTTGACTATGCTCATTTATTTACAAGAAAATCCTATGCCACCAAATAACACAAACAAATGAAAAGACATGCATAAAGCAGAGAGAAGTTTACTATTGATTAACACAAAAACAAATGGATGCTACATAGAAAAATACAAAATAACAATTATTTCACAGAAGGATATATGTGTGTGTATATATATATATCATAGACATATAAAATCACTTTATAAATAAAAATTAAAACATTTTTCTCTCTCAAGTTGATAAACTTATTTTTTAATGATAATTCTCAGTGCAGGTGTGGCTGTGAGAAATTTGATATTCCTACATTGCTGAGCTAGTGGGTATATAATTGGTAAAACCTTTCTGGGGAACAATTTTGTAATAAATATTTGGCTTAAAAATTGTCAACTTTTCTTACAAGTATTGTTAACTTTTAGCCTAGCATTTATCACTAAGAAAGTTACTCTAAAGGAATATATTCATGCCTACACACTTATTTTGTAAAGATTTTTATTGACAATTATAGCAGTGAAATATTGATAACAATCTAAGTATCCTGTATGAAAGGATTGTCATAGTTGGTTGGAAAATTAATTTTGCTGCTTTATGCTCAACTATGTAATACTTCATTGCAGGGTTCAGTTTGCTTTCAGAATTAGGGTCTCCACACTGCCAAGTCAAGGCCTGAATTGAGCATAAAGGGTAGAATATTCAGGGGCCCATGAAAACCCTCAATATGGACTCCTAGACTATGTCTGGGAATCCTATGGCTTTTGACGTAATGTGATTCCATTACACTACGTAACTTGAACTCAGCCACACACTAATTTAGTTTAACTTTTGCTGGGTAAATTAAAACCATTCGGGCTTCCCTGGCGGCGCAGTGGTTGAGAGTCCGCCTGCCGATGCAGGGGACACGGGTTCGTGTACCAGTCCGGGAAGATCCGTCATGCCGCAGAGCGGCTGGGCCCGTGAGCCATGGCCGCTGAGCCTGCGCGTCCGGAGCCTGTGCTCTGCAACGGGAGAGGCCACAACAGTGAGAGGCCCGCATACCGCAAAAACAAAAAACAAAACAAAACCAAAAACCTTTCTTCATGTCTTTCAGAACTGTCATGAAGAAATAGCTTCCCTTGTGAAAACACCCATATCATTATTATCATCGTCATCAGCACCATCAGGATGATTTGTACCATGTTAATTTTGTTAAGCTGGGATCTACAGTTCCCAGAACCCCCTTCTCTATATAGTTCTGGGTTACTGTTGGCCAAAAGAGATACTTGAATGAGATTTGGAGGGTGGAAATAAAGCAGCAGCCATTACCTGTTGAAGGTTGTTTTAGTTTAGTCAGTTGTAGTGATAGACAGATGCAGAGTGGGTTCCTCACTCTCCTCTGCTCCACATCCAGTTCTTTTTCCTAATCACTGACCATATTGACCAAGAGCAGCTCCAGGTCTACCAATAAATGCTGGGCTGTGGACCCACTGTCTGTAGGGTGAGGCCTACAGAGAGAAAATGCCTTTCCATAGACCTTCCTAAGAACTTCCCTTCCTACTGTAGAGTTGCTAGTTAAAAGACAGAGCTCTCATTTGAATTTCATATAAATAACAAATACTTTTTTGTATAAATATGTCCTTAAATACTGCAAAATTCAATTATAATAAAATATTGGTAACAGTCTAATTTCCCTTAATAAAGACAGTCCTAAATTAGTTGGCGTATTAATCTTGACACTTTATCCTTAAACATATAGTCCTCCACTACAGGTACATATTCATCCTAAAAAAAAGTATTTGTTGTTTATCTGAAATTCTAACTTAACTGGGAATCCTGTATTTTTTATTTGCTTGATCTGACTATTCTAGCTGTGGTGGATTGATATGCTTGGTTCTTAGATCCACTGATTTATGACCCCTTCTCCAACACTCTACCTCCGCTTACAAATGTTAACTCCTCCTTCTTCTGCAATTGTGTAAAGTCTACTTCCTAGAGTAAATCGCCTTTCCCATGGTACTCACAGTCACTCTTCTCCTGATTCCTAACTTTTATAATAGTAGTAATGATGACAATAAAAAAAACAGTAAATGCTAAAGTTTATTGAAGCTCACTATATGCCAAACTCTGTATTAAGTTCTTTACATTAATTCTATGTCAGTTACTATTATTTACTCCATTTAAAATTTAATACATCTTAGAATTCAATTAATACATGGTAGTTATATACCAATTTCCGTTGACCTCAGATATTCTTCACTTCTCTCTTTTTCTTCTCTATTGTTCCTCAAAGGAAGTGTGAAGTGGATTAGTAATTTCAGACATCTGCATCCAATAAGAAAGGAAACTGAGACACCAAAGATTTTGGAGAAACTTTCAAGGTCATATACTGAGTTAATGGAACCCTTGGGAATAGAATTTACCATCTCTGAGATTCCAAGCTGCTGTCTTGATTGTTGTACTGAACAAAACTATATATCTTTAGAAGAGAAAGAAAAATAAATCTTGATATTTCAAAGAATCAGTGCCCATTAAGTTTCTATATTTTATGTGGAGACATTTATACTTAGATGAAAATGTCCAAATGTAACTTACTCCATAAGTTTTAATATTTATTTTTAATCCAAGAAGCTTATATGTCCCTTTGTTGTTCTTACAAAATCAGATTTTATATTCTTTATCAAACATGTGTTTGAGTTCGGTTTCCAAACATAAGCATGGTTTTCATGTAAGTGCCCCACAAGCCTGGAACAATGGGTTTCATATGTAACCCAGACAAGATATTTAAAATAATCTCTTGGAATTTCTTGTTCCATCAGAAATTCTTTCTTTAAGATGGGATTTAGATGAGAAAAGTTTGGGACAAAAATCAAAGAAAAAGAAAAATGGCAAATATTTGAGGAAATGAAATAAACTTGATTGATATAAAAGCTTTCAATGAAAGAGTAATACCAACAACTTATCCTTAACAAGCCAAACCTAGAAGCTGTCTTATGGAGAAAAATGTGATTTCAATGTAATTTCAAGCATCGCGGTAAATCCTTAAGCATGAAAAAGATATTTTCCATTTGTTCTATAATTAAATAGAGGTTTTCCAACAGCAGGTGTTCACTTTTCCCTCCTTCTCTTATTTGGGGGATGTTTAGCAAATACAAGTTATTTCCTCCTAGAGGTGAAACACCCATGCACCTCTTTATACTGTCTATGTATTACAAAGTATTTGTTTTGTAGAACTAGTATATTGGAAGTATCTTATTTAATGTCCAGAGTGGAATAAGAGGAGAAAAAGAGGAGAAACTTGCCTGGACCAGGAGGACTGATATCAAGGACCTGGTTTTATTTTCATAGTATTCATAAGAACATTCCTTAGCTTAAATTAGGTGCAGTAATTTATAAAGCCTATCTTTTAACTCCCAAGTAAGGCTATATTACAAATTGCACACAATATTCCAACAAAATTTTTAGTTACAACCATACAGTGTAGTGACTTAAAGTAGAGTTTCTAAAAACAAAATTTTTAGTTACAACCATACAGTGTAGTGACAGAAAGACTAGTTGTTCTTTCTGATCTATTGCAAGCCAATATTTCACAAAATATAATAAACAGAAATTATTACAAAAATGATCATATACTTGGATGGACAATATCAAATAGCTATAAAAGTTTTTAAATATTACTTAAGTTTTATTTCTGCACTACCTTGTTGTGGGCATGCACCTGTTGATGGACCACTCTTTGAGTGTTTAGTCTTTGGTATTCAATTACTTGGGTTCAAATTCCATTTCTACTATATTTCATTTGCCTCAAGACCCTCTTCAAGTTACTTAAATGTAAAGTGAGAATAATATTAATACCTTGTTCAAAGTCTGTCATAAAAAATTTAATGAGGTACTATATGTGAAACATTGGGAAGTATATCTAGCACACTACAGTGTCAGTAAAGTCACCGCACCATAATTATGGCATGTAGTTATATAACATACAATGTACTTTCCCACATATCATTTCATTTATTCCTCACAAAATCTCTGTGGGAGTTATGATTTTCCTCCACTGAACAGTTGAGAAAATCAAGGGTCAAGTGTTTAAATGGTTAAAGTATTGAAAAGGCTGCACAGTTGGTAAATGATAAAACCAGGAGTTAAATTTGCTGCTAGTTCTCTCTTAGTAGATCTCGCCCTTCAAGCCATGTCAAAAGCTACACGAAGCAATTGTTTTCTTCATACAAAACAAAGTCTTCCCGCTGGCTTCCTGAGACACTTGGACTCATTACAAAGCTTGACAAAAAGCAGGACTATCCTAGCAATACCGAGATCTCTTGATCACCTCTCATTTAGTAGACTTCTTCCATAGGAAAAGTTCTTGTTGACACCACACTTATGTTTCCTTTTCACAGCTACTGAAGAGAGAGGTGTGTACAATTTGTGCTTCCGGTACAGAGTGTTGTATATCTGGTTAATGTGATGGCAGCTGTACTTTAGATGTTGGAAATGTCAATTGAAAAGTAATTTCCAACCCTGAGGTGAGATAAATGACCATCTCTTTTCATGTGTTAGTGGATGGTCTGGCTTACCTTTTCATCTTGAACATGTCCAGATGATATGAAGGTTTCTTTGAGGTTTAGATATTTTACTTCTTACAAGTCCAAAGAAATGTTTACTTCTACCTCTGGTTAAATAGTGCATATGAATTTTCAGAGACAAAGACAAATAAGAAATTCATATGGAACATGAAATATTAGTAATTATGATCTCTATTTGATTCAAAGACAAAGGAAGGCATGAGAACCGAGATGTGTTAAGAGAATAAAATTTCCCTGTGTCAGTAAATTAAAAAGGGAATTACAAAAAGCAAATACCATAGATGCATTTTCTTCAATAATGCCTTCAGGGAAACTTACATTCAGAAAAGAAAACTCTTCAATTATACAGCAGCACAAAATGAGCTTAGTGTAAACAAACCACTGTCCACTACACGAAATAAAGTTATGAACATCTCATTAGCTAATTTAAAAAACCAAGTGATAAAATGAGTTTAAAAATCATGTAGAATAAAGTAACGTGGGTGAAGGTAAACCCGCAACATCCAGAATTATGTCTCAGTGCTTCACTGTGTATATCAAACCTCTACAGGAATGAGTCCTTTCGGAAGAAACACTCTCTCTTCTGTCAAAAGTGTCAAATAAATGAAGTAACTCAACTACACTTGTTTGGGAGTAGCCCTGTGTTCTCAAAATTCTGGGATGAGGTCAGGAGTGCTATAGCAACCATTATGAAATGTGAGATTTCATTGTGCCCTAGACTCTTGTTTACTGCACAGAAAGGACTTTGCACTAGATAAATATAGAGAGTTCCAGGCATTGCACTGTTAGTGGCCAAAAAGCAAATAACCTTTAGTTGGAAGGTAAAGCTGTCCCAGAACTAACAGACAGGGATTGAGAGCTGACTGCAGTGAACATGGTGGAAACTATTTTATTAAGGTGAAGGGAGATTACTACGGTGGATACAATATTACCTGCAACCTGCTTAAATATTCTCTTTGCTTTACATTCTCAATAGGAGATGAAAAATTTTGAAGCCAGAATAAAAACATGGGCTTATATGAGAAGTAAGGACTGTAGATAGAGAGAAGAAATCTATGATTAATTTGAGTTCCCTCAGAAGTAGACCCTGAGGCTAGGGTTTGAGAAGTAGTAGGTTATTTGGTGAGGCAGGAAAGGAAAGGCAAAAAATAAAGGGTACTTAACCACTGGGCAAACTGAAAGTTAATCCTAGATAGGAACTCTGAGAACCTATAGGACAGATGCCTCAGAGTTAGCTCAGCCCTGGAGCCATGGAGCTGGAGGAGTTGTATGCTAAATCTATCATTGGTCGGGGAGGAGAGGAGATTACATTTTAACACCACTGATTCAATGCATTGGAAGCTTCATGCAATTGGATGTTTCTGTAGGACCTTAAAATGGTGAGGCCTCAGGAGATATAGTTGGGGCATCTACTACAATTTGTGAAGCCAGATTTCCTTGGGATATTTTAGCAATTTGTGTTATATACTTAGGAATTTGCACACACACACACACACACATTTGACTTAGGACTTATCTTCATTTGCTTTTTTCTTTTTTATGGTTTTGTTTTTCTGTGTGTGTTTTACTGAAGTATAGTTGATTTACAATGTTGTGTTAATTATTGCTGCACAGCAAAGTGATTCAGTTATACATATATATACATTATTTTTTATATTATTTTCCATTATGGTTTATCATAGGATATAGAATATAATTCTCTGTGCTATACAATAGCACTTTGTTGTTTATCCATTCTATACTAAACATAGAAGTGTGACTGGCATAAAGGCAGAGAACTTCAACAGACTGACACACAGGACAATGAAGTGGAAAGAATAAACACTTTAAAGTTAGATAGACTAAGGTTCAAATCCTAGCCTCACCAGCCAAGTGAATTTGAACATTTTGAGTGAATTTAATGTATTTCATCTTCATTTTCTATATTGGCCGAATGGGTAAATAATACACATTTTGAAGAGTTGTGATAATAGAGTTCAAGCTCCTAGTACAATGCTTGGATTATAACAGTATGTCAATGAAGATTAGTTATGATGGCCAACACCTTCCCCAGGGCTACCATCACCACCACAATCAGTAACAGTAACATCATATCATCATCACCATCATCACCATTATCAACACCTTCATTGTCATTTGTCCTTGCTCAAAATGCTTGGAGTTTTCTCTGCAAAAGTGAACAAACAAACAAACAAACATCTTTCTATATAATGGGAGGAAAATAAGAACAATTTTCAATATGTAAAAATATGTGAAAAGGACTCAAGACTCCTCTGAAATGAAATGTGTCATTTTTTTTATTGCACTTAGCATTGGGTGTACAGCTGCTTCTGTTAGGACACTTAGGTACTAATTAACAGGCACTAACAGCTTCAAGGGAGAAGAGTCATGTAAATACTCTTATTTAGAAAATATTTAAAGTAGTCATTACAGAGATTCTCCAAATTATCACATATTTTATGACAATCTATTTTCTAAAATGAACCAAAGGACTAAGCCATTCTGTTAAATACCATGTAGTAACACCTCCATACAACTGGCTACACCATTATATGGCTCCAGATACAGATTTAACACAGTAATTTCTTTTCCTCTCTTCTGAAAATTATAGCATTGAAGAAAATACTAGTCACTTACATAAATTAACTATACTAATTGGGTATCAGTGACTGAGTGTACATACATGAAGAATTTGACAAAGGTTGGCAAAAGCACGGTGACCTTTTAAATGTATTGTTAATTGAGGAGGCTACTTTTTTTTCGATACCTCAGTAATTCAGATGTAAAAAACCCAGAAATTATTCCACCTTAACTAAAAAATCCAGTCATCCTGATAATGATAACTAAACTTTCCCCTTTATTGATCGTATCTTGCTCCAGATTTTTAACACCATGGATGTGCCGATAACTCTTATTTTTTATCATTAGTCCTGACTGGCTTATCCAAATATCTCCCCTCAACTCACCTCCTTAACCAATATCTTTACCAGGATGACCTATAGGTATCTCAATATCATGTAAACTAAAACAGTGGAGTTTATTTCCCCTCCTCTAATTCCAATGTGCTCCCCCTTGAAGCAAATCTTGGGGAGTCACCTTTGATTCTTCTCTTTCCCTCTCCCTTCATTTCCAAACCATCAGCAAGTTCTAAAGGCTTTGCCTCTAACTTATTTCCTGACGCTGTCTACCTATTGTCCCTCCACTACTCCCATCTATTCCAAACCACCATCTTTTGTTTCCTGAACTACTTCAATAATCTACTCATTAGTCTTCTTGCTTCCCTATAATTCTTTATCAACCACCAATCTAGAAAGGCATCTTTAAAACAAAACTTGAATCAGAGTCTGCCATTTTATGCTTAAAAATTTCCAGTGGTCCCAGCTCATATTCCAAATAAAATTTTAAATGCTTACCAAAACACATAAGATCCTACATGGACATTTGCCTCTTGGAATACTTTTTTCTAGCAATTTCCCTCTTACTTTTCAGCCATAGCTTTCTTTTTCAGGGACATATCAAGTTAATTCCTGACTGTGGACTTGTGCTCTTGACATCTGGAATATTCTCCCAAATATTTTTATGGCTAGCTCTTTGTAATTCAGCTCTGAGCTCAAATATCATCCTTTAGAGCAGCTTGCTTTAGCAACCCTATTTAATATCTCCCCCACATCCTCCTCAGTCACTCTATTCATAACTCATTTTTGCCTCATATCATTCACAACTCTTTTTTTCTTTATTAACTCTTCTGTTGTCAATCTCAACAAATAGAATACAAGAGCTATGAAAGCAGACACTGACTGGTACTCCATGACTATGAATGGGACTCTCTGGATGTGATAGCATGCCCTCCCAGGTTGTTCTTCCTATGTAGATAAAGAGTTCTCCCATCTGCTTCGGGAGACTCTGACATGTTGCCCAGAACTGGTTATCCAGCCATTTTGAGTTTTTCAGGACTTATTTCCTGGTCTCAAATAAGCAATCTTGCTGAAGAAGAGTAGTGATAGTTGAAGTCAAAATGCTCCACAACCTCAGACACATTTCATTCCCATGTAGGGATGATTGATCTGACTACAATATGAAATGTGTGTCATGCTAAGTCGAATGTGTAAATAGATAGCCTGGGACTTGGAGGCTCTGTCGACTAGCTTAGACTCTTTGGCCAGAATAGTTTTATACAATAGAATGTTGATTGTTGCCCCTCCCCACCAAGTGGGTACTACACTCTTACCAGTATCATGTTTTATATGGATTATTACCAAGTAGAAAATTAGAACAATCATTGCTCTGCATATAGTAACTGGCAGGTACCCTGATAATAATCCTGGGACCTCTTCTCTTGGTCAGGTCAGGGCTCCCATAGTCTGATGTAGTGGAAGGTTTTGAGAGTTATTCTTTGAATTGTATCTTTTCCTAGTTACAGTTGTATTCATCCTCTAGTGTCTACTACAGTCATATCTGTACCTAGATTTGCAACTATTATGGACTGAAATTGTACAAGTTGCTGACATATTAATATGTAATCTATAAAGTCTCCCTTTTTTGACCAGAGAGGAGGTATAAATCAAGAATCAAAGTTTAGTTTGTCTAAGAATTCTTTGCAAGTTGACCTCCTATAAAATTCCATGAAAAATGGCCACAGCTGAATGCTAAAGGCAATTGATTTTGAAAGATAGCTGAGGGGGTAAATCAGATCATCCATTTACCATGCCATATAAGCTGTAACAAGGCTTGGACCCCAGCTCTCTGGTCAGACCAGGTGTATGAGTTATCTATAACTATGTAACAAATTACTCCAGAACTTAGCAATTTAAAACAAAAACATTTATGATTTCATAGTTACTGTCAGTCAGAAAGTGAGGAGTGGTTTATCTGGTTGGTTATGACTCAGTGTCTTATGAGGATACAATCAAGAAGTGGTACCAGGCTGATAATTTTAAGACTCAACTGTGGGACGATTCACTTCCAAGTTCACTTATGTGGCCTGTGGCAATACTCAGAAGGTATGTTTCCAAGTTCACACATGTGGGTTTCTCCACAGGCTTTTCCCATGACATGGCAGCTGGCTTCCCCGAGCATAAGGAACACAAGAGAGAATGAGAAAGGGAACTAAAGATGGAAGCCAGGGTCTTCTTATGACTGAAGAAGTGAATTCTACTGTACTCTATTCTTTACAAATGAGTCAATAAGTCCAACCTAACTCAAAGGGGAGCAAATTAAACAAAGGTCTGAACACCAGAAAGTGGATCATTGGTAGCCATCTCAGAAGCTGCCTTTAGAGGGTAGGTGATCCCTGTTTATAAACAGCATGCATATAAAATAGGGTTAATTTCCATGTCATATTGCTGTTGGATTCCAGACACCACTAATACTAGTAGGTGCTGGTGTTTTCCTAATCGTGCAACTTGGAAGGCCCTCTCCCAGTTTATTTCTGGGTCCATGAGATTCCTGTGAGCTATTCAAGAATACAATGAACAGTGAGGAATCTGAGCTTTTACTATTGCTTCTGTCTCCATGATTTTCATGATTTCCCCTTTACTAACTAGCATCCCTGTAAGAGTGGCTTATTGCTATTTTAGCAGATATGATGTATATTCTGTCCCATCATTTGCTTTTGTTGGTACATCACTTATTTTTGTTATTGTTGTTGCCTTAGTATTTTATGTACTCAGTGTTTCAAACCCAAACTTTCCTCAAGTTGTATACATTTACTCTTACTAGATTAAATCCTATTAGATTCTAATAGAAATTTAATAGAAGGTAAAAAATTTTTAGTAGAATCTGTTATACATTTTCTTTCAAAAATCTCTCCTGAATGTTTCTGATCTGCTACACAGCAATTGAATTAAATTTTCCTTTATCATCATACTGATGATTACTTTAACTTTCATCTTGTCATAGATTCTCTACTTATTGGATTCCTTATCTCCTTTATTCTTGTTATTTTTATTGTTGTTTAAATTCCTAAGCTTTGTTCTTTAGTTGCTTCTTGAAGAATAGTGCATTAGAAGTAAAAATTTAAGACATTGGTATGAAATTTTGATTGGAAAAAAATTTTTAAGAAGTTTGAAGCCTTGTTCTATGGTCTTCTAGGTTAAAGATAGTACCATTAAAAAGCTCCATATCTTTATATAAGAAATGTGTTTTTGTTGTTGTTGTTTTACCTCTCTCTGCCAGCTAGTAGAATCTTCTATTTGTCTTCAGTACTTTGTAATTTCATAATGATATAGATTGATTCATCTCTATCTTCTGGTTCCTTGGTGAGCTCTTTAAATCTAGGAGCTCATGCCCTTTATTTTTGTGAAAATTTCTTGACTGATTTCATTGATGATTTCTTCCTCTCTATTTTCCTTTTTCCCACTTTCTAAAATATATATTTTAATGCAGTTGTCATCTCTCATATTCACTTTGATTTGAGATTAATACCCAAAACACCATTATGGGCAAAAAAAGAGAAAAAAAGTCTTTGCTCTTTCTTTAGTGAGCTTATGTGGGGCAGGGGATGAGCAGAAGTTCAATGTCTATATTTACTCCATCTTCTTTATTTGGGCACACTGAATTGTTTGTCTGTTTTGTTTTTAATTGATTTGTTGGCATCTTTATGTAAATTTCACTAGTGTTTCACTCAAAATATTTACTATAATTATTAATGTTGTTGAGTTTATATCCACTGTCTTGCTATGTTTTTCTATTTGTGCCCTCTGATTTTTTTTCCCTTTTTCTGCCTCATTTTGAATTAACTACATAATAATTTTTAGTGTTTCTTTTAGTGTCCAATTTACTTTTTAGCTCTTCTTCTTTGCATTATTTTGTTAATGGATTACTCTTGGTATTGCAATGCACACTTAGTCTCCTATGAGCTAACATTATAACACCTCTTTTAAAATGTAAGAATCCTACAATGTTATAATTATATTAACACTCCCTCCTGTCTATTATGTTACTGTTACAGTAAATTTTACTTTAGATCCATTATAAGCCCTACAAAAAGTGCTACTATTTTTGTTTAAACCATAAATTAACTTCCAAAGAATTGAATAACCTTTTATTTTTACCTACATATTTATCATTAAATTACTTTTTAGAGATTTATATTTTTATCTGGTATCATTATCCTAGGCTAACATTATTTTCTTATGGCACTTTATAGACTGTTTTCTGGTCCTCTGGATTCCCATTGTTTCTCATACAAAGTTGTTCTTTTTGTTGTTACCTTATAAGCAATGGGTATCCCCAATGAATTTTAGTATTTAAAAAATTTTTTTTCTTTGTTTACATAAGTTTGACTCTTATGTGCCTAGTTGTGTTTATTTGTTTTGTTTTGTTTTATACTTAACCTGCTTAGACTTCTCTGAACTTCCTCGATCTGTGGATTGAAGAAATTACTTCTTTTGCCATATTTTATCTCTCTTCTCTTCCTAGAATTCCAATTACATGTATATAAGATGACTCAGTTTTCCACAAAGTCATTGAGGTTTTACTCATTTGTTTTAATCCTTTTTTTCTCTTTGTGAGTTAACTTTATCCATCTTTTCTTCTGCTGTGCAATATGCTATTAAACTTTCTAATGTGCATTTCTGATTTCACATATTTTTTTTTCCAAGTCTAGAATTTCCATTTAGTTCTTTTGTAGAGTTTTCATGTCTTTCAAATCTTCCCTATGTCTTCGCCCATTATGGTTTCTTTTCAATTTTCTAAATCTTTTATGAAGAGTGATGAGTTTTTCTCCAGCAAAGTTTAATTACTAGAGGCTTGGTTTGTGACTTTGGTAGGATGAGTCTACTTTGGATTTACTTTTGTCCTTGGGTATAGACTTTTGCTGTCAATTGAAAGCTCATGGTGTTTCCTAAGCCCCTCTAATGTGTCAGGACTTGAAATCTAAACAATGTCTCTCTGTTAATGGGTAGCTATTGAAATCTATTCAGCTTTTCAAGTCTTCCAGCCATTGCTTTCTGCTAGTGTAACCGAAGTCTTGCCTTATGCATGTGTAGTTTAGGGTCAGCCTAAGATTTGGGGGATATTATGCACATATGTATCTGCTTCTTCTGTAGCTTCATCATTCTTAGGTGTTCCCCTCTCAATTCCCCACTGTTCTTGGAGCTCTGAACTCAAATATATAACTTCTCAGCCCAGTAAAATCACTGCTTTCTACTTGAGCTCTAGCCATTTGTGGGCCACAAAATTAGCAGTCTCCTGAGGGAAAATGTCAATAATGAGTGTGGATCTCACTCAGTGTGTTTCTATTCTTTCAAGGGTAATACATTCTCTAGGTTCTTCTCCTTATATATAAAGAGATTTATTATAAAAAAAAATCACTCACATAATTATGGAGGCTGAGAAGTCTCTAAATTTTGTCAGGAAGTTGGAGATCTGGAAGAGCCTAAGGTATAATTCCAGTCTAAGTCCCAAGAACTTGGTCCTTAGAACCAGGAGAGGGAATGGTGTAAATTTTAGTCTGAAAGTTAGTAGGCTCAAAACCCAAGAATAGGAGATGTTTCAGTTCGAGTCTAAAGACAGGAAAAAGACTGATGTCCCAGCTCAGGGAAGTCAAGCAGGAAGAATCCTTCTTACTTAGTCTTTTTATTCTATTCAGGATTTCAGTTGATTGGATGAGCTAATTCACATTGGGCAGGGAAATCTGCTTTGCTCAGTCTATAGATTCAAATGTTAATCTCATACAGAAACACCATCACAGATGCACCCAGTCAAGTTAACACATAAAATTAATCTTCACCTTCCCTAAGTAGATTAGAGTTCAGTGAAAGAAGAAAAAATTTTCAAGTATGTACGTTACTTTCTCTCAGATATAAATTGTGTCATTCTGTGAAGGGCTCAGTATATAGTTGTGCGGAGAAATCGTGGGTGGATTTCATCAAGGAAGGTATATACAAGCAATAGATGACTTTCCTCAAAATAGGGCCATATTTAGGCAAAGTCTTAAAAAGAGTGGACCAGCCATTATGCTATTTATTTATATTTATTTATATTGTGTCATGAAGACACAAGTAATATTGACTTAAAAATTAAAGAAAAATAAGAGGGTGTGTGGGTTTCAGGTGTACCTCAATCAGAGCTGCGGAACCACATCTCTGTCAGTCTCTTGGTTGTGCCCTGCTTAGTGTATTAGCATTATTCTCAGGATTGCTTATTTTATAGGCTCATGATGGTTAAAGAAATTCCAGGCCTTATATCCACTATTGGGAAGACTAGAAAGAGTCTCAGAATTCTCCTATAAAGTCTTTATAACTGTGCCAATTAAGTCATCCCTTAGCTAATTTCTTAACTATGATAATATGTGTAATAAGTTTATTTTACTACTTGGTACATTATTCACAAATGTTATCAGTCGGTACCACTGTTTCTTCTCCTTCTAACTACTTTCGTATTTCAGATCACACTTTTTATGCTATGTTCCCAAAGCAGGGTAAAAGGTGATCTTGATCACTCCCATCCTGTACCTGACATTTTAGGGTGAATAAAATTTACCTATTTTCTCTCTGCCAGAGTAATTTGCTAGGAACAGAACAAATTGATGGTAACAGTGGCAGTGATGATGATGATAATCAGTCTCGTTTGTTGAGTGAATGATTGCTTACCAAGTGCTCTCCTTCATGTGATCTTATGTAACCCCTATACCAATTAGGATAAAATGAATCTCTCCTGGTGGGATGCGAAGCAATTTGGGACCTGTTTATGGAAATGCAGGGATTGCAGCTCTCATATCACATGTAGGCAATTGCTTATTCTGCATGTCTGTAAGAACAGCTTTGCTTGAGACTCTAGTGAACATTAGAATCACAGAAGCCACTCCAACTGTCTGTGGAGTTGGAGAATCATAATCGCCTCACTCTCTGAGTGGATATTCTGCATTAAATTTTATGTAAGAATTTTGTGGACTTTCTTGCTCTCTTTCAGAAAATCCAGCCCTGTACTGTCTTTCAAATTAAAGGTAATTACAGCTCAAATTCAGTCTTAAGTAGAAGCTAATGTGAGCTTATATTTTTGGATACACAAATAAGAAAAAATAGTTATATTTATCTCAGTTAAAAAAAGAACATTCATAGATACTATCTCACTTTATCTTCACAATTCCATATGATAGGAGGGAGTGAGTGGAATAAATATTTGTTTATTGCATGACATGTTCCAGACACCAGACATCAAAAAAAAAAATAGATATAAGTAACTCTATAACTCTCATATGAACTTCATGCCAAATGTGTGACCTATGAATTATTGATCGAGACTTTAGAAATTAGGAATTTAAGGCTCAGAGAGTTTAAGTGATTTTCCCAATAGTATGCAACTAAAAACAACTGAAACTAGAACTCAGTCTTTCTGACTCAAAATCCTGTGGATTTTGCATGATCACAATTGCTGCCTCAGATACTCATGATGCACATTATAAATAAATGTCCTTGGCTTTTTCTGTTGGTTGGTATTTTAAAATAGACTCAGAGAATAATTCATTGTCTGTGTGTGTTTATGTGTGTGTGTTGTGTGTGAGTGGAAAGTCTTTCTCCATTTATATGTGCTCTATTTGCAGATTCATAGTCTAGACGGCCACGGCTGCAAGTATTCACTGGTGGACCATTACAATGATGTTTGTTCTTTCTCATTAATATCATAAATGGGTGTACGGTTTGATAGGTCTAAGTGACAGAAAAATATTTTTATAGGTATAACAGGCACCCATGTCTTTGTAATTAAGCTTGCCTGAAATAAGACCACAGGCATCAACTTATTTGTGACTCTTATTGTGCAGCTTCTTTTCATGTTATTTTATTAACATAAAGGGTGCTTTTAATTATGCAGAGCTACAAACTGCATTATTGATATTCTGTGAACATTAACTACACCTGACTCTAACAAAGCAAAAACAGAATGCTGTCTCTAATTTTTTAAGATTTTTAGAAAGAAAGAAAGTCTGTGTTATAAAATAAAGTATTTGGAGGTATTATCCTCCTTGAGTTGTTACTATGTGAGGATGTGGATGTAGTGGTTTTCATTGTTGGAAGTTCCCAGCTCCATAATTTTGTTTAAATGTTCTTGAATAGTAGTAACATATTGAAAAAATGTTACTAGAGATTTGTCATCTGACTCTACTTGGCATAGTTTTATTTTATATTTATTTATGTATTTATTTTCATTTTTATTGGAGTATAGTTTATTTACAATTTGTGTTAGTTTCAGGTGTAGAGCAAAGTGAATCAGTTACACATATACATATATACACTCTTTTTTTCTTTTCCTATATAGGTCATTGGCCAATCACATTTTTCACAAAATTAGAACAAAAAAATTTATAATTTGTATGGAAGCACAAAAGACCCAGAATAGTCAAAGCAATCTTGAGTAAGAAAAACAGAACTGGAGGAATCAGACTCCCTGATTTCAGACTATATTACAAAGCTACAGTAATCAAAACTGTTTTGTACCACCCCCCCCCCCAAAAAAAAGAAATATAGCTCAATGGAACAGGATAGAAAGTCCAGAGATAAACCCACCCACCTATGGTCAACTAATCTATGACAAAGGAGGCAAGAATATACAGTGGAGAAAAGACAGTCTCTTCAATAAGTGGTGCTGGGAAAACTGGACAGCTACATGTAAAAGAATGAATTTAGAAAACTCTCTAACACCATACACAAAAATAAACTCAAAATGGATTAAAGACCTAAATGTAAGGCCAGATACTATAAATCTCTTAGAGGAAAACATAGGCAGAATGCTCTCTGACATAAATCACAGCAATATATTTTTTGATCCACCTCCTAAAGTAATGAAAATAAAAAGGCATACTTTTACTTTTTTAACATATCTTATTCTATGTAGTCTATTGTAGATTTGCAAGAATATCTCAAAAGTGTAGACTTCCACTTGGCATTTAATTCAGAATTCTGGAATCTGTCAGTCAGGTTAAATTCTTAATGGATTTAAAGGAAGTAGCTAGTTTCCAGGATCAGGTACCCTAATGACTTTTCATTCAGATTTGTATTGCTTTGTGTTGCTTTACCAGTTAAGTTTGGTTTTTAGATTGAGAGTGTGAGAGAGAGAATGAGAATAATTGCCCGATTGCAGTAGCCTGGTCTTAACCTTAATAGTCTATTATAAATAAGTCACATGGGAGTTTATTGCCATTGGAAGATCATGAAAATGGTAATTGTGAAATTAATAACTATTGTCTTCCAAGATGAAGGAAATTAAAAGAATCAAAAAATCAAGAGGCTTTGTCTTGCTTCACTCTGTACCATCTATGGCATTTTCAGCCCCAAACCCCTTCCATATTAGGATCAACTATGAAAAATTAAAAATAGTTTGAGTAAAATGACTTCTAATATTATATAGCTCTGGTAGTGAAAGATACATATGCCATTGGAACCATCTTTTTATTTTGGGCTTAGTTCAAAACTTTACTAAAAGTGTATTTATGAGTATTTTTTTATGACATTGCTCTTGAAAAATTGGTGGTACCTAGGTGATCTGATGTTTTATCCATTCCCTCCCTCAACGAATGCATAATAGGTATTTTCTCTGTAAGTAAAAAAGAGAACCAGCCAGTTATGATCCTTGTGTTTATGGTATACTTGGGTAGAAATATGTTATAGAGAAAAAGACAAAAACAATTACAGGTGTTGTGATAAGCAGAAAAGAACTTTAAAATGACTATTAAAATACATTAAATAAACTATAGGAAAAGACATGTATGATGTTGATGAGATGGGGAATTCTAGAGCAATAAAAAAAAATCCAAATTGAAATTCTGGAGATGAAAATTACAATATCTGAAATAAACAATTTTTTTCAAGGGTATTACAAGCAGATTGAATGCTGCAGAAAAAAGGATTAAAGAAATTAAAGATGCCTCAGTAGACATTCAACTGATTGTAGAGAGCAGAAGAATAAAAAAATGTAATAAACAGAGTCTCAATGACCTGATGCAGCCATATCAAGCCATTTAACATGTGTGCAACTGCAGTTGCAGAAGGAGAAGGAAGAGGTAATGGGGCAGAAATGTGTGTGTGTGTGTGTGTGTGTGTGTGTGTGTGTGTGTGTGTGTGTGTATATAAAGAAAAACTGGCTAAAAAATTTTGAAAATTAAATACAATTTCAAACCAAATATGTAAGAGATCCTACAAACCCCAGACAAGATAAATGAAAAGAAAACCACACTTTTGCCCATTATAATGAGAGTGCTGAAAACCAATAATGTTCAGTCATCTCTAAGAAAGAATGAAATTAGGCAAGGAAGAGAAGGAGGAGGGAGAAAAGTGTTACTGGGAATGCTTTGTCCAACTCAGATATAGTCTACCAATACTACCCCCAAAAAATTACAGTTAAAATAATAATGACAATAATAATAACAAGTATTATATATGTATATATATGAACTATTCGTACATGATATGTGTCAGATCAATAAAAGCCAAGGGGACTTAATTCATAACTTTTGATGGATTTATTAGGGAAGCGGATTTTCTTTTCTGTCCTGGATTTGAAATTATGTAACATGTATCTAATTATGTCACTTTTCTTCTTAAAAGAATGTTCAATAGTGAAGTACAAAGAACATGAGCTATGGGTTTAAATATACCCTAGTTTTAATCCCAGTTCTGTGATTTGTAAGCAGGGTAACCTTGAACACGTTTTGTAACCTCTCTAAGCCTCAATTCCCTCAACTGCAAATGGGAATAATGTACCAATCGAAAAGCTTGACGTGAAGAGGGAAACTAGGTTCTTTATTCAAAGATGATAGATATGGGTGTTCAAGAACCGTTGCACTCTTACCTCCCCTCAACACCCCTCCACATACCACATTATATAATTTCGACTACTCATCTGCTCATGGAGGCATGTTGAGACCACGTAATCTGGTTCTACTCTGTCTGTAAATTCTCGTTACATCGTTACTCTCACTCCCTTCTATTTAGCCAATGTTCTAGCTTTGTTCTACTACAGATCCCCATCAATTATTTTTGATGAAGACATTGCAGATGCTATTAGTTCTACTAGGAATATTCTTTCTTACCTTTTGTACAAGATAAAACACTTGAATCCTTTAAAATCTGACTTAATCCTCAGGATGTCTTTCTTGCCTCAGATATGAAAGTTTCCTCCTTCCTCTATTCTGCCATATCTGGGACACTTCTAGAACATACATTGTGGTGCAATCTAGTTTGGTTTAAATACATAAATCATTAATTACATTCTAAGTTCAGGAGAGTAGAGGCTGAGTTTTTCATGTCTCTGATTCTTAAAGTTTCCTATGACATTGACACATATCATGTGTTCAACAAATAATTCTCTGAAAACATGAATAAATGGATAGATGAATGCTACCGGTGAAGCAGAGGACAAGTGAAGGGATATGCTTTTACTCAGACCAAAAGACCTAATTTCAAGTCTGAGATTTGCAAATTTCCAGCTGCATGAGGCCTTTGCTAAGTCACCGCATTGTGTTTCTTTGTATTTAGTTTCTCTGTATTTCCTTTCTGCCTGGATTGTTAGAATGAAATGACACTAGTTTTATGGAAATAGGTTATAAACCTTAAAGAACTTTATGTATTTACATTACATGACTTCTTTTATTAAGAATAAATAAAATAAAAATTTACTCGAATGCTTATTTAAAATGATTTCCCAAATGAGCAGTGTCCTTTATGTAACCTAGCATCTTTTGTCATGATTCTTGTAATATACCTTAAATGTATAACAAGTTTTACCTTTGAGCCATCTTTAATGAAATGAATAAAGGTTTGGAAGGAAAAAAAAGACAAAATAGAAGATGAGTGTTCACAGATGAGAAAAATTGTTTTGTTCTGTTTTCCTGGCAGAGACTTTGAGTGAACACTTGTTTACAACTGTATTTCACACACACATGCACATTTTCACATGTAATGTTTCATTTTATTCTTAGATAACAGAAAAACCTTGAGTTTTATATTTTCTTATTTCCATTTGCCTGAGTCTCCAGGCTTCATTCTTTCTTTGCTAAAATGGGAGAAACAGCAACAGTGTCAAGGTATGTTTGTGTATATTAAATGAAATAATACATAAAAGTTTTAGCACATGATAAAGCCTGCAGTAAATATTTTGTTTTGTGGTTTCAGAACAAAATAAATATTTTAAAATATTCGATCTACTCATTAAGTGGGTTATTGCTCTGCATCAAGACTACACGCAATCTCTCATTCTTAGTAGTCTTTGTTGTTCTAACTGGGAGGAAGAAATAAAACTTAAGGGAAAGCTTTTCCTAAGTCTCCCATATGTACGAAAGACAGACTTTAAAATTACCTCATGAGACTCCAGAGATCTGAAATAAAAGTGGAGATAAACAAAGGAAGCTTGAAAAGAGTGAGAAACAGAAAGCTATGGAAAAAGAACAATAGTGTCAGACCATGGAAATCGGGGAAAAAAGAGACAGAATTTATGATTGAAGCACACTGAATAATTCTGGTTTTGTTTTTTGTCCCAAGGCTGCAGATAGTTTGTCCTAAAGGAATAATGCATGACTTGTGTTTTTCAAATACTTAAGAACCATTTGGGGGACAGAGCCATGGATTATTATTTGAAGTAGAGATTTCATACCTTCCCAAGTGGGCTCTAGGTGTGAAATGCTTTAATTAGAAGTAATCTGGTTACAGATTCAATCTGACTTTCTGCATTAAAACATCCCATTGAAGGGAAAATGTCATGGGTTTATTTTTTTTTAATTGTTTACATTTTTTAAGGCAAAAGCAATTATAAATGATCAAAAACATATAATAAAAGATTTTACTTCACTAACTGTCAAGAAATACCAATTAAAATGGCATTTAACTGCTCTTTCACATATTAAGATGACAAAAATTATACAAATTATAATACCTAATGTTGGTGAAGAACAGGGGAAAATAAACACTAAAACACAGCTGTTGAGAGCATGCATGGGGACTGTTGAAAGAAGCATCAAAATCTGGATGGAGTGAGGTAGAATTTGATAATATTTATCTAGATATATTTTATTCTTCCTTAAGGAATTTATCATAAGGAAATAAGTAGCGTCATAACCACACAATAGAAGAATAAGATAAGAATGCATAAAAATAATACTGCATAAGAATATCTAATGAATGGAGAAATGTTTATAATACAGTTCCATGTTTAAAACATGGTACGGCACCTCTTTGTATGTGATATGTTTTTGTTCATGCATTCAATGTCAATATCACTCTGAACATAGAAATAAACCAAATTATGAAGGCCTATTTTTGAATGGTGGGATTTACCCATGATTTTTCTTCATTTTGTTTACTCTCTTCTCCTGTCAAAACTTCCTACTATAAAAATGGGTAACTTTCATAACCATAAAAACATTGTAATTTTCATAATGAGAATATTTTTTTCTTTTAACCTAGCTTTTACATCCTACTCCTATATTGACTTGTATTATTTTTATTTTAGCATGTTTCATTTAGCTTATTTCTGCAGATTTAGAATCCCTATTTTACATCTGGAAACAGAAGGGCTGTTGGTGATTTGGATGGGCTGAAAGCAACCCAAATAAGTTTTTTTTTTCCATAAACTAAGAACCAAAGTCTATTTTTTAGTCATTCAAGTAAGAAAGTGATTGTTCACTGAAAAAAAAAATGTTATCAGTTCCTGCAGAAGTTGTTGGGTCTTGGAGCCTTTAATCAGGACCATGGAAAGAAGCACAAAAAAAGTGGAACAAGAGCCTGCAGTGTGTCAATGAAATGCCAGGGGATGCAAAGCGACAACATAATGAAATGTGACGTGTCTCTGCAGTGACATGTCAAGCCTGTACAATTCAAAGGCTGGGTTTGCCTAAAACCTTGGCGAAAGCATGGTTCCAGTTAGTTACATGTAAGGGACCTTCAACATTAAAAAAAAGAAAATGCTTATTAACAAAATGCTTTCACTATGGGAAAATCTTCTAGTGACATATATTACCAGTGGAAAAGAATGGTTTGAATTGCAATTCTGTAAATGAAGCAGATCCCCCTAAGGACAGCATTCCAATAAGCATGCTTCAAAGTAAAAGAAGATACCATTATTTCTGTCTTTTCAGTGCCCATATTCTAATGTTCTTTCAGTCTGATAATTACATTTGTGTACTGTCCTATCTGTTTTATTTTAAGAGCAAGGAATCCTGGAAGCTTTGATTTTTCTGATTACTTACCTTGCATCACATTATTTATAAATGAAACACTATTATGCCAATTTCACTATTAGTCCTTCAGATTTTTATTTGTTTGCTTTTGCTTTAACATTTAAAAGAACTTTATGAGAGATTTATGCTATGCTTTCTTTTTCACTTGTACATTCAAATTAGGGCTTCTTTTACAGTTTCTTTATAAGAAAATGCCAGGATTCCATTGAATGATTAATAGATACAGATTTTCCCCATTCTCCTTACTATCTACATTCATAGGAGTTCATTTCTTTGTTTCCCAAAATATAACACTTTGTTGAAACCATTAAAGTCAGTGACTTTTTCACTTACTTTAAGTTTTCTACAGATATTTTATAATACAGTCTCTGATTATTAAAGCAAATACTGCACATTTTCAAAAGTCCATATGAAAATTGTCCATGTTTAAGTTTTTGGAAACATCTTTTCCACTTCTGCTTCTTTTAATGTGGTCTTAAAATATACATGTAACAGACCACAAAGAACATGTTTCTTAAGTGTACCTACATTAAATACTCAGAAGTGAGTAGGTAATGCTATGCAGATGTTGTCATGGTAAATACTCATGGTAACATACTTGAAAATGGCCAGAACTCAAGTTAGGATCTAGCCCAGTCAGACTTAAATTGCTGGCTGTTATTTTTCAAAATATTTTCCTTTATTTTAGCCTTAATGAATAAATGTTTTCAGGTCTGATACAATAACGTTTGAATTCTGTTGAAACCACAATTTTCCTCTATTCCACACCCACCACAAATTGTATGAAGAGAGAGCTAAGAGGTTGTGATTCCCCAGAGATTTCCCTTCACTACATTGACATGGCTTGTGTTATTTTCCCAACAGTTTCATGTTGGTCTGCTAGAGAAATCTCATAAAAGTGGTTTGGAACTATTTCCTTAAAGAGAAGGTATTTTCTCTTTAAATGATTTTACATCCAGTTATTTATTGGGAAAATAAGATGGAATACTAACTAAATGCAGTGTTGATTTAATTCATGAGAGACCTTCTTTTGTTCAGAAAAACATGTTTAAAAAAAAATCACTGATAGGAAAGCCACTGAGGTCCTATAGTCCTGAATCTCTTACAGCTGAGATGAAATCTCTAGACTTGTGTTTGTGTTTCATGATACCATCAGGAGAAAGGCAATGAAAAAAATCTCATGATGTCTGTTGTTTAAAAATGAATACTTTATGCTACCTTAAAATTCATATTTGGAGTTATCAGCTAAAAGCTTCTTTGAATATCTTGAATGCAAATAATACTAATCTCAGAAGAATGAAACCGGAAGTTCTGTTACATAAATCTAAGGTATCTGCTAAATTGATCATCTCAGAACTCCTGGATTCACTTCGTAGCTTTTCATCACACAGACAATAGACTAAATAGACTTATTCAAACTTCATACAGACTTAGTATCCTTGAGCAAGCCTCTTTTATTTTTAACATCTTTATTGGAGCATAACTGCTTTACAATGGTGTGTTAGTTCCTGCTGTATAAAAAAGTGAATCGGTTATATATATATACATACATCCCATATCTCCTCCTTCTTGCATCTCCCTCCCACCTTCCCTATCCTACCCCTCCAGATGGACAAAAAACACTGAGCTGATCTCCCTGTGCTATGCGGCTGCTTCCCACTAGCTATCTATTTTACATTTGGTAGTGTATATATGTCCATGCCACTCTCTCACTTCGTCCCAGCTTAAACTTCCCCCTCTCCATGTCCTCAAGTCCATTCTGTACGTCTGCATCTTTATTCCAGTCCTGCCCCTAGGTTCCTCAGAACCAATTTTGTTATTGTTGTTTAGATTCCATATATGTGTGTTAGCATATGGTATTTGTTTTTCTCTTTCTGACTTACTTCACTCTGTATGACAGTCTCTAGGTCCATCCACCTCAGTACAAATAACTCAATTTCATTTCTTTTTATGGCTGAGTAATATTCCATTGTATATATGTGCCACATCTTCCTTATCCATTCATCTGTTGATGGACACTTAGGTTGCTTCCATGTCCTGGCTATTGTAAATGGTGCTGCAGTGAACATTGTGGTACATGACTCTTTTTGAATTATGGTTTTCTCAGGGTTTACGCCCAGTAGTGGGACTGCTGGGTCATATGGTAGTTCTATTTTTAGTTTTTTTGAGGCACCTCCATACTGTTCTCCATAGTGGCTGTATCAATTTACATTCCCACCAACAGTGCAAGAGGGTTCTCTTTTCGCCACATCCTCTCCAGCATTTATTGTTTGTAGTTTTTGATCATGGCCATTCTGACTGGTGTGAGGTGATACCTCATTGTAGTTTTGATTTGCATTTCTCTAATGATTAGTGATATTGAGCATCCTTTCATGTGCTTGTTGGCAATCTGTATGTCTTCTTTGGAGAAATGTCTATTTAGGTCTTCTGCCCATTTTTTTGATTGAATTGTTTGTTTTTTTGATATTGAGCTGCATGAGCTGCTTGTAAATTTTGGAGATTAATCCTTTTTCAGTTGCTTCATTTAAAAACATTTTCTCCCATTATGAGGGCTGTCTTTTCATCTCTTTTATGGTTTCCTTTGCTATGCAAAAGCTTTTAAGTTTCATTAGGTCCCATTTGTTTATTTTTGTTTTTACTTCCATTTCTCTAGGAGGTGGGTCAAAAAGGATCTTGCTGTGATTTATGTCATAGTGTTCTGCCTATGTTTTCCTCTAAGAATTTTATAGTGACTGGCCTTACATTTAGGTCTTTAATCCATTTTGAGCTTATTTTTGTGTATAGTGTTAGGGAGTGTTCTAATTTCATTCTTTTATATGTAGCTGTCCAGTTTTCCCAGCACCACTTATTGAAGAACCTGTCTTTTCTCTATTGTATATTCTTGCCTCCTTTATCAAAGATAAGGTGACCATATGTGCATGGGTTTATCTCTGGGCTTTCTATCCTGTTTCATTGATCTATATTTTTGTTTTTGTGTCAGTACCATACTGTCTTGATTACTGCAGCTTTGTAGTATACTCTGAAATCAGGGAGCCTGATTCCTCCAGCTCTGTTTTTCTTTCTCAGGTTTGCTTTGGCTATTCAGGTCTTTTTTGTTTCCATACAAATGGTGAAGTTTTTTGTTCTAGTTCTGTGAAAAATGCCAGTGGTAGTTTGATAGGGATTGCACTGAATCTGTAAATTGCTTTGGGTAGTATAGTCATTTTCACAATGTTGATTCTTCCAATCAGAACGTGGTATATCTCTCCATCTATTTGTATCATCTTTAATTTCTTTCATCAGTGTCGTATAGTTTTCTGCATATGGGTCTTTTGTCTCCTTAGGTAGATTTATTCCTAGGTGTTTCATTCTTTTTGTTGCATTGGTAAATGGGAGTGTTTCTTAATTTATCTTTTAGATTTTTCAACATTAGTGTATAGGAATGCAAGAGATTTCTGTGCATTAATTTTGTATCCTGCTACTTTCCAAAATTCATTGATTAGCTCTAGTAGTTTTCTGTTTCATGTAGTAGTAGTAGTTTCATGTATAGTATCATGTCATCTGCAAATAGTGACAGTTTTACTTCTTTTCAGATTTAGATTCCTTTTATTTCTTTTTCTTCTCTGATTGCTGTGGCTAAAACTTCCAAAACTATGTTTCATAATAGTAGTGAGAGTGAGCAACCTTGTCTTGTTCCTGATATTAGTAGAAATGGTTTCAGTTTTTCACCACTGAGAACGATGTTGGCTGTGAGTTTGTCATATATGGCCTTTATTTTGTTGAGGTGAGTTCCCTGTATGCCTATTTTCTAGACAGTTTTTGTCATATGTGGGTGTTGAATTTTGTCAAAAGATTTTTCTGCATCTATTGAGATGATCATATGATTTTTCACCTTCAGTTTGTTAATATGGTTTATCAAATTGATTGATTTGTATATATTGAAGAATCCTTGCATTCCTGGGATAAACCCCACTTTATCATGATGTATGATCCCTTTAATGTTGAGCAAACCTCTTAATTTGCAAGGACCTCAGTTGTTTTGACTCTTAAACTAGATCACATTTCAATGTATTTCAATACACATAGCAGATTATTAATTTACTGCCTTGAATTGCTCCCTGTTTTGTATCACCTATGAAATATAATGGGATAAGATAGAATAGAATAGAATAGAATAGAATAGAATAGAATAGAATAGAATAGAATAGAAATTTCTTCTCAGTATCTGATATAGTGCCCAGCACATAGTAGGTACTTAGCAAATGTTTGCTACTGTTGATAGTGTTCTGTAGCTCACTCTTACCTTGATTTCAGTGAGCAGTGTTAGGATTTGACATGCATTAACCTTCTTTATCTAAAATGAATGTTTTCTCTTGCCTTTAGTGATAGCATGTTGTTAAAAGCATGCTCTGTTACCTAATATGATATGTGAAGTTTAATCACTAAAAGTAGCTACTTCAGAATATACCTAGAGGAATGTCCTGATTAATGGGCAGAAGCTATGCCTTCAACAAATTCTAAAATGCAGAATATGAGTTTACATGAGCAGGAAGCATCAGACTACAAGTCCCCATTCTGTTATTCATTTTGTTCAATCACCTGTGAAAAGAGCCTTTGTGATTGTTTATGGCAAAACATATTATAGTATGTTTATGTCCTTCAACTTCAGCACCTGTAGCAGTCACTATGTCCTGAGCAATCAGTACTTATGAAAAACAGCTGAAATACTTCTTTTCACATGAATGCAAAAGTCCTTCCAAAGAATCCCTTCTGGGAATGTGAAGAATAATATCAGAACATAGGCTAGCTTGAAGTCACAAATGCTGACAGTTCCTGCTTTTGGGGATAAAGATACAGTGGAGACTTCCTGACAAATGCTTGACTTACTTCCCCCTTACCTGTTCACAGAACAAGTGTCACACATGGGATTACAAAGTCAGTGGTGATTTCCCTAGTTAAATACTCTAGGTATTAGGTTGAGTGCCAAAGGGAAGAACCAATCATCTACTAATGCTTTATGACTTGTCAGGACCAGAGCAGCTCAACCCATAGTTAAAAGTAATATATGGTATAGCAAGAAAGGCATTGCTTTTTAGCACAAAATACGACTTATGAATTTAGAAAAATACAAGTAGACATGATTGCTGAAGTGACCCAGGAGGAAGAAATTTCTACAGATATAAGTCAGTTAGTGATAATTTTAGGATGCATTGTAGAAAGTTGCTTTGTTTGGTTTGGTTTTATATAAAGAAACAAAAACAAACATGATAAAGTAGAATGCATGACTCAACAGGCCCCTCTCCTTAACCAGCCTGGGAGCCCAGACATCCAGGGTAGCCAATTTATTTCTCTTGGTCCATTGCTGGTAAAAATGCATGTTTGACTTCAGAAACATACATAAAATGGGAAAGTTTGTTATTGACAGAAATCCAGCAAATCATACCAAGGTTTCTTTCCAGTGGCTTGCAATTTCTCAGGTTTCTAAGCATTGCAGGGATAAAGACTCTTCTTTTTAATAAAACTTATCTATTCTGTAAAACTTATGTTGTACAAATTGTCCTGAGAAAAATTAGTTGGAAGTATGGTAACTTACACTTCTTCCCCAAGTGTATTTGGAAATGCATCAGATTTAGAAACCAAGGAAATACTTACCATATGTTGGGGAGGAGGGACAAAATGAAATTGGATGATTTTCATATGTGAATATAGCTTTGCTCGAGTTCATGTAAAAAATATGGAAGAGCCAGTACATTTGTACATTTTCATTTAAAATATCTTTTTTTTTCTTTTTTTTTTTACTATAAACCTGCCCTGAAACTTGTACTGAGCAGTTGTATAATTTTTTACATTTTATGATACAAAACCAACTTGTATAAAAATTCCTTTATAGGAATGAACACCTAAGAAAGTGCAGTTGGGTCTGGCCTTCCAATATGTGTTACTCATTAGAATCAAAAAAATAATGGTTTCAGAGGGGTTTTTTTGTTTGTTTTTTTAAGAGAGGTGCAATAGAAAACCAAAAACATTCTAGACAGGAGATTGCTGAAATCACAAGATCACTACATTTCTTTGATTTCTGCCCATGTGAGGTCTCCTGCAGAGGTGAAGATCTTGATAATATGAATGCCCCCATAGCTAATTTACAGAACCCTGGTGTGGAACTCCCTAATTCAAGAACCCTAAGGAAATGCTGGCTTCCCTGGTGAAAAAGTCATAATATGACTGTTTATTTAAATGAGTTAATCTCCAGCTCTTTAAAAGTATCTCTGGGATTCTCATTGTGAAGCTTATGCTTTCTTCAAGGTATTAGCTCTTTCACCAAACAAAAATCCTCTCTTTTTGAATAGGTGCCTAATAGTTCCAGAGCATTACACTTTTAATTACATTTATTTAAATAACAAGTAATTTTATTAAATAGTTAAAGACCCAGCTTCTCAAATGATTTCCCATTTCTAAACCTTTTCTTATTCCAATGAATTGGCTTGACATATGTAACTTGGATGAAAGTATTTCAGTCTGTAAACTCCTTATTAATCATTAAACACACTGCCCATTTGATGTCTGGCCTGACACTCAGATAAGACATTACCTGACTTCATTACCACTAAGCTCAACTATTTTATCAGATGAATTGTGCTTCAGTAATTCAGTGATTAGACAAAAAGCAAAATAGCCCCCAGCAATTAAGAAACATATTTAAAATCACTTTAGACCAAATGTACTTCTTATAGACCTTTTTTCTTCATTCTCTTTAGAGCGTTTTCCAGACTATGTCTTATAATTGAAAGAAAATTTAATCCTGCATTAACCATATAATCATTTTGCAAGCTAGGTTCTGGAACTCCTCTTTATTGAAGTGGGTTAGTCCAGAAATTGTGGATTAATGATTTCAGATTGTATTTAAAGTCTTGTAGACTCAGCGTACCTCAAAAACTCTTTATTTTCATTCTTATTAAACCATTGGAATACTAATTTTTGGCATTTATCACCTTTATTCTAAAAGATCAAAGTGTTATAAGAGCTCTAACAGAAGAAAATGAAAACAGTATTATATAGTAAGAGAATATAGTCCTGCTTCCTGTTCAGCAATCATATATTATGCATACAAATCCATAGATTTTGACATGTTTCTTGACCATGAGATAAGTCAAGTAGGTTCTCCTAAAACAAAAAGGATAAGGGTACAAAAATTAGATGTTTTATTTAAGATAGTGTCTATTTGAATAATAATGACAAAAAAGTATTTTATTCTTAAATAAAAGTATTTTTCTATACCTTATTAAAAAAGTAAATAATATATAATAGTTTTGGTAACCTTTGCATAGTTATTTGCATTTTAGAAAGCTCTTTTGCATGCTTTATCTCATCAAAAATTTCCAATAAATTTTTAAGGTATTAATGTCAGTTAATGTTTTAAGCATTTAGTGATAGAAATGTGAGGAAAATTACTATCTTAAAAAAATAGAATCTATTAGCTCATGAAACAAACAAAAAAATCATATTCAAACATTTGAATGCAAGAATTAAAAATGAAATCCTCTCTCTCTTAACTCTATTCCCTTCCACTTATCTTCATTCTCTATAATGCTCCATCCAAGCAGTAGCAAAGTGGTCACTGGCAAACTAAAGTCAAATTTTCCTCCTTGTTCACAATCACAGAAAAAAGGAGGTTTCTTTTATTTTTCTTTTTTAATTTTTTTAATTTAATTTAATTTATTTTTTTATAGATCAGGTTCTTAAAAATTATACATTTTATACATATTAGTGTATATATGTCAATCCTAATCTCCCAATTCATCACACCACCACTAACACCATCACCTCCACTCTCCCCTCTTGGTGTCCATACATTTATTCTCTACATCTGTGTCTCAATTTCTGCCCTGCAAACCGGTTCATCTGTACCATTTTTCTAGGTTCCACATATATGCGTTAATATACGATATTTGTTTTTCTCTTTCTGACTTACTTCACTCTGTATGACAGTCTCTAGATTTTTCCACGTCTCTACAGTGACCCAATTTCATTCCATTTTATGGCTGAGTAATATTCCATTGTATATATGTACCACATCTTCTTTATGCATTCATCTGTCGATGGGCATTTAGGTTGCTTCAATGACCTGGCTATTGTAAATAGTGCTTCAATGAACATCGGGGTGCATGTGTATTTTTGAATTATGGTTTTCTCTGGGTATATGCTCAGTAGTGGGATTGCTGGGTCATATGGTAATTCTATTTTTAGTTTTTTAAGGAACCTCCATACTGTTCTTCATAGTGGCTCTATCAATTTACATTCCCACCAAGAGTGCAAGAGGGTTCCTTTTTCTCCACACCCTCTCCAGTGTTTGTTGTTTGTAGATTTTCTGATGATGCCCATTCTAACTGGTGTGAGGTGATACCTCACTGCAGTTTTGATTTGCATTTCTCTAATAATTAGTGATGATGAGCAGCTTTTCATGTGCCTCGTGTGCATCTGTATGTCTTTTTTGGAGAAATGTCTATTTAGGTCCTCTGCTCACTTTTGTATTGGGTTGTTTGTTTATTTAATATTGAGCTGCATGAACTGTTTATTTATTTTGGAGATTAATCCTTTGTCCATTGATTGGTTTGCAAATATTTTCTCCCATTCTGAGGGCTGTCTTTTCGTCTTGTTTGCAGTTTCCTTTCCTTTGCAAAAACTTTTAAGTTACATTAGGTCCCATTTGTTTATTTTTGTTTTTATTTCCATTACTCTAGGAAGTGGATCAAAAAAGATCTTGCTGTGATTTATGGTAAAGAGTATTCTTCCTATGCTTTCCTCTAAGAGTTTTATAGTGTCTGGCCTTACATTTAGGTCTCTAATCCATTTTCAGTTTATTTTTGTGTATGCTGTTAGGGAGTGTTCTAATTTCATTCCTTTACATGTAGCTGTCCAATTTTCCCAGCACCACTTATTGAAGAGACTGTCTTTCTCCATTGTATAGCCTTGCCTCGTTTGTCATAGATTAGTTGACCATAAGTGTGTGGGTTTATCTCTGGGCTTTCGATCTTGTTCCATTTACCTATGTTTCTGTTTTTGTGCCAGTACCATATTGTCTTGACTACTGTAGCTTTGTAGTATAGTCTGAAGCCAGGGAGTCTGATTACTCCAGCTCTGTTTTTGTTCACTCAAGACTGCTTTGGCTATTCGGGGTCTTTTTTGTTTCCATACAAATTTTAAGATTTTTTGTTCTAGTTCTGTAAAAAATACCATTGATGATTTGATAGGGATTGCATTGAATCTGTAGATTGCTTTGGGTAGTATAGTCATTTTCACAATATTGATTCTTCCAATCCAAGACTATGGTATATCTCTCCATCTGTTTATATCAACTATAATTTCTTTCATCAGTGTCTTATAGTTTTCTGCATACAGGTATTTTTTCTCCCTTGGTAGGTTTATTCCTTGGTATTTTATTCTTTTTGTGGCAATGGTAAATGGGAGTGGTTCCTTAATTTCTCTTTCAGATTTTTCATCATTAGTGTATAGGAATGCAAGAGATTTTGACCTTAATTTTGTATCCTGCAACATTACCAAATTCACTGATTAGCTCTAGTAGTTTTCTACCATATTCACTGATTAGCTCTTGTAGTTTTCGGGTGATATCTTTAGGATTCTCTATGTATAGTATCATGTCATCTGCAAACAGTGACAGTTTTACTTCTTCTTTTCCGATTTGGATTCCTTTTAATTCTGTTTCTTCTCTGATTGATGTGGCTAGGACTTCCAAAGCTATGTTGAATAATAATGGTGAGAGGGGACAGCCTTGTCTTGTTTCTGACCTTAGAGGAAATGCTTTCAGTTTTTCACCATTGAGAATGATGTTTGCTGTGGGTTTGTCATATATGACCTTAATTATGTTGATGTAGGTTCCCTCTATGCCCACTTTCTGGGGAGTTTTTATCATAAAGCGGTGTTGAATTTTGTCAAAAACTCTTTCTGAACCTACTGAGATGATCATATGGTTTTTATTCTTCAATTTGTTAATATCATGTATCACATTGATTGATTTGAGTATATTGAAGAATCCTTGCATCCCTGGGATAAATCCCACTTGATCATGGTGTATGATAATTTTAATGTGTTGTTGGATTCTGTTTGCTAGTATTTTTTGAGGATTTTTGCATCTATATTCATCAGTGATATTGGTCTGTAGTTTTCTTTTTTAGTAGTATCTTTGTGTGGTTTTGGTATCAGGGTGATGGTGGCCTCATAAAATGAGTTTGGGAGTGTTCCATCCTCTTCAATTTTTTGGAAAAGTTTGAGAAGGATGGGTGTTAGCTCTTCTCTAAATGTTTGATAGAATTCACCTGTGAAGCCATCTGGTCCTGGGTTTTTGTTTGTTGGAAGATTTTTAATCACAGTTTCAATTTTATTACTTGTGATTGGTCTGTTCATATTATCTATTTCTTCCTGATTCGGTCTTGGAAGACTATACCTTTCTAAGAGTTTGTCCATTTTTTCCACGTTGTCCATTTTACTTGCATAGAGTTGCTTGTAGTAGTTTCTTAGGATGCTTTGTATTTCAGCGGTGTCTGTCTAGCCTGCTTCAAATTTCTATTCCTGTACCAATTGCTGATGCTAATTCCTGAATGGCCTGGCCAAGTCAAGTGTCTACCTTGACAGAGTCAGATCAATTTCTTTCAAACCACCTGAACTAATGAGTTTACTGTTTAATAAGAAATGACAGGGGTGTGGCACAAGTTGGGAAGGAGGCAGATATGGTTCTCAAAAAAAAAAAGTTCTAGGGCTGATATGCATACATCTGATATTTTACAATTCCCTTTTACAGATGAGGAACCTGAAAGCAAAAGTGATTAGGTGCCTTGACTTGTGTTTTCAAACTCCTTAAAATCAGATCTAATAATTTAAAATTATGAATTACTTTACAGAAAGATCACTCAAGTGCCTCATTTTATCAATGAGAAAACTATGTCCTCCTAAGCAGTAAGTTTGAAGGCTACAGAATGAAAATAAAACCATAGGTTTCATAGTGTCCAGTAGTGTGTTCTTCCTATCATTCCAGGTCATTAATTATATTCTTTTTTTGAGAATTAATAATCTATAATTGTGTATGTGGTGACTCCATATTTTCCAAATATGTTGTTAGATTGCAATACTCTCTACCATTATTGTGATAAATATATTTCAGTGTTTTATAGTGATTACAGAACTGGCCCAAAAGTGTGAGATTATTTTTTCCTGAGCTGATATTTTGAGTGTGAATTTTTTCTGACTGTCTAAAGGGGCTACTTCTTTGGCCTATACACTTACTGTCAGAGCAACTACAACCCTCTGCCCCACAAAGTACTAGCCTTATTAGAAAGAAAAAAAATTGTGGCTCTCTTGAATCTGTTGGAGTGTCTCTCATTGTAAATAACAAAGCCTAAAACAATGATGTTTAGAGAATAGGTCACTTAATAGTTCACTTAAAAGGAAATGAGGTGGGCCAGATTTAGTGTTGGTTTGTCCAACAGGTCAACAAACTTCTTGTTGGTTTCATCCAGACGCTCATTCTTTCAAAGATTTAAGATGGATACTAAAAGAAATAGGGGCTACATGTTTCCTAATTCACAACCATGGTGGATAGAGAAAAATGTTCTTATTTACTCTGAAGAGTAAGAAAGAATTTTCCCAAAGGCCTCTTATAAACCTACTACAGAACTGGTCACATATCCATTAGTAAAGCAACTTCTAGCAAGTGAGTTGGGACTACACTATGACCATTTAAACCCACCTCAAGATCAATTTCTCCAAATACAGTCTTGCTTCTTGAGGAGATATTAATGCAGCCACACTACTGACTACTGGACATAATGCTAGATCACAGAGAAAACTCTGGTCCCATTGCTTTCTACTTGAGAAATTTCCAAATAACTACAGGAGAGAATTTCAATTGAGAAGACAAAGATGGAAACCTGACCATAAACCTGATTATTTTTTCAAGTCCAAATACACTAAGGAGTCCTACTCACAGTGAGTAGGACTGAGAAAGTGATTCTGAAATATTGTTAAGAAATACTCTATGAATTAACAATTTTTGAGTTCTATGAACATAGTTTTAAGGGTGCCAGATAATTTTTTATTTCTTTGAACTTTGATAAAATAAAGGGCTTTTATGAATTGTTCACCCATGAACATAACAGGCTTACACTTGAAACTCTGATGTAAACAATAAAATCAGGAAGGATCTTGTGTGTATCATATTTCCTGCAGAAAAATTGTCCTTAATGTAAAGGGAAATCAAGATGAACATGTTACCTCTCATTTATTCAGATTGGCACTGCTTTTGTAAGAAAACACTCCAGGAAGGATTATGTAAATTACTCTGAATATTTTCACAGACCGAAGAGGAAATCTACTCAACAAAAGTGCTGGGTAATGGTTTGATCTCCAACAGAGAACACCTTCTCTGTTGACCATTGGCTGCACCCACGTTTAACGATTTGTTTATTTTTTAATTGCTCCACAGTTGTTCCAGAGTGTGAGAAGTCGTATTCCATTGAACTGGCACTTCCAATTTTAATTTATGCATGTGTATGTACATTGGTTTTCTCCTGTAGTTCTTAAATAATTTTATGGCCATTACTGAGTGACTAAAATAGGTGCAGATTTTGCAAGCTTCTGTCAGAAGATGTTTACAACTCTCATCATTCTTAGGACAATCATGTTCCAGCAGGTTCAGGCAGTGTGCAAAACGTGGCACACGTGTGAATTGGCCATTTCACACCACTCTTACAATATTGTCAGTAATAATAAAACCAAGGGAAAGACCTTGGGGAGGGGGATAAGCTACACATTAATTTGGTCATGAAGCTTTGATATGTGATCTTTGTTAGACCCAGAGATGCAAAGTACAGCTTGTTTTGTAAACTTCTTACCAAGGACTGAGGCCATAGCTTTATTTTAAAGGTTCCCACTTCTGAGGGAGGTGCCTATCTCACAAAGTCCATGTCTAGAATGTAATAGCCTTAAGTTTCTAGATGATTCTGTCTCAGTACTTGTTTTGTTAATTTTGAAACACAACTTTTCATGTGGCATCTAACACTATAGTGATGAGGAAAGCAAAACCCTCTCAATGTAGTGTTTCAAATAACATGTCACCAGCTATATAAAGCTTGCCACAAATTCTTCCCTGTTCACCTTCCCACCTAAACTCCTGACCTCTCTAGAAGTATGTTTTGCCTTCTTTGGGGTTGGCTGTTTTGGGACTTTGTGGACAGAGCTTAGATATATGAATTTGAATACAAATTCAGCTGAATTTCTCCAGAATCTATATTTTTGGATTATTATACTAAATTGCCTGTATTCCTTCTTTCATCTAATGTTTAGTGCCATTTCTTTTTTGATTTCTCAGAGTAATTCACATGATACAGCCATTTTTATATGTCTTCAGAAATATATCTCTCCATTTCTATATTCCATTATTATATACAATTTTTATTTTATTTTATTTTATTTTTTGCAGTACGTGGGCCTGTCACTGTTGTGGCCTCTCCCGTTGCAGAGCACAGGCTCCGGACACACAGGTTCAGTGGCCATGGCTCATGGGTCCAGCTGCTCCGCAGCATGTGGGATCTTCCCGGACTGGGGCACGAACCCGTGTCCCCTGCATTGGCAGGCAGACTCTCAACAACTGCGCCACCAGGGAAGCCCATATACAATTTTTATTATAATAATTTAAAATGGGCAATATATGTTTACTATTCCACAAATTTTGAGTTTTATTTCAGAAAGTATAAATTAAAAACTCCAAAATTTATGTTGTTCATGTAAACATGTAGCATATACTGGTAACCTTTTAGTGTCAGCACACATAAATTAACAGATATGATTTGGGTTGAGATTTCTAAGGAGGGCATATAAATAGTATCTTTTTCGTCCCAAGTTCTGTAGATCAAGTGGGGTAAAAAGAGTGGTAGATGGGGTTGGAATGCCCCTTTATTATTAATAAAAGCTAAGTTAAATGGAAATCTGTAGAATGAGAGTCAAATGGACTTCCTAAGTCTAAACCTGAGTTGGAGAACTTTATCCAGTCAAGCAGTTTGGAATAAGAGACTTCCTGCATGCAATAGTAGAAGCTGCTCTTTGAGATATGAGAGGTAACTTCCTCCTAAAAAGGAAACAGTATAGAGCCAACCAAACTCTTGCCAAGTTCAGCAATCAGTAAGGGGTCAGAGAGAGACATGTAGGACTTAAGGATACGTCCTCCTCATTGAAACCAGGGGCGTTGAACTGATTTTCCTCCCTAACATTTTCACCTAATCGTGGATGCATGCATGGTCACTGGATGGACTAATCATCTGAAAACTACAGACAGTCTTAATCTTAATATTATTTACTTTGTTTCTCATAAAGTTGTGGTCTTTAATTTTTAAAATTTTGAATAAATCATTTAAGTATTAAGGTTAAATGGAATTTCAAGTACAGTGTTTCAGAGAACATATTAGACTAAAAATTAATCATTATTTGTCTGAAATTCAAATTTAACTGAATGTCAAATGTTTTCACTTGGTAAATTTGTCAACTCTAATTTCATGGGATTTTTTTGAAAAATAGTAGAATCCATCATGTCTAGCTATAGTTAGAAATGTCCACGTTTTATCCCCAAGATTCACTTTTTTTCCAAACTATTTAAAAGCCATAGATTTGTTGGTTGGGAGTAATTTGCTCAATCCAAGCTCCAGAGATGATTCCTGATAAGTATAACCCTACTGAGGTAACAAGATGCCACTTAACACAGTGCTTGGTTCAGGTACCTAAAGTCTGCTCCAATCAGCATATAACATTTCTTTGTCCATAGTGAATTTATCTGGGATGGAAATATGATCAATTTCAGAGGTCAAGTTCATTCAAGATTCGTAAAGAATTATGTTATGGACATCTAGAAAATATATGGTTTTTTTAGAATTCTCTGAGAGCTATTGTAGCCAACTTTTGTGTATTTCTGAAAGACGTAGTATGAAGATATGAAGCCTGGAACTGTCAGTCATTTTGACATCATGAAGGAAGTCAGTGTTGGGTAAACTCTAGTACTATGAAATACAGGGAACCAAAATAAAATTGGACCTTTGAGGGTAAAGATGAGCATCTAAATTAAGACAGATGAAATCTACCCTTCCTTTGGAACTTCCAGTTATGTTAGCCAGCCATTCACCTATATTCTTTACCCTTTATTCAGCTTTTGCTTTTGTTGTTGTTATTATTTTTAAGACATTTTTAGGCAGTTAACAGCAAAACTGAGAGGAACATATAGAGATTTCCCATATGCTTCCTGCCCTCATGCATGCATAGCCTCCTTCATTATCAACATCACTCACCAAGGTGGTACATTTGTCACAACTGATGAGCCTACACTGACACATCATAATCACCCAAAGTCCATAATTTACTTAAGGGTTCACTCTTGGTGTTGTTTATATTATGGGTTTGAACTATTAAAAACCAAAATTCAACTGAGTAAAATTTAAAGATCTTATTGGCTTTACTCAACAGTTCATGAATCAGGCAAGCATCCCACCTAGCAAATAGAAAGGAGCTCTGAAAAGCAGTACAAAATGGAAGACTTTTATAGGCAGAAGGAGTCAGAACAAAGAAGTTATTCTAGTAAAGAGCTGATTGTTTCAGGCAAAGTCACCTTCCTCTGGGCCTATCAGGCAGATTATCTCACTACTGCTTAACAGGAAATTCCAGACTGACTGGTTAGGATTACATCCCTGGGAGAGGCTGAAATTGCAGTTAGGTTAGGTATTAAGTTTCTGTTTGGTGACATGCGCTTAGCACATGTGACTCCATTTTGGGTCTGTTGTTTCTTTCTTAACAGAACAAATGTACAATATAATGATATGTATCCATCATTATAGTATCATACAGAGTATTTTCATTGCCCTAAAAATTCTTTGTGCTCTGCCTACTCATCCATCTCCTTACTCCAAACACTGGCAACTACTGACCCTTTTACTGTCTTCATAGTTTTACCTTGTCCAGAATGCCATATAGTTGGAATCACACAGTATGTAGCTTTTTCAAATTGCCTTCTTTCACTTAGTAATATGCATTTGTCTGCATGTACCACAGTTTATTTATCCATTCACTTACTGAAGGACATCTTGGTTGCTTCCAAGTTTTAGCATTTATGAATAAATCTGCTATAAACATCTGTTTGCAGGTTTTTGTAGTGACATAAGTTTTCAACTCTTTGATGTAAATACCAAGCACAATTGCTGGATCATATGGTAAGAGTATGTTTAGTTTTGTAAGAAACTGCTAACCTATCTTCCAGAGTAGCTGTATCATTTTGTATTCCCACCAGAAAAGAATGAGAAGGATGTAAGAGAGAAAGTTGGTAATGGGGTTGGACAAAGGGTATTTTAGAGGGAAAATATTCTTTTTAAAACAGAGAGCTAAGAGACTGTGCACTGCCTTCAGAACAGTTCAGAATGACTAAGGTTTAGAATGCCTCTCAATAAATGTGAAGTTATTAAACTGGAACTAGATAATAATGCTGTGTGCTATATTGAGAAGTTGAGAATTTAATTTTGGTGAGAATTCATTGAGGAAGTTTAAGTAATGGGGTAATAAAATATTGATATGATCCAGGTTCTCTGGCCAAAATTAGAACAAGTGGGAAAGGAGCAATACTAATGGTAAAACAAGCATAAAACTGGTTAGGAGACCATGGGTACCTGTAATTTAAGTGAAACTGATGAGAACATGAATTACAGAGTCAGAGGTGAAAATATGAAATTTTTTGTGGAAGTTAGTAAAAACTTTTGAAAAGATTTTAAAAGTTCTCATCACAAGAAAAAAAATAACTAAGTTTGGCGATGAATGTTAATTAGACTTATTGTGTTGGTCATTTTACTATATATACAAATACTGAATCATTATGTTGTACATCTGAAACTAATATAATTCTAATGTCAATTATATCTTAATAAAAATAAAAGTAAAGAAATATCTGATCAAGAATAGGTGACAGCTTAAATAATCAATATCAGGAATGAAAGAATGAAACTCAATACAGATCCTATAGACATTGAAAGAATAATAGGAAACTATAATTAATCAATATCCTAATAAATCTTCCAATCTTGATGAAATGCACAAACATAGTAAGAGATACAGTTTTTTAAAAACTGAGACAAAAAGAAAAAGAAAACCTGAAACTCTGAATCAATACAAACATATCAAATTCGTAGTTAAAGTCTTTCCCATAAGTAATAGTCTAAGCCTAGATGGCTTAGGAGCTGATTTCAACCAACCACAATTATACACAAACTCTTCCAGAAAGAAGAGGAGGGAACAATCCCAATTTATTTTATGAGGAAAGTATACAAATACACTGATACCAAAACCGGCAAAGATACTGAAAGAAAACTACAGATGACTTACCTCATGAACACAAACACAAAAATCCTTAAAAAAAAATATTAGCAAATTGAATTTGGAAATATATAAAGAGTATACTTATGTTGACAGAGTGGTGTATATCCTAGGAATTAAACAATTGATTTAATATTTGAAAAATAATCAATGTAATTGAAAATATTAACAGAATCTAAAAAAACCCATATGATCATTTCAATATATGTGGAAAACAAACATTTTTTTTTAAATCCAGCATTCATTTAAGTTAAAATCTATCAGCACACTGGACTTGGAGAATAATTTTCTCAACCTATTCATGTATGAAAAAAAAGGCATGTATGAAAAATTTATAGTGAACCTGTATGATAGTGAAAGTCTAAATGCTTTCCCCTAAGACTGAAACAAGGCAAGATAATGATTTCCTCCACTTCTATTCAATATCCTACTGGAAGTGCTAGCTGTATAAGAAGGGAAGCAAAAATAAATAAAAGATATATAGATTGGAAAAGAATTAATAAAATTATCCTAGTGAACATTTGACATGAATATGTATATAGGATATTCTAAGGAATCAACAACAGCAAAACTGTGTAAAAAACAGTGATTTTAACAGTCACAGGATACAAAATTATTATAGAAAAGTCAAGGATATTTCTATGTTAGTGAAAAACAGTTAGAAAATAAAATTTCCAATAAAACATACCATTTATAATGACATACAAAAAAGAAATGTTTAGCAGTAAATTTAATAAAGTACGTTCAAGATGAACATAATGAATAATTCAAACATTGTTGGGACAATGAAAAGACACTTGGTTATGAAAGACTTATCATGGATAAAATGTATATTCTCTCCAAATTAGTTTATAGGTTTCAATACAATCCCAACACAATTCCAACAGGCTTTTCTTTAACATTGACAACATGATTCTAAAATTTGTATGAAATGCAAAGAACTTATAATAGACAAAATACTTTTCAAAAAGAGGAATACACTGCCTGATTTCAATACTTACTAAAAATCTACATTAATCAAGACATTGTAGTGTTTGTGCAAGGAGAAACATACAGATCAATAAAACAAAATAGAGAGTCCAGAAATAGACAAACACACTAATTGTGCAATTTTTAAAACTATTTTAAAAACTGCAAAAAGACATGACAGTTATTTAATGGGGAAAGGATAATGTTTTCAACAAATAGATATCCCTATGGAAAAAATAAATATAGCCCTTACCTCATAACATATACAAAAATGAACTTAAAATATTAAAAAAATAAATTTCCAGAAGAAAATATAGAAGAAAAAACATTTTAACTTTATTTAGGCAAATGTTTCTTATGTAGAATGCAAAAAAAAATAAAAAATGACTTCACCAAAATTAATACTCCAATTCTATGAAAACCATTTTTAAAACAATGGAAAGGCAATCCACAGACTAGTTGAACATATTTGTGTTACATATATCTCATGAAGGACTTATATTCAGAATATAAAAATCATTCTTATGACTCAAGAAGAAAATTAGAACCCCAATTTAAAAAAATAGGTAAAAGTTTTGAACAGACATTTTACCAAAGAAGATACATGAATGGCCAACAAATGCAAAAATAGATGCTCAATGCTTTTGGCCCCAGGAAAATGAGATGTAAAACCATGAGATATTGCCATACACCTACTAGAATGGCTAAAATTAAAAATACTGAAAATGCCAGGTGTCAACAAGGATGGGGAGAAGGTAATACATTAGTGGTAGGAATATGAAATTAAATAACCACTTTGGCAATCAGTTTGGCAATTTCCTACCATACAGCTAAGCAATTCTTCTGAGTATTTACCTAAGAGGTATGAAATGCCTTGCACACAAAAGCTCATAGAGACTTTATTCTCAATAGGGAAAAACTATAAATAATTCAAGCAAATGAATAAAGTGTAGTATATCAATAAAATGAAATACTGTTCAGCAATTTAAAAAAAAAGACTGTAATATGATATCCTAACTACATAAATAAATATAAAAGTGATTATGGTGAGCCAAAGAAATTATACAGCTTGATTTTTACATACACAAAATTCTAGATCAAGCAAAATTAATCTATAGTGATGTAAAGCATATCAGTGATGTACAGAAAAAATAGTAAGAAATTAATTGACAGCAAAAGAATATGAGGAAAATTTTGGGGTGGTGGAAATTGTCTGCATATCAACTGTGTTACTGATTACACTGGTCTAGTCAAAGCTTATCTATTACTCTAAGTAAATTATACAAAAATTATAACCCCCACTAAAAAACTGATTAAACAAGAAGATACTATTTAAATTCATACAAAGGAAAAAAGAACTGTGTGATTCAGGGCTAGTTCCTTATTCTCTATAGGTCTTCATTTTTGTCTATGTTACGTAAACAAGAGTTGAACTAGAAAATCTTTAAGACTTATCATATTTTACTTTTCTAAGGAAAATCTTAAATTTCTACCATTTTCCCCCAGAGGAGGAAGCTTGATACAGAAGACAGTAGATGGTCTTAGATCAAGGCAAAGCAGGATAAATAATGGGATTCTCACACTCATTAGTTGACTGAGCAAGAATTCAACCTCTCATGACTACAATTTCTTCATCTACAAAATGAGAATAAAAATCTATATTTTAGAGTGATTGTGAAAAAACAAATGATTCAAAAATTTAAGAAGATCTTGACCCTCACTAGCAGCTGAATAGCTGTAAATTCCCCTTGGCTTTCACCAGAGAAAATTTCAGGATTAAAAACTAAAAAAAAAAAAAAGTTAAATAGAATTATTCCAGAGATCAAATATGTACCCTTATCAACTGAATCCTCCAGGAAGGACATTTGATTTTCTACGAAAGATACCAGCTTCTACTAACTGCCTTTTCAGATGCTCTGAGCATCACACATGTCATACTGTTGAGGGTGAGAAGACAAGAATTAAGGAACAACACAACAGTGGGAATAAGATAGGCCATCCTAGGGGAGCCTTCACTCTGCACTGGTGTCTTATGCTGAGTACCCTTAGACAGCTGAACCACATGAATCTTTTCTTACTCTCTGACTCAACTGAAAGATTCCCAAGTGAACTATAAAGTTTATTTAGTAAACTTATTTGGGTATCTCAAATGTATAGTTGAATTTGGTGCAGTTCAGGCAATTCACATTTTAAAAAATCCTCCTTTGATTTTGCTTTGGTTACTTTTCTTCTAAAAAAAAAAAAATCCCTAGCTACTTGTGTCTACTGAAGCCCTGAAGCCACAGAATGATTTATAGTATCTTGAGAGCCAACATTACTCAGCCTTGTGGGAAGCAAAATGTGACATTTTCTCAAACATACAACAATATTTTCTTCATGGGTAAAGATTTCGGTTTTACCAGACCACAAGGGGACAAAGAGTTTAAATGAAACTTCAATGACATATCAAACCAGATCAGAAAAATGTAGATATCTCTAAACTCAACCACCAACAACTACAGACATAGAACATTTTGCAACCTATGTATCAACCAACCACTGCCAATGGGGTAGTTTAGACAACTCCTGCAGGGCCAATTTAAAAGGGTAAACATGACAGAAGCTTTTATTAATGCTTCCCCTCATCACAAAAGCAATTTCCTACTGTCATCTGAGCTTTTTACCATGGCGCACTACCAGCACAAGCCATTTTAGTTTACCTCTGACTGTGCACCAAGCAGAAAAGAAAACAAACCTACTAATTAAAATGGTCAAAAATTCACCATTTCAAAATGGTTCAGTCCTTTAAAACATTTATAAGAGCTTGTTTTTCTGAAGAGGGCAAATTGTGAAGGAGAAACAGAGCAATTGCTTTCTTCTCTTCTCAAAATAAGCCAGGGCATTGTACACATTTTCTTTTCTAAGAATGTTAAAGGGTCTGCTAGCATGTCTACTGAACCAGCAGTTGCCTATTTTTATCTTTCCAACTCTAGGTCATGTCTATAGTTATAATTCTGTGTCACAGTGCTTTTAGGGCCAGAATGCTTTCTGACTGATTAATAAAATGTATACTGGTAGTTCATGCTGAGACGTGAAGATTATCCCCATTCAGGCATAAAAAGACTCTGGCAGATATAGGGTTAATTTTCTTTCCTTTGAGCCAGTAGCTTCCACACCTGTCAGCCATCAAGGTCAGGCTTGCCAGGAACCTAGGAGTGAATGGGCAGGGGCGCAGCTGTAGCAAATTAGTGTATCCCGAGGAGGTCCAGAATAAAAAATGCAAACTCTTGCATATATCTCTATGGGGTTTTGACTGATCCAAAAACGATGTTGCTATGGCGAATCAAGTGTGGTAGGTGCCCCAGGAACTTCTACCACAGCCTTCCCTTACTAATATAAAATATGTAAAATTGTATGTCTGAATATACTTGTGTATATATCTATGTATTTTTCATAGGGCCCTTTGGGATTATAGTGAAACAGCAACATTTATTTATAATTTTGAAATCATAAGAAATTATTTAGAAAAGGATATAATACTGAAAATGATCTTTCAGCTACCTCCATCACCAAGTATGGAAACCACATAATTATTGATGAAACAATATTTAATGATTTTCATCAATGCCCTTTCTCAAGAGTACATAAATATCAAAATACAGCAATCATATATGTGGTTGATTTAAAGAAAGTGACTAAAAATGAACAATTTGGAAAAAAGATGCTTGGCCCAGTTGTGATGGTATCTTGATATCTGCAGATGTCAATTTCCTTGTTATTTTGAACTCTAAATTCTGATTTGTTTTCTTATTTTGCTAAATGTGAAAAATATCCAAAATGTTATATCATAATCGAGTCTCTTGTATTCTTGCATAAGATGTTCTAGGCCTTTGAGTCCTGCCCATTTTCAGCTTTGTGTGTAACATAAAAGGAGTGAAATTATAAGAAAGGTAGAAAGGTTATATAGTGGGAAAGACATAAAAGGTAAAGGGAACAGGGAGAGATACTTAAAGAGTAATTTACATTCCTGTACTCACTAAATTTCTCTAGTGGAATATGAAGTCAATTTCAAGTAATAATAGAATAGAAACATTGCAGAATGCTGTGCATTCTCTTTGCTCTGAGCAGGAACTAAAAAGAAAATTGGGGGCAGAGGAGTACATCTTAGTGATTCCACAAAGCCAGCACATACCCTCAGTAGTGGAGCAAAAAAAAAAAGTAAATACATCTAATTGCTTGTGAAAGTTAGGCCCATTGACTATGGTTTAATTACAGTCTACTACCAAATCCTACATTAGTATAAAAACAGTGCAACCCTAAAAAATAAAATAAAATGACTTCTTGGCTGAGCAAAATTTCCTACAGAGCACAGTCTTACAAGGCCATCATTTAATGTTTCACACACTATAAGCATCATTAATAGCAAAGATATAATGAAATCAATTTTGAAAGAGATCATCTCCCAGGGATCTCTATTTAGATGTGAAGTCTTTGAAGCGGAAGAGGGCAACTGATGGGTTAAGAATCAGATTTACCCCAGCACAATCATTCACAGCAGATTTTTAAAATGTCTAAATTGCTATTTGAAAATTTAGGGTATTTGCAGAGATAATTGATTTAGAGACTTCTCAATTCATCAGGATACATTAAGCATCTTAAGAAAAGGAGTTGCTTTAAATATAGTGGCTATTATTGGATTTCATAGAACCTATTTCTTAAGGACCTGCAGAGTCTGTAAATTTCTGCTGAGTGGATCTCACTCTGCAATGGAGATGGCTAACTGGGTACTAACTGACTCAGCAAGACTAAATTGACCTGCAGAATAGAGAGTCCACACTCTCATTTTCTTCACTTTCCAATGACACTGATCCATCATTGCCCCTCGACTCTGCCCTCAAATTTTCTTGAAGGATGGCAGAAGTGCTTAAGAACAGTGAGATACCTTGCTTCTTCACCAAGAATGCCAGCACATGTCCTAGCATATGTACACTGCAATATTTTGTGATGTGTGCGTTTGTAGCCATCTTGAGATGTTCACCGGGGGAGCAATCTATTTTCACATGTGCTTGTGGGAAGGCAATGAGTTAGAAGGATTTTTTTTTTTTTCACTACTGCAAGTTGAGTAATGAAAAAAATGGTTTCAATAGAAACCATTGACCTAAGTATATTCTACTTGTACCACTTCTTCCCGTTGGGGGCATTGCCCACTTCAGTGCTATAAAACCATAACTGAATGAAGAAAATGGATCCCCAAATTGAAATTTTGATTTCCATAATAATTTAGTTAAATGAATCGTTTAAAGGTAAGAATTGTCCATACTAAACTTATTGTCTTAAGACAATGGTAACCAAAGGGTAGTTTTAATAATCTTCTACAGAACAAAACAGATGTCAAAAAATAGCAACAATTTAATTATGTAATGATCATGCTGCTATGTAATGTAAGTGTGATGTGGTCACTTTTTCTAGTAGTTATCAGTCATGATATTATCCCTTCTTGTTTAGTGGTACAGTCAGCAGCAATGAACCAGGGTCTAGTTTTTCTGTTTTGTGCTGGCATTAGTTAGAACTTTGGTTTTAAGTAAGAGAAATTAGGTTTTACTAGTGTGGGGTGAGTATTTAAACTTGACATATGTTAAACTCATATATGCAAAAATGTAACATTCTTTTTTATCTACAACTAATATTCATATTTTTCTCAAGCTTAGATTCTATTTAATGGTGATAGGAGGAGCTAGAATGGATGATTTTAAGTATGTCATTTAAAAGTAACTTACCTCTTTCATTTTTAATTTGTCCCTTTGGTGTTATCTCTGCTTTTTTCCCCTTTCTTCTAGCCAAGATAGTACCTAGACATAGCATGGGGGATCAGAAAATCTCAAATTTGAGTAGTGGCCTTCTCTAAAATGTCTCTTGTCCCCCTTGGTCATTGTTTATCCTATTGTCATCTTCTTCTGACATCGGTGGCTGATGGAAGCCATGTTTATGTTCTATTTTGGGTTTTTTCTGCACACTCAGTGCCTAGATGTCACATTCCTTCTCCAAACAGAAGGCTCTGCTGCTCTGATGTGACCCCACCTAACCCATTACTGCTATTGCTGCTTTGCTGAATCTCAGCCACAATGTTCACTTGACCCTTCCCTTAAGAACCCCTCCCAAGTGAATCAATGATTTCTCTGTTCCCCACTGGGGACACACAGTGACTTTGAGACATTTCCTTCATTAAGTGCATAATGTGTAGAATCAAGGGTGAGAGTAGGATAGGTGTAGTCTGTGGCCGTTTAAGCATTGCAACTCACCTGTACATGTCCAAAGCTAGTGTGGGATATTCAGCCAAGTGACCTCTTCATGAGCACTAAAGGTTGTGGGGCCCCAGGTTCCTTTTCTTTCATCACCCCACCACCACCACCCACACACACACCTACACTTCTGCAGATTTTCTGTCATTACCCACTCTTCATCTTGAGGCTTACCCTAAGGTGATCCAGAATGGGTGTGTGTGGGGGGGGGGAGAACTACATACATTGGCATCTAATCTTTTGCTCTTTTCTCTCTCACACTTGTCCTATCTACTCTACAGGCTCAGAAGTTTTCTTTATGTACTATCTCATGGATTCTTTCATTCTACCCATGTTCTATATAGGAAAAGTTTTCAAATCTCCAAAATTTGATGTTAATATGTAGGAAGAATTAGACTTTTCAAATTCTTTTGTCTTTTATTTAAGCCTAGATTTCAGAACTACTGCTTTTTTGGACACCAGAGTCCTAATTTACCACAAACACTGGACATCTTTGTTCCAGATTATAGCAGACTTTCTCCTGAATCATGGAAATGTTTTGATTTAATGGATGGGAAGTCAAGGAAGATATAATTTAAAGTAAATACAAAATACAAGATTTGATCTTTTAAAAATATTACATCCATTTTCTAGCTCACAAATAGTGGAAAATGAAATTTAAGGATTCTGGACTATCTCATAAACAAAAGGAGAAACTGCATCAGAGCCTAGAATTGCCTGGTGCCAGAGCTCAACATACTGTGGGGAACTTCTTTCATATTTTCTATGTTACTCATCATGTTTCTTTATGGCTTTTATCTTCTCATCTCTTTTATCAGTTTTTGTCTTTATGGACCAACTTTCTCTACATGTTACTTTACAAAATGGAAAATATGAGAGCCCTGTTAAGCTCTCCAGGTTTTACTTTTCCTCTTCAAAAATCCAGCTTTAACTGGGACTGGAATACCATTGCCCTTTTCCAATTTACTAAATAAGAAAGTTAATTGATTTAGTTTGGATCATGAGACTGCAGTTCATTCAACTTTTGGCCAGGGGAACAAAATGTTATAGCATAAACATTCTTCATATGCATCAGGGTTGAGAGTGAGATTTTTTTTCCCCATTACTCTTTTTCTTTTTAAGGGAAAGACTGTAAGGTAAAAAATCCATAAATGTTCACTGTAATATTTTCCTAGCATTTCTATTGACATTATTTCTATTTACTTATGAAACAAATATGATGCTTCCTTGTGCAGTTCCTCTAAAATATACAATGAAGTGGGTTTTTGTTTTGTTTTGTTTTGTTTTTCTGTAAAATTTACCTTTTAAATTTGAGGACAAAAACCCTTTTATACTCATTCTACTTCTGTAATTTCTCAGGACAATGTTTCAAGACATTTTAGCAAATCGTTTATGATTAAAACAAAAGCAAAGAAATAAAACCACATGGTACTAATAATCTTTTCCAGGTTAACAGAGTTTTCAGGATTTATGTTTTATTCCTCTGGGTTATCCAGTACTTTGATTTTTTTTTTTTTTAATCAGTGACTTATCCAAGATATTCTTCTCAGTACACACTATTTTAGCTAATCAGTTCACTTTGCATCAGTCTGGTGTCATTTTGAGGCATTGTAATTTAAATTATATCTTGACTACTAAAATATTTATATAAAAATATAAATATTTTCCACTTTAACTTGACGTGGTGACTGATATTTGTTTCTAATATCAAACCATCCTTGCATTTCAGTTATAAACTTTTTATGGGCTGTGTTTATTTTTTAAGTACTGAGAGATTCATAGTCTCAATTAGAATCTAATTTTATTTTGGATTGTGCATTTAAAATGATCTTGAGATTTTCTTTGTTAATATTATCTGTCTTTGGCAGATGTTGGTATCAAAGTTCTGCTGAATTCATGAAAAAATATTAGGAACATTATATTTCTTAATTCTCTGAAGTAACTTAAATAGAATTTAGATAGAAAATTTAAACAGAATTAGTAATACTGGTTGGTTTTATTTTTGAAGTAATTCGGACTTAAAACTTTCTTCAATTGCATTTTGGGGAGGTTTCTCTTTGTCCCAAATTCTTCTATAATGAAGAAGAATTCCAAAATTCTTCTATAATGATTTTTAGTTGTTGTTAAGGTTTGATATTTTCTTAATTTTGACAATTTTTTTCTAGAAAATTACGTATTTCACTTAGGTTGGCATATTTACTTACAGAGAGTTAAACAAAACATTATTATTTTAAAGTTCCTGCTGTATTTTTTATTTTTAAATTTAATAAAAGTCAGAAAAAAACTAGGGAAGTAATACCTATTAATGTAAAGGAAATACAGGCATACCTTGGAGATATTGTGGGTTCAGTTCCAGACTACCAGAATAAAGCAAATATCTCAATAAATGAGTCACATTTTTTTTTTTGGTTTCCCAGTACATATAAAAGTTATGTTTACACTATACTATAGTTTACTGTGTGCAACAGCATTATTTATATTACAAAACTCAATGTACATACCTCAATTTAAAAAAAAAATATCTTCTTGCCAAAAAATGCTAATCATCATCTGAACCTTTAGTGAGTCTTAATCTTTTTGCTGGTGGAAGGTCTTGCCTCAATGTTGCTGGCTGCTGACTGATCAGGATGATGGGTGCTGAAGGTTAGGGTGACTGTGACAAGTTATTTTAAGACTGTGTCAAAATAAGACAACAAAGATGTTTGCCACATTGATTGACTTTTCTTTCATGAACAATTTCTCTGTAGCATGCAATGCTCTTTGATAGCATGTTACCCACAGTAGAATTCTTTCAAAATTGGAATCAGTCTTCTCAGACCCTACTGCTGCTTTATCAACACAGCTTATATAATATTCTGAATCTTTTGTTGTCATTTAAACAATCTTTATAGCATCCTCACCAGGTGTAGCTTCCATTTCAAGAAACCATTTTCTTTACTCATCCATAAGAAGCAAGTCCGCATCCATTAAAGTTTTATCATGAGACTGCAGCAATTCATTCACATCTTCAGGCTCCACTACTGATTCTAGTTCTCTTGTTATTTTCACCACATCTGCAGTTACTTTCTCCACTGAAGTCTTGAACATTTCAAAGTCATCCATGAGGGTTGGAATCAACTTCTTCCAAACTCCTGTTAATGTTGATACTTTGACCTCTTCCCATGTATCATGAATGTTTTTAATGGCTTCTGGAATGGTGAACACTTTCCAGAAGGTTTTCAATTTACTTTGGTCAGATTCATCAGAAGAATCACAGTCTATAGCAACTATAACCTTACAAACTGTTTTTCTTAAATAGTAAAATTTGAAAGACCAAATTACTCCTTGATCCCTGGGCTGCAGAATGGATGTTACATTAGCAGGCGTGAAAACAACATTAATTTTGTTGTACATCCCCAACAGAGCTCTTGGGTGACCAGGTGCATGGTCAATGAACAGTAGTATTTCAAAAATAATCTTTTCTCTTGAGCCATAGGTCTCAACAGTGGACTTAAAATATTCAGTAAACCATGTTGTAAACAAACGTGCTGCTATCCAGGCTTTGTCGTTCCACTTATATACCACAGGTATAGTAGATTTCGCATACTTCTTAAGGATCCTAGGATTTTCAGAATAGTAAATAAGCATTGGCTTTAACTTAAAGTCACTAGCTGCATTAACCCCTAGCAAGACAGTCAGCCTGTCCTTTGAAGCTTTGAAGCCAGATATTGACTTCTCCTCTCTAGCTATGAAAGTTCAAGATGACATCCTGTTCCAATATAATGTTGTTTTGTCTACATTGAAAATATGTTGTTTAGTGTAGCCACTTTCATTACTTACCTTAGCTAGATTTTCTGGATAACTTTCTGCAGCTTTTACATTAGCACTTGCTACTCCATCTTGCACTTTTATGCTATGAGGATGTCTGCTTTTCTTAAACCAAAGGAACAAAACTTTGCTAGCTTTAAACTTTTCTTCTGCAGCTTCTTCACCTCTCTCAGCCTTCATAGAATTGAAAAGATTTAGAGTCTTGCTATGGATTAGACTTTGGCTTAAGTGAATGTTGGGGCTGGTTTGATCTTCTATCGAGACAACTAAAACTGTCTCCATATCAACAATAAGACAGTTTCACTTTTTTACCATGTGTGTGCTCACTGGAGTAGCACTTTTAATTTCTTTCAAGGGCTTTGTATTCACAACTTGGCTAATTCTTTGGTGCAAGAGACTTAGTTTTAGGCCTATCTTGGCTTTTGACATGCCTTCCTCACTAAGCTTAATCATTTCTAGCGTTTGATTTAAAGTGCGAGATGTGTGACTCTTTCATTTGAACACATAGAGGATATTGTAGGGCTATTAGTTGGCCTAATTTCAAAGTTGTTGTGTCTCAAGGAGTACAGAGGCCCACAGAGAGAGAGAGAGAGAGAGAGAGAGAGAGAGAGATGGGGGAACACTCAGTTTGGAGGGCAGTCAGAACACACACTTACCATCTTATCTAGGTGTGGGTTGTGGGTTGTGGCATCCCAAAACAATTACAGTAGTAAGTCAAAGATCATGGATCACAGATCACCATAAAAATACCATAATAATGAAAAAGTTTGAAATATTGTGAGAATTACCACAATGTGACACAGGGGCTTGAAGTGAGCAAATGCTATTGGAAAAATGGCACCAATAGATGTGGGGTTGCCACAAACTTTCAACTTGTAAAAAATGCAATATATATGAGGTGCAGTAAAGTGAAGTGCAATTAAATGAGTTATGTCTGTAATATTAAGCACATAAGCAAATGCAACTTAACAATTGATGAAATAATAATCTGGCACAGGATGAGAAATTTGGTCCAATGAAATCACATGAATTTACTGCTGAAGCTTATTTTTTTCCACTTACTAGTTGTCAAATCTTAGGCAATTGATTTAACTTCTCTGAGCCTCACTTTAAAAAGTATTGAGGAAAGAATGCCTAACTTTAGACATTTTGTCAGGATCATTGAAATAATCAATAAAATTGCCTAGTGTAGCGATAACAGTTAATACTAAGTAAATTTTATTTTCACTCCAGATAGGGTTTACCACTAGATACGGATCATTCTAGAAATCTAAGGATAATTCAATGTTTTGAGTTTGCAGAAATAGAGACACAAATGTAGAGAACAAATGTATGGACACCAAGGAGGGAAAAGTCATGGGGGGTGGTCGTGGTGTGATGAACTGGGAGATTGAGATTGACATATATACACTAATATGTATAAAATAGATAACTAATAAGAACATGCTGTATAAAAAAATAAATAAAATGAAACTCAAAATTTCAAAAAAAAATTTAAATAAGGAAATACAAGTTTCATTACAACAATGATTATGTCCATACCAATACCTTATCTTAATAACAAAAAAAGTTGCATGAATGATACAGAGAACAATATTGAGTTTCTCTTTTGCAGTATGTTTCTAAAAGGCTAGTTTAAGTTATTAAACTTTAATTAGATAAAATATTAATCAGGTTAAGTATTGATTGAATGCATCAATTTAATACAATTATGTAATTATATTAAAATTAATTAAAATCAAATTTTAATTGATTAAATACATATTTTTTCTTTCACCCCTCTCACGATGATCAGTGTAAAGTAAAACATCCTTTTCTCTGTAGTTTGATCTTGAGTTAAATCAGAACCTCAGGATCTTAACTCTACCAAAGGAGACTTTTTTTTTTTAAACTACCTATTCATAGAAGGATAAGCCAAAACTATGGTCAGAATTTAGAGTCCTATTATTCTGTTCTATTGCTTCTCTCATGGCTATATGTTATGGCTGCTAAAAATAGGAAATCTAGGTTTCCAATGCAAGATCCAGTTGTTGTTTTTTTTTAATGTCCCAAGTTAACCAAGGTGTGACAAAAATTATCCAACACAAGCAGTGCAATTGTCTGATGCAAGGTCCAGGTTGCAGTAGGACATGTGATTGCCAAGGACCAACAGGATTGCTTTCAAACAGTAGTTCAACATATCTCAAGTTTAGGGTGTTTTGCATTACACCCAACTACAAAACTAATGTAAAATAAAGTTGGACTATCTTATAATTTTACCATGACACACATCTTACAAATTTCACACATATACATTTACACATACACACACACAAACACACACACATATACATTCATACACATTTTACCAAATGCACACCCATGTTGTTGTAATGACTGATTCAGGATGGGTGCCAACTTCATATAGTAACTTGGACACTAGTGTTGATGCCTGATATCCTGTCAAGGCTCTGCTCTGTCCTGTGGTAAATTTTCCTGGATAACGGGTATGTGGGTATTTTTAACTTTGCTTACCAGCTGGCCTCAATAAAGTCTATTTCATTACATTAGACACATTTCAATAATGTTTATTTCTGAGGGTAGGGGTCTGGATTTCAGAAGCTTTTGTTCTAGAAGGACCTGGATTCATTAAGCAACTTTTCTCACACTACCCCAGATAACTTTTTGTGCTGCATGTCATACATACCCAACATATTTATGTGTGAGTAAAGAAGCATCAGCAGACATACAGATGTAAAATGTTGTTACTGGCTGAGTCAAAATGACTTGTTGATCATTAAATTTCCATTTTCATGAGAGCCAAAACAAATAAAGTATGCACTAACATGACCAGATGTCCCTAATGGATAACATTTAAATAAAACTTCCCCTCACTGATACATAAGTAAATACATTCACTTGCACACAGACATACACACACGCACACACACAGATTTGTTTAAATTATATCTTCTCATTGTACTGGAAGCTCCATGAGGACCATAGTATGTACATTGTTACATTCTGACATCTAACACAGTTCTTGGTTTAATATGTACATGATAAATAATATCAAAAATAGTCAACATAACAATTCATAGATATATTCTAGAGCAGCAGTCACAAAATTTTTTTGGTACACAGACGTATCCATTTGTTGATATATTATCCATGATAGTTTTCTCACTACAATAGCATATCTGATCTGTTGCAACAAAGACAGTACAGCTTGCAAAGCCTAATAAGCCTAATATTGGGTCTTTTACTGTAAAAGTTTGCTCATCCATTTCCTAGAGGCATAATCTTTAAATTTATATAAGTAAACATGTATTAAATGGTTATTGTTATTGCATACTATTTTGTAATTTCTGGCCAGTGTACAGTAATAACAAAAACAAATAAAAATAAATGATGGAAAAATGCAGAGCAAGATAAAATTATGAGAATATATTATGATTATTTGAAAGATAAAAATTAATTATAAAATTATTAGAATTAGAAAGAGGTTTCATGATAGTGACCAAATTACTTAATTGATTTAAAATATACTTTTTGAGTGCATACTGTTCACCAGACATTGTAATGATACAACATATTTTTTAAAAAAAGGTTAAGAAAGAGATTACAATTTATCTTTTTATTCTCTTTCCATCATTTTCTTTAGCCTAGACTACAGCAACCACTCTTCAACTTCCTCTGATTTTGTCCTTTTCCAGAACATACACTTTACTACTAATCAGGTGATTTCCCTGTCTTTTGGTGGTTACCCATTTTACTTGGCATAAAGCCCACCATACTTATTGTGCTTTACCAAGCCCTTCATGATATGGCTCAATCCAAGACCCTCTTGAGGTAGGTAAGAGCCAGTGGTAAGAACTATGAGCTCTGGAGTCAATTGGTTGGTGTTCAAAACATGACTCTACCTCTGACTAACTGTATGAACTTGGACAAGTTACTTATCCCTTCTCTGCCCTTGTTTCTTCATCTATAAAATGGGAATAACAATTATAACTAAGTAGTAGGTTGTTAAAAATTAAATAATTTATATAGAGTACAGAGAAACGTGTTTGGATCATAGTGAACACAATAAATTAGGCTATGAATACCTGATCAATTTTGAGTCTTTTCAATTCATGTACCCTACCCCACGTTTCCTTTTATAATACTAAACAAACCAGGCCTAAGAACATGATGGCCCTTTCCTTGCAATGCTGTCTTTGAAATCCCTACTTTTGTCCTGATTTGGCTTGGCTGTGTCCTACTTTCACTTCAGGTCCCTGTGAAGGATTATGAAGGATCTGAGATTTTACTCTATTTGTAGTCAAGCAAGTTACTCTGCCACAGTTTTGTAGATATTGACAGAAATCATAAGGTTCTTGGGTTAGGGATAAAGAACGTTATTACTCACGATAATAGCAGTTGCAGAGTTTCAGTTTTAGATTTTGTTGACTTCTCTAAGCCCACTTCCTACAGGGTGAGGCAAAGAGTGTCAAGCAACACCTGTACATGCAGTGAGTTACCTTACAGGAGAGTAAACCTGAACTTAGAGAAGCTGAATTTTATAATGATCAGTAAGAATGTCTGCCTTATTTTTTGTCAAGGAAGACGCTATATATTCCAACACTACAGGAAAATCTGTCCTTTGGTCTGGAGTGAAACACTATCTATATCTTCCAAGAATAGTCACAGTACAAACATCAGTGAAAAGATAGTTAATGACAAAGGTGGTCAGTGTCTCTGCTAGCAGGAGGTGTAGAAAGGCAAGAGTGACATGGGACAAAGGCATCCTAACAGTCTCAACTAGAATTCTTCCATTCTGTTCTTCCTTAAGACAGGGTTATTGGTACATGTAGACTATTAGTTCCTCAAATATAGATCTCTGTATTTCCCATCACTTATTCCAATGCCAAGGATAGTACTTTGCACATAGTAGACACTCAAAAATATTTTTGAAGAAATTAGAGTCTGCTATAAATGATGATATTTTTATTCCTACTCTTACTACCATAACCAGTTGGAGAATAAAATTTAAAAACACATCTCATTTGTATGAGCAACAACTTATAAATACTTTAGCATTATGCATACTACAAGAAAAATCTGCACAAATTATATCTAGAAATCTACAAAATTATTTTAGTGAAATAAGGAAAGATTTTGGTATACAAAGCTAGATTGATAAAGATGGGAGCAGCCCAAGATTTGAATGGCAATGAGAAAACATGGATTTTATTGAATCTGCAATTTAAGCTATATGCTCTCAGATAATAAGTGGAAGTTTTCATAACATAGTTTTTTTGGATTTTTTGAATTTTATTTTGTTTATTTTTTTATATAGCAAGTTCTTATTAGTTATCCATTTTATACATATTGTGTATATATGTCACACTCAATCTCCCAATTCAACACACCATCATTTCCCACCCCCCACTTTCCCCCCTTGGTGTCCATAGGTTTGTTCTCTACATCTGTGTCTCAATTTCTGTCCTGCAAACCAGTTCATCTGTATCATTTTTCTAGGTTCCACATATATGCGTTAATATACGATATTTGTTTTTCTCTTTCTGACTTACTTCACTCTGTATGACAGTCTCTAGATTTTTCCACGTCTCTACAGTGACCCAATTTCATTCCATTTTATGACTGAGTAATATTCCATTGTATATATGTACCACATCTTCTTTATGCATTCATCTGTCGATGGGCATTTAGGTTTCTTCCATGACCTGACTATTGTAAATAGTGCTGCAATGAACATTGGGGTGAATGTGTCTTTTGAATTATGGTTTTCTCTGGGTATATGCCCAGTAGTGGGATTGCAGAGTCATATGGTAATTCTATTTTAATCTTCTAAGGAACCTCCATACTGTTCTCCATCGTGGCTGTATCAATTTACATTTCCACCAACAGTGCAAGAGGGTTCATTTTTCTCCACATCCTCTCCAGCATTTGTTGTTTGTAAATTTTCTGATGATGCCCATTCTAACTGGTGTGAGTGATACCTCACTGCAGTTTTGATTTGCATTTCTCTAATAATTAGTGATGTTGAGCAGCTTTTCATGTCCTTCTTGGCCATCTGTATGTCTTCTTTGGAGAAATGACTATTTAGGTCTTCTGTACATTTTTGGATTGGGTTTTCTGTTTTTCTAATATTGAGCTGCGTGAGCTGTTTATATATTTTGGAGATTAATCCTTTGTCTGTTGAATGTGTTTGCAAATATTTTCTCCCGTTCTGAGGGTTGTCTTTTCGTCTTGTTTGTAGTTTCCTTTGCTGTGCAAAAATTTTTAAGTTTCATTAGGTCCCATTTGTTTATTTTTATTTCCATTACTCTAGGAGGTTGATCAAAAAAGATCCTGCTGTAATTTATGTCAAAGAGTGTTCTTCCTATGTTTCCTCTAAGAGTTTTATAGTGTCCAGTCTTACATTTAGGTCTCTAATCCATTTTGAGTTTATTTTTGTGTATGGTGTTCGGGAGTGTTCTAATTTCATTCTTTTACACGTAGTTCTCCAGTTTCCCCAGCACCACATGATCAAGAGACTGTCTTTTCGCCATTGTATATCTTTGCCTCCTTTGTCATAGATTAGTTGACCATAGGTGCATGGGCTTATCTCTGGGCTTTCTATCCTGTTCCATTGATCTATATTTCTGTTTTGGGCCAGTACCATATTGTCTTGATTACTGTAGCTTTGTAGTATACTCTGAAGTCAGGGAACCTGATTCCTCCAGCTCCATTTTCTCCCTGAAGACTGCTTTGTCTATTCGGGGTCTTTTTTGTCTCCATACAAATTTTAAGATTCTAGTTCTATAAAAAATGCCATTGGTGATTTGATAGGGATTGCATTGAATCTGTAGATTGCTTTGGGTAGTAGAGTCATTATCACAACATTGATTCTTCCAATCCAAGAACATGGTATATCTCTCCAACTGTTTGTATCATCTTTAATTTCTTTCATAATTGTCTTATAGTCTTCTGCATAAAGGTCTTTTATCTCCTTAGGTAGGTTTATTCCTAAGTATTTAATTCTTTTTTGTTACAATCGTAAATGGGAATGTTTCCTTAATTTCTCTTTCAGATTTTTCATCATTAGTGTATAGGAATGCAAGAGATTTTTTTGCATTAATTTTGTATCCTGCAACTTTACCAAATTCATTGATTAGCTCTAGTAGTTTTCTGGTGGCATCTTTAGGATTCTCTATGTATAGTATTATGTCATCTGCAAACAAGTGACAGTTTTACTTCTTCTTTTCCAATTTGTACTCCTTTTATTTCTTTTTCTTCTCTGATTTCCATGGCTGGGACTCCCAAAACTATGTTGAATAATAGTGGTGAGAGTGGACATCCTTGTCTTGTTGCTGATCTTAGAGGAAATGCTTTCAGTGTTTCACCATTGAGAATGATGTTTGCTGTGGGTTTGTCGTATATGGCCTGTATTACATTGAGGTAGGTTCCCTCTATGCCCAAGTTCTGGAGAATTTTTATCATAAATGGGTGATGAATTTTGTCAAAAGCTTTTTATGCATCTATTGAGAGGATCATATGTTTTTTCTCCTTTGATTTGTTGATATGGTTTATCACATTGATTGATTTGCGTACATTGAAGAATCCTGGCAGTCCTGGGATAAACCCCACTTGATCATGGAATATGATGCTTTTAATGAGCTGTTGGATTCTGTTTGCTAGTATTTTGTCCAGGATTTTTACATCTATGTTCATCAGTGATATTGGCTTTTAGTTTTCTTTTTGTGTGGCATTTTTTTCTGGTTTTGGTATCAGGGTGATGTTGGCCTCGTAGAATGAGTTTGGGAGTGTTCCTTCCTCTGCAAATTGTTGGAAGAGTTTGAGAACGATGGGTGTTGGCTCTTCTCTAAATGTTTGATAGAATTCACCTGTGAAGCCATCTGGTCCTGGACTTCTGTTTGTTGGAAGATTTTTAATCACACTTTCAAGTTCATCACTTGTGATTGGTCTGTTCATGTTTTCTATTTCTTCTTGGTTCAGTCTTGGAAGGTTTTATTTTCTAAGAATTTGTCCATTTCTTCCAGGTTGTCCATTTTATTTGCACAGTGTAGCTTGTAGTAGTCCATTAGAATGCTTTGTATTTCTGTGCTATCTGTTGTAACTTCTCTTTTTTCATTTCTAATTTTAATGATTTGATTCCTCTCTCTCTTTTTCTTAATGAGTCTGGCTAATGTTTTATCAGTTTTGTTTATCTTCTCAAAGAACAAGCTTTTAGTTTTATTCATCTTTGCTATTGCTTTCTTGTTTCTATTTCATTTATTTCTGCTCTGATCTTTATGATTTATTTCCTGCTACTAACTTTGGGTTTTATTTGTTCTTTTTTCTCTAGTTCCTTTATGTGTAAGGTTAGACTGTTTATTTGAGATTTTTCTTGTTTCTTGAGGTAGGCTTGTATAGCTATAAACTTCATTCTTAGAACTGCTTTTGCTGCATCCCATAGGTTTGGATCATCGTGTTTTCATTGTAATTTGTCTCTAGGTATTTTTTGATTTCCTCTTTGATTTCTTCAGTAATCTCTTGGTTATTATTATTTTTTTTTTTTTGCAGAAAGTTAATTGGTCATTTTTTATGTATTTATTTTTTATTTTTTTATTTTTTTAACATCTTTATTGGGGTATAATTGCTTTACAATGGTGTGTTAGTTTCTGCTTTATAACAAAGTGAATCAGTCATACATAAACATATGTTCCCATATGTCTTCCCTCTTGCATCTTCCTCCCTCCCACCCTCCCTATCCCACCCCTCCAGGCTGTCATAAAGCACCGAGCCAATATCCCTGTGCCATGCGGCTGCTTCCCACTAGCTATCTACCTTACTACATTTGTTAGCATGTATATGCCCATGACTCTCTCTCGCCCTGTCACAGCTCATCCTTCCCCCTCCCCATAACCTCAAGTCCATTCTCTAGGAGGTCTGCGTCTTTATTCCTGCCTTAAACCTATGTTCTTCATGACATTTTTTTTTCTTAAATTCCATATATATGTGTTAGCATATGGTATTTTCTTTTTCTTTCTGACTTACTTCACTCTATATGACAGACTCTAGGTCCATCCACCTCATTACAAATAGCTCAGTTTCGTTTCTTTTTATGGCTGAGTAATATTCCATTGTATATATGTGCCACATCTTCTTTATCCATTCATCCGATGATGGGCACGTAGGTTGTTTCCATCTCCAGGCTATTGTAAATAGAGCTGCAATGAACATTTTGGTACATGACTCTTTTTGAATTTCGGTTTTCTCAGGGTATATGCCCAGTAGTGGGATTGCTGGGTCATATGGTAGTTCTACTTGTAGTTTTTTAAGGAATCTCCATACTGTTCTCCATAGTGGCTGTACCAATTCACATTCCCACCAGCAGTGCAAGAGTGTTCCCTTTTCTCCACACCCTCTCCAGCATTTATTGTTTCTAGATTTTTTGATGATGGCCATTCTGACTGGTGTGAGAGGATATCTCATTGTAGTTTTGATTTGCATTTCTCTAATGATTAATGATGTTGAGCATTCTTTCATGTGTTTGTTGGCAGTCTGTATATCTTCTTTGGAGAAATGTCTATTTAGGTCTTCTGCCCATTTTTGGATTGGGTTGTTTGTTTTTTTGTTATTGAGCTGCATGAGCTGCTTGTAAATTTTGGAGATTAATCCTTTGTCAGTCGCTTCATTTGCAAATATTTTCTCCCATTCTGAGGGTTGTCTTTTGGTCTTGTTTATGGTTTCCTTTGCTGTGCAAAAGCTTTGAAGTTTCATTAGGTCCCATTTGTTAATTTTTGTTTTTATTTCCATTACTCTAGGAGGTGGGTCAAAAAGGATCTTGCTGTGATTTATGTCATAGAGTGTTCTGCCTATGTTTTCCTCTATGAGTTTGATAGTTTCTGGCCTTACATTTAGGTCTTTAATCCATTTTGAGCTTATTTTTGTGTATGGTGTTAGGGAGTGATCTAATCTCATACTTTCAAAAGTACCTGTCCAGTTTTCCCAGCACCACTTATTGAAGAGGCTGTCCTTTCTCCACTGTACATTCCTGCCACCTTTATCAAAGATAAGGTGTCCATATGTGCGTGGTGTTATCTCTGGGTTTTCTATCCTGTTCCATTTATCTATCTTTCTGTTTTTGTGCCAGTACCATACCGTCTTGATAACTGTAGCTTTGTAGTATAGTCTGAAGTCAGGGAGCCTGATTCCTCCAGTTCCTTTTTTCGTTCTCAGGATTGCTTTAGCTATTCGGGGTCTTTTGTGTTTCCATACAAATTGCAAATTTTTTTGTTCTAGTTCTGTGAAAAATGCCAGTGGTAGTTTGATAGGGATTGCATTAATTCTATAGATTGCTTTGGGTAGTAGAGTCATTTTCACAATGTTGATTCTTCCAATCCAAGAACATGGTAAATCTCTCCATCTATTTGTATCATCTTTAATTTCTTTCATCAGTGTCTTATAATTTTCTGCATACAGGTCTTTTGTCTCCTTAGGTAGGTTTATTCCTAGATATTTTATTCTTTTTATTGCAGTGGTAAATGGGAGTGTTTTCTTGATTTCACTTTCAGATTTTTCATCATTAGTATATAGGAATGCCAGAGATTTCTGTGCATTCATTTTGTATCCTGCCACTTTACCAAATTCATTGATTAGCTCTAGTAGTTTTCTGGTAGCATCTTTAGGATTCTCTATATATAGTATCATCTGCAAACAGTGACATCTTTACTTTTTCTTTTCCGATTTGGATTCCTTTTATTTCCTTTTCTTCTCTGATTGCTGTAGCTAAAACTTCCAAAACTATGTTGAATAAGAGTGGTGAGAGTGGGCAACCTTGTCTTGTTCCTGATCTTAGTGGAAATGCTTTCAGTTTTTCACCATTGAGGATGATGTTTGTTGTGGGCTTGTCATATATGGTCTTTATTATGTTGAGGAAAGTTCCCTCTATGCCTACTTTCTGCAGGGTTTTTATCATAAATGGGTGTTGAATTTTGTCAGAAGCTATCTCTGCATCTATTGAGATGATCATATGGTTTTTCTCCTTCAATTCATTAATATGGTTTATCACATTGATAGATTTGCGTATATTGAAGAATCCTTGCATTCCTGGAATAAACCCCACTTGATCATGGTGTATGATCCTTTTAATGTGCTGGTGGATTCTGTTTGCTAGTATTTTGTTGAGGATTTTTGCATCAATGTTCATCAGTGATATTGGCCTGTAGTTTTCTTTCTTTGTGACATCCTTGTCTGGTTTGGGTATCAAGGTGATCGTGGCCTCGTAGAAGGAGTTTGGGAGTGTTCCTCCCTCTGCTATATTTTGGAAGTGTTTGAGAAGGATAGGTGTTAGCTCTTCTCTAAACGTTTGATAGAATTCGCCTGTGAAGCTATCTGGTCCTGGGCTTTTGTTTGTTGGAAGATTTTTAGTCACAGTTTCAATTTCAGTGCTTGTGATTGGTCTGTTCATATTTTCTATTTCTTCCTGATTCAGTCTTGGCAGGTTGTGCATTTCTAAGAATTTGTCCATTTTATTGGCATAGAGTTGCTTGTAGTAATCTCTCATGATCTTTTGTATTTCTGCAGTGTCAGTTGTTACCTCTCCTTTTTCATTTCTAATTCTATTGATTTGAGTCTTCTCCCTTGTTTTCTTGATGAGTCTGGCTAGTGGTTTATCTATTTTGTTTATCTTCTCAAAGAACCAGCTTTTAGTTTTATTGATCTTTGCTCTTGTTTCCTTCATTTCTTTTTCATTTATTTCTGATCTGATTTTTATGATTTCTTTCCTTCTACTAGCTTTGGGGTTTCTTTGTTCTTCTTTCTCTAATTGCTTGAGGTGCAATGTTAGGTTGTTTATTCGAGATGTTTCCTGCTTCTTAAGGTGGGCTTGTATTGCTATAAACTTCCCCCTTAGAACTGCTTTTGCTGCATCCCATAGGTTTTGGGTCGTTGTGTCTCCATTGTCATTTGTTTCTAGGTATTTTTTGATTTCCTCTTTGATTTCTTCAGTGATCACTTCATTATTAAGTAGTGTATTGTTTAGTCTCCATGTGTTTGTATTTTTTACAGATCTTTTCCTGTAATTGATATCTAGTCTCACGGTGTTGTGGTCAGAAAAGATACTTGATACAATTTCAATTTTCTTAAATTTACCAAGGCTTGATTTATGACCCAAGATATGATCTATACTGGAGAATGTTCCATGAGCACTTGAGAAAAATGTGTATTCTGTTGTTTTTGGATGGAGTGTCCTATAAATATCAATTAAGTCCATCTTGTTTAATGTATCATTTAAAGCTTGTGTTTCCTTATTTATTTTCATTTTGAATGATCTGTCCATGGGTGAAAGTGGGGTGTTTAAGTCCCCTAGTATGAAAGTGTTACTGTCGATTTCCCCTTTTATGGCTGTTAGTATTTGCCTTATGTATTGAGGTGCTCCTATGTTGGGTGCATAAATATTTACAATTGTTATATCTTTTTCTTGGATCGATCCCTTGATCATTATGTAGTGTCCTTCTTTGTCTCTTTTAATAGTCCTTATTTTAAAGTCTATTTTGTCTGATATGAGAATTGCTACTCCAGCTTTCTTTTGGTTTCCATTTGCATGGAATATCTCTTTCCATCCCCTTACTTTCAGTCTGTATATGTCTCTAGGTCTGAAGTGGGTCTCTTGTAGACAGCATATATAAGGGTCTTGTTTTTGTATCCATTCAGCTAATCTGTGTCTTTTGGTGGGAGCATTTAGTCCATTTACATTTAAGGTAATTATCGATATGTATGTTCCTATTCCCATTTTCTAAATTGTTTTGGGTTCGTTATTATAGATCTTTTCCTTCTCTTGTGTTTCTTGCCTAGAGAAGATCCTTTAGCATTTGTTGTAAAGCTGGTTTGGTGGTGCTGAACTCTCTCAGCTTTTGCTTGTCTGTAAAGGTTTTAATTTCTCCATCAAATCTGAATGAGATCCTTGCTGGGTAGAGTAGCCTTGGCTGCAGGTTTTTCTCCTTCATCACTTTCAGTATGTCCTGCCACTCCCTTCTGGCTTGTAGGGTTTCTGCTGAGAGATCAGCTGTTAACCTTATGGGGATTCCCTTATGTGTTATTTGTTGTTTTTCCCTTGCTGCTTTTAATATGCTTTCTTTGTATTTAATTTTTGACAGTTTGATTAATATGTGTCTTGGTGTATTTCTCCTTGGATTTATCCTGTATGGGACTCTCTGTGCTTCCTGGACTTGATTAACTATTTCCTTTCCCATATTAGGGAAGTTTTCAACTATAATCTCTTCAAATATTTTCTCAGTCCCTTTCTTTTTCTCTTCTTCTTCTGGAACACCTTTAATTCGAATGTTGGTGCGTTTAATGTTGTCCCAGAGGTCTCTGAGACTGTCCTCAGTTCTTTTCATTCTTTTTCCTTTATTCTGCTCTGCAGTAGTTATTTCCACTCTTTTATCTTCCAGGTCACTTATCCGTTCTTCTGCCTCAGTTATTCTGCTATTGATCCCATCTAGAGTACTTTTAATTTCATTTATTGTGTTGTTCAGCGTTGCTTGTTTCATCTTTATTTCTTCTAGGTCCTTGTTAACTGTTTCTTGCATTTTTGTCCATTCTATTTCCAAGATTTTGGATCATCCTTACTATCATTATTCTGAATTCTTTTTCAGGTAGACTGCCTATTTCCTCTTCATTTGTTAGGTCTGGTGCATTTTTTATCTTGCTCCTTTATCTGTTGTGTGTTTTTCTGTCTTCTCATTTTGCTTATCTCACTGTGTTTGGGGTCTCCTTTTTGCAGACTGCAGGTTCATAGTTCCCGCTGTTTTTGATGTCTGTCTCCAGTGGCTAAGGTTGGTTCAGTGGGTTGTGTAGGCTTCCTGGTGGAGGGGACTAGTGCCTGTGTTGTGGTGGATGAGGCTGGATCTTGTCTCTCTAGTGGGCAGCTTCACGTCTGGTGGTGTGTTTTGGGGTGTCTGTGGCCTTATTATGATTTTAGGCAGCCTCTCTGCTAATGGGTGGGGTTGTGTTCCTGTTTTGCTAGTTGTTTGGCATAGGTTGTCCAGCACTGTGGCTTGCTGGTCGTTGAGTGAAGCTGGGTGCTGGTGTTAAGATGGAGGTCTCTGGGAGATTTTCGCCGTTTGATATTATGTGGAGCTGGGAGGTCTCTTGTTGACCAGTGTCCTGAAGTTGGCTCTCCTACCTCAGAGGCAGAGCCCTGACTCCTGGCTGGAGCACCAAGAGCCTTTCATCCACACGGCTCAGAATAAAAGGGAGAGAAAATAGAGGGAATTGGTAGAAGTATGAGGAAAGAAAGAAGGAAAGGAGGGAAGGATGGAAGGCAGGAAGGAAGGAAGAAAGAAAGAAAGAAAGAAGCAAAGAAGGAAAGAAGGCAAGAAGGAAAGAAAGGAGGGAGGGAGGAAGGAGGGAAAGAAGGAAAAAAGACAGAAAAAAGCAGATACAGTAAAAATAAAATAAAGTATAATAAAGTTATTGAATTAAAAAAAATTCTTATTTAGGAAAAAAAAGGGGGGGGGGGACGGATAGAACCTTAGGACAAATGTTGGAAGCAAAGCTATACAGACAAAATCTTACACAGAAGCATGCACATACACCCTCACTAAAAGAGGTAAAGGGGGAAAAATCATAAATCTTGCTGTCAGAGACCACCTACTCAATTTCGGATGATTCGTTGTCTAAAGGAGGGAAGGAAGGAAGGGAAGAAAGAAAGAAAGAACGAAGGTGAAGTATAATAACGTTATTAAAATTAATTATTAAGAAAAAATTTTTTTTAAAAAAACCATGGACGGATAGAACCCTAGGACAAATGGTGGAAGCAAGACTATACAGACAAGATCTCACATAGAAGCATACACATACACATTCACAGAAAGAGGAATAGGGAAAAAAATCATAGATCTTGCTCCTAAAGTCCACTTCCTTAATATGGGATGATTGGTTGTCTATTCAGGTATTCCACAGATGCAGGGTATATCAAGATGATTGTGGAGCTTTAATCCGCTGCTTCTGAGGCTGCTGGGAGAGATTTCCCTTTCTCTTCTTTGTTCTCACAGCTCACAAGGGCTCAGCTTTCGATTTGGCCCTGCCTCTGTGTGTAGGTCGCTGGAGGGCGTCTGTTTTTTGCTCAGGACGGGGTTAAAGGAGCCGTTGATTCGGGGGCTCTGGCGCACTCAGGCCGGCGGGGACGGAGGGGCACGGAGTGCGGGGCGGGCCTGCGGCGGCAAAGTCCGGCGTGACTTTGCACCAGCCTGAGGCCCGCCGTGCGTTCTCCCGGGGAAGTTGTCCCTGGATCCCGGGAACCTGGCAGTGGCAGGCTGCACAGTCTCCGCGGAAGAGGGGTGTGGAGAGTGACCTGTGCTCGCACACAGGCCCCTTGGTGGCGGCAGCAGCAGCCTTAGCGTCTCCCGCCCGTCTCTGGGGTCCGCGCTTTTGGCCGCGGCTCGCGCCCGTCTCTGGAGTTCCTTTAAGCAGCGTTCTTAAACCCCTCTCCTCACGCACCAGGAAACAAAGAGGGAAGAAAAAGTCTCCTGCCTCTTCGGCAGGTGCAGACTTTTCCCCGGACTCCCTCCCGGCTAGCCTTGGTGCACTAACCCCTTCAGGCTATGTTCAAGCCGCCAACCACAGTCCTCTCCCTGCGCTCCGTCCGAAACTGAAACCCGAGCCTCAGAGACTCAGCTCGCAGCCCCGCCCGCCCTGGCGGGTGAGCAGACAAGCCTCTCGGGCTGGTGAGTGCCGGTCGGCACCGATCCTCTGTGCGGGAATCTCCCCGCTTTGCCCTCCGCACCCGCTGCTGTGCACTCCTCCACGGCTTCGAAGCTCCCCGCTCCGCCTCCCGCAGACTCCGCCCGCGAAGGGGCTTCCTAGTGTGTGGAAACTTTTCCTCCTTCACAGCTCCCTCCCACTGGTGCAGGTGCCGTCCCTATTCTTTTGTCTCTGTTTTTTCTTTTTTCTTTTTTTTTTTTTTTTCTTTTGCCCTACCCACGTACGTGGGGAGTTTCTTGCCTTTTGGGAGGTCTGAGGTCTTCTGCCAGCCTTCAGTAGGTGTTCTGTATGGGTTGTTCCACGTGTAGATGTATTTCTGGTGTATCTGTGGGGAGGAAGGTGATCTCCGTGTCTTACTCTTCCGCCATCTTCAAGGTCCCCCCTCTCTTGGTTATTTAATAGCATATTGTTTAGCCTCCATGTGTTTGTGTTTTTTACGTTTTTTTCCTTGTAATTGATTTCTAATCCCATAGCGTTCTGGCCAGAAAAGATGCTTCGTATGATTTCAATTTTGTGAAATTTACTGAGGCTTGATTTGTGACCCAAGATGTGATCTATCCTGGAGTATTTTCCATGTACACTTGAGAAGAAAGTGTAATCTGCTGTTTTTGGATGGAATGCCCTACAAATATCAATTAAATCTATCTGCTCTATTGTGTCATTTAAAGTTTGGGTTTCCATATTAATTTTCTGTTTGAATGATCTGTCCATTGGTGTGAGTTGTTAAAGTCCCCTACTATTATTGTATTATTGTTGATTTCCTCTTTTATAGTTGTTAGCAGTTGCCTTATGTATTGAGGTGCTCCTATGTTGGGTGCATAAATATTTATAATTGTTATATCTTCTTGGATTTATCCCTTGATCATTATGTAGTGTCCTTCCTTGTCTCTAGTAACATTCTCTATTTTAAAGTCTATTTTATCTGATATAAGTATTGCTACTCCAGCTTTCTTTTGATTTCCATTTGCATGGAATATCTTTTTCCATCCCCTCATTTTCAGTTGGTAAGTGTCCCTAAGTCTGAAGTGGGTCTCTTGTAGACAGCATATATATGGGTCTTGTTTTCGTATCCATTCAGTGGGCCTGTGTCTTTTTTGGTTGAAGCATTTAATCCATTCATGTTTAAAGTAATTATTGATATGTATGTTCCTTTTACCATTTTCTTAATTGTTTTGCGTTTATTCACAATATAAAATTTGGTATTTTTTCTCAAAGCTAACCAAGGCAGATAGCTAGAAAACTCAGAAATTGAATAACTTTGAAATATTTCAGTAGAGGCTGTAGCTGTACACACCATTATTTCCCACTGTGGTTACAGCCTCCATAAAAAAATGTGACTAATTATTTTACATCACACAACTAAATGATAATGTTCAGTATTGGTCTAATAAGCAGACCCCTGGACAAGACAGTCTCATTATCACTCCGAATAAAATAGCACTTCAGTATTCTGCAAAACTGCCATTACCGTCAAGGATCATTGGGTGGTGTTTGCAAATAGTTAACCAGGCTTCCTCACAGCTGTTCAAAATTGAGAGCTCATGAACACTTTTGCAAGCAGAGTAAAATCTTATAAGCACAGATGAGCAAGAAGAATGGTAGTATACCAAATGCATAACAAATAAGAGTTTTAATTCATCTCATCATGAAAACAATAAGAGATGAAGAAAGAGAGGACAGAGGCCTTGGATGCCCAGAATTAGAGACTTAACTTGGATCAGCTGTGTCTGTCAGACTTAATGAAAATTGTTTATAAACACAAATTTGGCATATTTTAGAGCTGAATGTAAGACAGTCTCTTCAAATTTTATTCTAGCTGTGTGGATAATATTCAAGGATATTCTTAATTTAATCATTGCTTTAAAATGGGGCATCTATGCCACAAGGCACTTAGATACTTGTATAGTTAAAGTTTCTCTGGGATGCTTCCTTCACATGCCATATTTTAGAAGCTCTTTAATAATCTCCTAAGGTATGGTTACTCAATTTATCTTTCTGTGTGACATATACAGACCAAAATCCTTAAGTAATAGTACTTTTCTATTCAATCCACTGTAAAAAAAAAAAAAAACTAAGTGGCAAAATACAATCATTATTTTGTGATTTTAGAGCTAAATTCAACCTTCTCACTTTAGAGGAAAGTGAGACAGAGATAAGTTAAAATCGTACCCAAAGATCCGAACATGGTAAGCAATAGCTGAAGTTTCCTGAACCCTAGTCTGGAGTTATATCTATCTGTCATTAATCCTTCAGAGTGATGTCATTCTGTAAGTGAGAATCCAAAATATAAGATTAGAGGAAAAATATATAAATAAATATATAAACAGATATGTCATAAACAAACCCAGCCTGGATATACTGCTTCTGAAAAGCAAGGGACCTTAATATTTTAGAAATCCTTGTTCCTTTTCATACACATTTGATGACAGTGGTGCATTCATGTTGAGGGAGATTTAGTAGATGAGGTAGAACACAAGAATTTTATCTAGATTTTTGTTTTCAGACATGTGATTTAGAATTTAGCTTACTCTCTTTCTGACAAGTAAATTTAGATTTGTTTCAAAATACAAAATTGCATTTTTAATTTATTTTCTTGGTTTAGTGTGTTGTAATTAACGACTTACAAATAATGACAGAATATTTTAATTTTGAAGAGTTACAAGCAAGCATATATTGACTCAGATATTAGCTTTATTTTGCACATATTTTTTTCTCAGTCACCATAATTATTTCTCTAATTCCATTGATGGTAAGTGGTAAGAATTAACAGAATATTTTTATAATTAATTTTATTTAATTTTCATTGGCCAGAAGAAAATCAATAGACTTCTCTCTCATCTTAAGGTAAGCCTTATTGTGCATGTAAACTACATAATCATTACTAATTTGCATTTTTTATACTATATACAAACTGCAAAGTTAACTCTAATGTCTTCAATACACTGAATTTATATAGTACCATCCAACTGTGTCCCTCTTTGATACTTTACATAATGCAACTATTTTAATACCTTAAAAGTCTGGTTTCATGAAGACACTATTGGTCTTCACCCTTCCTACCGAACACAGTCTAAATTTATAAAAAATCTTTTAAGAATGTTCATGCTTTTACCTCATATATTATAGTTATTTGCTATTCTCCAGCATAAACATTCTAGTTAGGTTATTCATTTGTTCAACAAATATTTATGAAACACCATAGTTATGTATAACATAACTCTAATAGTAGCTAAGTTATGTAAAATAGCTTAAAAATCAGTTAAATATGTAAATATTAGTTGTCATTAACACAGTATAATATTAAGTACAGCACTTACTATAATGCAAGTTATTTAATAGACACTGTAGGAGAAATATGAACATAATATAATCACTTACTGAAATAGTATTAATATTCAATGAGAACCTTAACCACATTAGAACCATATATAAATATAGTAAAACATAGTGTAGTTAATAGCTTAATTTTTTGTGTTTCTCTAGTGATCCAGCCTTTTCCCCACCTACCTCTAACTCCCTACATTGGCTGCAGAGTTCTCAGTCTATATGATACTAATAGTAAGCAAAACAAACAAACAAAAGAGAAACTGAAGTAGCTGTACTAATTTCAGACAATGCAGACTTCAGAACAAGGATTATTATAGCACTGCATAAAGAAAACGTGTCAATTCTCTAAGAAGATATAACAATCCTAAATGTATATGCACTTAGCAACAGAGCATCAAAATACATGTGTCAAAAACCGTTTAGAAACTCAAGAAGAAATATACAAATTCACTATTATAATTAAAGACTTCAATGTCTCTTTGTCAGTAACTGATAAGTAGACAGAAAATCAGTAAATGTGCAAACAAAATCAATAAAGATATAGATGACCAGAACAGCAATATCATTCAACTTGATCCAATTGATATTTATAGAATACTCTATCCAAAAACAGCAAAATACACATTCCTCTGATGTTTACATGGAACACTTACCAACATAGAGTACATTCTGGGCCATAAAACATACCTTAATAGTTTAAGAGAATAGAAATCATGCAAAATATGTTTTCACACAATAGAATCAAACTATAAATCAATAACAGGAAGTTAGTTTGAAAGTTCCTAAATATTTGTAAGTTAAACAACACATTTTATAATGAGTGTGTCAAATAAAACCTTAAGAGAATATTTTTAAAAATATTTTGAACTAAGTAAAAATGAGAATGCAACTTATTAAAATTTGCAAGATACAGTTAAAGTAGTGCTGAGAAGGAAAATTAAAATTTTAAATTCATACATTAGAAAAGATTTAAGATCTAAAATCAATAACTGAACCTTCTTTCTTAGTACAAAAGAGAAATAAGTAACTTTTAAACCTAAATCAAGAAAAGGATGAAAAATAATAAAAATTAGAGCAGAAATATATGAAATAAAAAACAGAAAAACAATAGAGAAAATCAGTGAAACCAAAACTGATTCTTTTAAAATATCAACAAAGTTGATAAGCCTCTAGCATGACCAACCAACAAAAACAAATGGGATAGAAATACAAATTACCTACGTAAGAAATGAAAAAGTATAATAAAAGTATAATAAAGGAATCCTGTGAGCAGCTATATGTCCACAGATTTGCTTACTTAGACAAATCCTTTGAAAGATATAACTATAAAACTCACACAAGAAAAATTAGATAATCCAATAAGCCCTATGTCTATTAAAGAAAGTCAATGAATAATTAATAACCTTCCAAAAGAGAAAGCTCTAGGCCCAGAAATTTTCACAGGTGAACTCTACCACACATTTAAGAAATAAATAATACCACTTCTTCACAATGTCTTCTAGAAAATAAAAGCTATAGATAACACTTCCTAACTTACTCTATGAGTGCAGAATTACTTTAATAACAAAAGCAGATGAAGAAATTACAAGAAAACTACAGAATAATATCTCTCATGAACATAAATATAACAATTTTCAACAAAATACTAGCAAAAGAAGCCAATAAAGAACTACACCCCACAGTGGAGAAAAAGGAACCACTGTATATATACAATGGAATATTACTCAGCCATAAAAAAGGATGAAATAATGACATTTGCAGCAACATGGATGAACCTAGACATGTCATACTGAGTGAAGTAAGTCAGACAGAGAAAAACAAATATCATGTGCTACGGCTTATATGTAGAATCTAAAAAAATGATAAAAATGAACTTATTTACAAAACAGAAATAGAGTCACATGTTGAAAACAAACTTATGGTTACCAAGAGGGAAGGAGAGATAAATTGGGAGATTGGGATTGACATATATACACTGTTATATATAAAATAGGTAACTAATAAGTACTAACTGTATAACACAGGGAACTCTACTCGATACTCTATAATGACCTATATGGGAAAAGAATCTAAAAAAGAGTGGTTACATGTATATGTATAACTGATTTACTTTGCTATGCAGCAGAAACTAGCAATTTGAAAGCAATTATACTCCAATAAATATTAAAAAAAAAAACCAAAAACAACACAGAACTACACACCACATGCAAATGGGATTTATTCCAGGTAAGCAATGCTGGTCTAACATTCAAAAATCAATCAATAGAGAAAAGAATAAAAATTATATGTTTTATCAATTATGGCATGAAAAGCTGTGAAAATTCAACATCCACTCAAGGTAAAAACTCTCAGCAAACCAGTAATAGAGAAGACTTCTCCCAGCTTAATTTTAATAATCTAGAAAAATTCTACATCACACATAATACTGAAAAACTGGACTTTTATGCCTAAGATCAAAAACATGTCATGGATGTTTTCTCTCACTATTCCTATTCAACATGGTACTAGAAGTCCTAGCTAGTGCAATAAAACAAGAAAAGAAAGCAAAAGTCATGTAGATTTGAAAGGAAAAAATAAAACTGTCTTAATTTTCAGATAACATGATTGTATATGCAGAAAATCCCAAAGAATTTGCAAATAAATTCCTGGAACTAACAAGGAAGTACAATAAAGTTGCAGGATATAAGATCAATAACCCAAGGTAATTTCTTGTATACAAGCAATGAACAATTAGAATTGAATTAAAATAAAAAGCAATGCCACTTCAGTAGCACCAAAAATATGAAATCCTTAAGCATAAATGTAACAAAGTATGTATGAAATCTATATACATAAAAGTATAAAACACTAAAGAAAGAAAATTTAAAATGTATAAACAAATTGGCAGATATTTCATGTTTCATGGATTAAAAGACTCAATGTTGTGAAGGTGTGAGTTATTCTCAACTTGTTCTATACATTCAATATTCTAATCAAAATCCCAGCAAACCATTTTGTAGATATTGAAAAACTGATACTAAAATTTATATGGCTATCAATAGACCTAGAATATTCAGCACAATACTGAAGAACAAAGCTGAGAAATTATCACTATCTAATTTTAAGAATTGCTATTAAGCTATAATAATACAGTGTGGTTTTGGTGAAAGAATAGCAACATAGGTCAATGGAACAGAATAGAAAACGCAGATATAGACCCACACAAAGATAACTGAGTTTCAACAGAGGTGCAAAGGCAATTCAGTGGAGAAATAACAGTCTTTTCAATAAGTGGTGCTAGAACAATTGGTCATACATACGTTCATAGCCGTATTATTTACAATGGCCAAGATATGGAAGCAACCTATGTGTCCATCAACAGATGAATGGATAAAGAAGATATACTATATATAATACACACACACACACACACACACACACACACACACACAGTGGAATATTACTCAGCCATAAAAAAGAATGAAAATGAAATTCTGCCATTTGCAACATCATGGATGACCTAGAGAGTATTATGTTTAGTGAAATAAGTCAGACAGAGAAAGATGAATACTCTATCAGTTGTATGTGGAATATAAAATATAAAACAAACAACTGTATATAACGAAACAGAAACAGACTCATGGACATAGAGAACAAGCTAGTGGTTACCAGTAGTAAGAGGGAAGGAGGGAAGAGTGAGATAGGGGTATAGGATTAAGAGACACAAACGACTATGTATAAAATAAATGAGCTATATTTTACAACACAGGGAAATATAGCCATTATTTTGTAATGACTTTAAATGAATATAATTTATAAAAAATGTTGAATCACTGTGCTCTATACTTGAAACTAATATAATACTATAAATCAACTATACTTCAATTTTAAAAACTAGTATTAAGAATTCTGAATATCCATTGGAAAATAAAAGTAAAAAGTAGCACTTTAAAAAAAAAGAGAGCGATCATGTGAGCACACAATGAAATGACACCTATTTTGTCAGCACCTTGATCAAGTACATACTGATTCAAATAAATGGTTGAAAAAAATAAATTAATGGAAAAGTGAAAAAAAATAGACAAATGTCCCATGAATAAGAATTCCAAATAATTTATGTAAATGCTCACCCTCAAGCAGATAGAGCATAATTTCCCATTTTTTAAATGTAGACTCTGCATAATAACTTCTTTATGAAGTATGTAATGGGAGAAGTACTTTATAAGAGAAACCTGACAAACACAACCTCAGTCAGATGTTCAAGGTTAACAGCAACAGTGATAAGTCACATTGATATGATAGTGGTCATGTGTACCTTTGTTATGATGTAATGAGAATGACACTTTACTTCTGCGGTCTTGTTCCACAAAATCCATAACTTTAGTCTAATCATGAGAATCATCAGAGAAATATTGAGAGAGATTTTACAAAATACCTGACCAGTACTCCTCCAAACTGTCAAAGTCTTCAAAAACAAGAAAAGTCTGAGAAACTATCACAGCCAAAAGAGCCTAAGCAGACATGACAAGTAAATGTAATATGATATCCTGAATGAGATTCTAGAACAGTAAAAGGACATAAGGTAAAAACTATGGAAATCTGAATAAAATGTGGACTTTAATAGTAATGTATTAATATTGATTCACAAATTGTGATAAACTATACTAGTGTAAGTATTAATAATGCAAATTGAAAGCTATTCCAAAAGTAAAAACTTTATTTTAAAAATCATTTGGTACTGTAGTAGATAGTATTAGATTTCTTATTTAATCATGTGCCCTTTCTGTGATAAGGTTATACTTCTTGAACTGATACTAGGCTTCATTATATGACTTACTTTAGTCAATGAAATATGTGTGGAAATAGTTAAGGACCCTATTGAGAAACAGCCATGAGAGGTCTCCCTTGATAAGTACTTCTCTTGCATGAAAACAGCCATGTCCAGGCTCCTCTTTCAGCCTGGCTCCCAGAATGAATGTTTCATGGAATTGAACCATAAGTGACAATCTTATATATTCATCAGATAATGAGAATGAGAGCTAAACCTTAGTTGTAGTAAGCCACTAAGATTTTTATTATATTAGAGTATAACCTAACAAAAATGACTAATTAAGAAATGTGAACACATAAGTAGTGTTCTGCTGAGACAAAAACACCAATATACGTGCCACTGGGTTTGGACTGGGTGGTTGGTAGAAAGGATATTTATTGTTGATTGGACAGATGGCAACCCATTATGCATGTGCACAGGTGAAACACTTTATATAGTTGTTGCCTCAGATAACTTAGAAGATGGATAATATACGGAATGAGGTTTGTAGGTCAATAAGCTGGAAAACAGAAAGCTACTCATGTGTTATTGGCTGCATTTGATAAGATACTTTAAGAAAGATGAACTCAAAAAAGAATTGGACATTTTACTAACAGGGATGAAAAATAAATTCTTCTTTCACTTCTGCCATTAAAATATAACATTAGGAAATTTTAATGAGAGAGACTAATTAAAACTCAGCCTCATGGCAAAGCCCAATTTGGGGGGAGCCAAAAGTTGCTGTTAAACTTAGAAGTGATTAATATGGCACCCAGTAAATATCTCCAACCAGGGAAAATGTCTAGTGAAAAAGACTCAGAGTGAGACTTTCCCATGGAATCCTGCCAAGTGTAAAATATTGGCAGTTAAATCTAGAGAGAAGCACATCTTACAAGGGGGAGGGGTGGGGAAGAATGTGTCCATAGACATTGGTAACAAATAGATAAAAATCATTTTTATGTTTTTTGAGGGAGTTATACCAGCACCCTAACGTAAATAGACTTTATTTGAGACTTGAAATTCCCTTTAGGTACTAGGGTTGCCAGAGTTAGTAAATAAAATACAGAATGCCTAGTTAAATTTGAATTTCAGATAGACAACAATTTTCTTTTTAAGTAAAACTATGTCCCCTAGAGTATTTTGGGACATACTTATACTAAAATATTTATGGTTTATCAAAATTCAAATTTAACCGAAAGTCCTATATTTTATATGGTGATCCCATTTGGGGATTCACATTTCTGTAGGCAAAAAATAGACTGAAAAACCTTATGAGCACCCAAGGAGGGAATATTCTTTAATATCTTCTTCAGACATAGTCAAGGAGGAAAATGAAGAATGTCCTAGCAGAAGTCAAATCCAAGAGCCATCACCAAAGGACCAAGGAGCTACTCCCAGGAAACAACATCTCTTCAAGAAATGTCCTATTTCCCTCCATTGCCATGTGATCTGCAGTAGGGGTTTTGTGAGGGGTTTATGCCTTCACCTCTGTGAAGCAGCTTTGGCCTTGTGGTGACTTTGGCGTGACTTGTGAGGGAAAGTAACTGACATTGTTGAGCAGCAACTTAAAGCATCATCACATGGTACTACAAATGCTCTTTTCCTCTGCTACCATATAAGCAGTGTTCCAGCAAGGAGCTTCTCTTTCAGCTTGGATTCCATAATGAAGAAAATACATGGAGTGAACCAACATTTACTTGCAGCTAAGATGTAAAATAAACCAAAAAAATCAATATTTTTGAGGGATGGGTGGAGGGAGCAAGTCACTAGATTTTGATTTTATTGTTGTTTGCTAACCAATTAATGCAGGTTCTAACAGGTTCTGGGAGGGCACTCATTCATTCATTCTTTTCTTCATGCATTCCAGTCACAATGGAGCTGTGGTTTATTAGAGCTATCAGAGACTTTTATGATATAATCCAGATTAAATAGTTTGCCCAAGATCATAGAATAAAGCAAAACTTGGATTCAGCTGTTTATTTGGCACTTAATATGGGCTTGTTGCTGTTAAAGATACTGACAAGTATAAGTAAAATATTCCTTGACTTCAAAGAAACTAACCACTTTACTAGGAAGATAAGTTTTACATATGTAAAATACACACACACACACACACATACACACACACACACACACACACACACACACACACAAACACAGAGGCAAGGGTGCCTTGGATGCCTCTCCTTCCACACTTAAACGCCATCGGCAAATTGTCTTTCTTTTCCAAGAGAAACTCTGACACCTGTTTAATAGTAACATATTTGTCATTTCTAATACAATAGAATGGGACATGATTTTATAAATGCAACTAGAGACTGATATCCTAAGGATTTTGCCAAGATCTATAAATGTGTCCAATAAAAGCAAAACAAAAAATAAACTGTCGTTCTAATCAAATCATTTTGGTTGTGAAGAATAAACATCCATTGAACATCCTCTAACAAATAGAGGCATGGGAAGTTTTTAAAAGGATTTGAAAGAAGTGGAATGTAGGTACATGGGAACTAACACATCTTGAAACAATTACATGAGCCTCACATGTTTCTGATCCAGCAGGCCTCTTGTTTCTTAGCATCCTTTCCACTTCTTTTGTCTGCAGGTGAATTTTTCCTGCCCACCCATTCTATTTATTCATAATTTTGGAGGTGGGTTTTATTTACTATAATGCTGGTTCTGGCCAAATATTTTGCATAACTTGATCAATCCAGAGCCCTTTGCCTTTTGACCTCAGTTTCTGTGCCTCTTATTTCAGATAATTGAGAGGAAAACTGGTTGACTATTGATTGGATCCCTTTGGATAAGATGTTCACTCTGGTCTAATTACCTATAAACATTGAAGTGGGGTCATCTGGTATGCTGGATATAATTTCTAAGAATTTAAAGAAAACAACTTATGTTAGAAGGAATTAGGTATGGTAGGCAATTTAAACTGACATGTTGTACACAAAGATATGGTCTCTAAAAGCAACACACACACACGAGGTTCTACGTATATATTTATATGAATCAGGAATTCAAAAGATTTAAAAATCTGTCCAAGAGGGACAACTGGTGCAAATGTATTATATTTTGGCATTGTTCTGCTTCATATACGTTATAATATTAATTTTGTATTAATTTAAATTTCATATAAGGTTGAGTTATTGAAATACAGGAGGTAGTTGATGCAATTAGAGGCATTTTACTTATTATGTTTGCTTTGATCTAAATTGTTGGAAATTTGAAAATCTTAATTTCTGAGTGACTTATAGAGATAGTTTTATTGCTTGAGTTTACTTTTTGTATAATTAGGATGTAGTAATTTAGTTTATATATTTTCTGTTTAACTGAGTTAACAATGTCTGCTGAAAATACAATCCTATTAGCTGATTTGAAGAAATGTCTACAATTAACTCTCTTATTAGGACTGATTCGATAAAAGTGACTTTTATCATAGGCCTATTGTATTCTGAATATCAATATGAAATAATACCAACGAATAAGAAAATACATTAAAAAAGAGTTTGCATTCATTGACAAAACGCCAAGGGTCTAGTGAATACATTTAAATTAATGTTGAGCTTAGAAAGATAAAATTTAAATCCATAACATTTAGGAAATATTTGTGTGTGAACAATGTACATTAAAGAATAAGAGTTTTATAATTATTTTAACCTATTCACTTGATAATTTTTTTTAAAGTATGAAATAGATGCTTTTATACTTTCCTTTTCAGTCGAACATATTCCATATTACCTACATGAATGCAATGAGAAAATGTAGGTAATGTGTTAAAATTAGTGGCTGGTAAGTAGTAAGAACTCAACAAACATTATCTTTTGTTATCTTGATCATTGTAATTATCTTCGTTTTCATCATCAGTCCTCTTTCTGGATATGCAGCAACATAACAAGGTAATTCAAGATAATGTACATTTTGCATTACTTCAATGTTGATTATCAAAATATTAATTTTTGAAAAATCTAATTTCTAAGAGACCCTATGAATGATTTCACAGATAAATGCAGTTTGAACCTGTATTTATATTGCACATAATATCCACCCAATTTCAAAATTTTTCCTTAGGTATGACAAAGTAAATTCTCTTATGCTGTTTATTTTCCTTTATGTCTCCAAATAATTTTGGAAAAGCTAAAGATTTTAGAAGTTTAGTAGCAGATACAAAGATTAAAACTGCCAATCCCTTGCCAGTTAAAGATTTATTTCTACAGAACCATATAGGTTGATCACTTTCTGGTTCTGCATGATCAAAAAAGATTTTCTATTTTCTGTTTGTGACTGAGTTTTACAGAAACAGATACACATTTCCTATGGATAGTGTAATGGCATTCAAATTATCTTGATTTTTCTCCACTAATCTAGTATTTCCCATCACACACGCACACATACATACACACACACACACAATTCCAGTTGCATGTAACATACAAAACCTGAAAGAAGAACCGTTTCAGAATACAGATCTAATTGAAATGCAATGACATATAAACAACATGTCTACATCTCCTAAAGGAGAAAAAATTAGAAAAGCTTCACTTTTCAAAGTTATAAAGTACTCAGAATTTTGATAATCACCAAAAAGTGACCTTCCCAAACTTCTTTTTTTTTTTTTTTTTTTTTTTTGCGGTACGCGGGCCTCTCACTGTTGTGGCCTCTCCCGTTGCAGAGCACAGGCTCCGGACGCGCAGGCTCAGTGGCCATGGCTCACGGGCCTAGCCACTCCGCGGCATGTGGGATCTTCCAGACCGGGGCACGAACCCGTATCTCCTGCATCGGCAGGCAGACTCTCAACCACTGCGCCACCAGGGAAGCCCAGCCCCCAAATTTCTTTTAAAAATGTCAAAGACCTAACCCCTATGATTACAAAATGGAAAAGTTTGTAATCCTTCTGTAACCAAATTGAACCAAAATAATAACCAGCTTATAATGGAAATTTCAGGCAGAGTCTATCATAGGTTATCTGCAATGAAATTTCAAAGAATTAGGCTTCCAGAAGACTAGAATACCAGAAGATGATATTCAAAGAAAATGAAATGAGAGTTATCAGAGAAGGAAGTCAGATTGTATATTGGTTTTTAACAGTAAACATGTAAATGTACATACAGTGATAGAGGGCACAATTTCACATATGAATCAATAATTTAAAAATTGAAATTAATACCATATATTTAGGAATATTATATTTAATTTTAATTTCCACAGAAATGGATTTAAGACTATTCAAACAAACAAAATATCTTTCAGAGATAAGGGAGGCATGAGGCATACCAGAGATTGAATTGCAGTCAAGTAAATCCACTCAGGAAGCAATATTTAAAACCATTGTATATTCTGTAGCTTCCACATTTGTTTAAGTCCTCAGCTCTTTCATTATTTTAACATCTATGTTAGAAAGAATTCTCAATTACTATAAAATTACCAGCAGATCAAAATGCTGGATATAAGACAAACAAGTTTATGAGAAACTTGATAATAATGATGCTTTTCTAAAGAAAAACTTTTTGAGGATTTGGTGTTTCATTTCTTTTTTATGAATCTCTAAGGTTTCCATTGAAATTTATATCATGTCAAAAATGAAAAGCAAAATGATATAGCTATTTTTTTCACCTCATACCTTTCATGAGTAAAACATTCATCTTTCTTACTAAAGAAAGGGAAGAAAATAGACACTCCCTTCATAGTAATTCTCAGTTTTTTCTTCATGTTACTTTGCATCAGAGTAGTCAATACTTTATATTGACTTTATATAGACTATAATAGAAAAGATAAGGATAAGGGATATTTTGTTTAAGAATAATCATTTGCTCAAGTTTTATCACCCAACTCTTTGAAAACACAAAGTATTTTCAGGTATAGCTCTAATGAAAATTTAGTTGAAAGGAGTCTACCTTGGTTTGCTAAGTTTTCAATCTTGTTCCAGATGAATGAAAACCATACAAAGCACTTATAATATTCTCTTTCTTGACCATTAATCTGGACATAAAGTATACTAGAAAATATTCGGAGCTGGATGTTGATATACGGTGGTAGACTCCTGTAAATACGCATATAAATAACACTATTTAAATGGAAAAGATACTCTATGAGCCAATTGGTTTGAGTCATTTAAATACATTACACTGTGCCTGCCTCTTGATAATTATCCCAATTACATTGGAGAATCATTTATCAGGGTGCCAATTAAGTGAATTCTATGCTTTCTGCGACTTAAAAAGTCTAAATTAAACAGATCAAAAATCTCCTATGTTTATGGGCACTTTAGTTGACTCTTGATCATGCAACATGGCAATAATTTAACCAGTGTTTTTTTTTTACTCCATGTACTAGGGATATAGCTAGCTAGGGGCATATTTTATTCATTGTTTGTTCTGCTATTTAAATTTCAAAGTAAAAATATTAACAAAAAATATGGCTTGAAATTTTAATTTTAACTTTGTTTAAAAACTGATTTCAGAGAACATTTTCCTTTTAGCTGATACTTGAATTTAGAGGTTAATTAATTTAATGATTCTTGGGTTGGTAGACATGTAATTATGATTGATTGGAAATGTGTGATTTTTTTTTTTTTTTAGTGACACATTTTTCTCAGAAGATAGAGGAGACTGAGTTAAAAGTTAACTGACATTCAATAACAATGGAAAGTAACTTTTTAAATCCTTATAATAAAAATGTTGCTGAAATCCTTTTAGCTAAAGACATCTTTGCAACAGTTTTTTAGATTATGAAAATGAAAGAACTTTTCTAAAGTGGTTTTCTAACATCTAATAAAGAAGGGAGATGCTACTTAAGTAACTATTGTAATCACTCTCTAAAGAGAAAGATAAGAAATTCTACCTAGTTATGCTATGGGTGGCTCTATATAATCAATCATTCAATGTAGGGCAGGGTACAGCAGAGATGTTGTAGAGTATACAGCTTTTCACAACTCATCCCTGATTTATTTTTGTAGAACTGGCCTTACAACATTATAACTATATAATAATAAAAACACGAGAAATAAAATATTGCTGAAAAATCTCCAAGCCACTCTTCTGTGGCCAGTATCTTTTTACACAAATGTTTCACTTTTACATGAAATGTTCACATTGGTCAAAGAAATCCCCCAAATTGTTTTAAGAATGTGCTTTGATGTTAAGTAGTCAATTAAGTGATTATTTCATACTCCAACTGGCTCTTTTTAATATCATGCAGATCAACACTGTGTCAATGTAGTGGTTTTTCTGAGAATATTATACTGCCAAAATATATTCTGGTGGTGTAGAGGAGTTCTTATACACTTTTGCAATGTAATAAAGAAGTATTCACATACTGGGGAGAAATAAGAATTAAAATCTTCCCTGAATATGAAGTGACATATATGATGAGCAGATATGAGAGATGTCTTTAAAGGTCACTAATTGAAAATACGTTTTATAAATCATGTTGTAAGAACTTAACATGCATCTTAATAACTGATGAAGTATCTGAAGAAATAACTATTGCACAAGAGCCAAAATAATCAAATAATCATTTTAAATCTTGAAGTCAAGGTGCCAATAAATCAATTCTAAGTTATATACAGGTAACTCAGTTTATCTGCAAAAGTCAGAGAGAACCTATTATGCTTAATCACTATCCTTGTAAACATTTCTTTCTATATTTTTATACTCTTAAGAGTTGTTCCAATAAGAAAACTCTTAAAATCAATATAATTAATAGCCATAAGGACAAAAGACTTGTTAGTTTTTAATCAATTTAATGCAGTTTAACATATACTTGAGGATCTACTATGTGCAAAATATTGTCCTGAGGACCTAAGTAGGTGTAACATGAACATGAAGTACTTCCTACTCATAGCAGTTTAAAATATCAGAACTGGGATGGGAAAAGTCTATATGGGGATATATTATAGAAGAAGGTGAGTACCAAAGAATAAAATGGTGTAAGAGTGTTTCCCAGAAGTAAAAATCATCTTAGGTGGTTAGGAGAGATCAAGAATAATACCCAAAAGGAAGTAGGTCTCTGTTTATTCATCCATTTATTCATAGCCAAGAGTAGAGAAAGTTTGGACCATAATGAGAAAAGAGCATATGGTTCAGACTTGTTGAAGTGTAATGTGAGTGGTAGAGAGAAGTGGGAAATAAGGCACCAAAGATAGATTGGAGTTGTTAAGTTGGAGGGCCTGGAGCACCAGGTTGAGAAGCATTAGCCAGAAAAAGTGACATTGCCTCTTCCATCACGGAATAGATTATGGTATAAAGTTCTATGAGAGATTCATGTTGAGAGACGATATAGAGAACATGATGTGGTCTTTTTTTTTTAATTTGTTTTTTATTGGAGTACAGTTGCTTTACAATGTTGTTAGTTTCTGCTGTACAGCAAAGTGAATCAATTATATATATTACATATATAATTATATATATTACATATACATATATATATGTATATATATATATATATACACATATATCCACTCTTTTTTAGATTTCCTTCCCATTTAGGTCACCACAGAGCATTGAGTAGAGTTCACTGTGATGTGGTCTTTAAGGAATTAATTTAATCACCAGTCATTCACTGAAGACCTGTCATGTGCCAGGGCTATTATAATTGTGAAATGTACACCATGCCTGGTGGCTACAGATATAGAAAGTAAAGTCTTAGCCCTCGAATATTTCAAAAACAAATGAGATAGACACACAATTGAGGAGGCAGTTAAACTACAATGTAAACACTGTTAGAATATGATTGGAAACCAAGTGGTGTTTCGGTTATCTACTCTTGTGTAGGAGTAGACCCCCAAATAGTGATGTTTTGGGATGAATTATCCTCCTCAATTTATATGTTGAAGTATTAACCCCCAGAACCTCAGAATTTGACTATGTTCAGAATAAAGCCTTTAAAGGAGCAATTAAGGTAAAATAAGTTCATACTGTGGCCCCTAATCCAATAAAACAAGAGTCTTTATAAGAAGAGAAGCTTAGGATACAGACACATGGAAAGTAGACCATGTGAAGACAAAGAGAAGCCAGGGAGAGAGGCTTTAGAAGAAATCAACCCTGTCAACAACTTGATCTCAGACTTCTAGTCTCCAGAATAGTGAGGAAATAAGTTTATATTGTATAAGCCACCTAGTCTGTGGTATTCAGTTATGGTAGCCCCAGAGAATAAGTACAAGTGGCTTAATACTGTAACACTCATTTAATTTGCTTTTGAATCTAGGAATTGACTAGATCAACTAGCAAGTTCTCACTTGTGGCTTCTCATATAATTGTACCATATGGGGTCTCTCTCTCTCTCCCTCATCTTGTGGTCTCTCTATATGGCACTCCACTCCCAGAGTAGCCAGAATTCTTACATGGCAGCTGAAGATTACAATAGCAATTGTCCTAAGGGAAACCAAAGTTACAAGGTCTTTTATAACCTAGTCTCAAACATCACACAGATTCACTTCTCCTGAGATGTATTTGTAGAGATAACCACAAAGTTTCTCACAGGTTTAAGGGAAGGGACATATACTTCACCTGATCATGAAGACAGTGTCAAAGTATGTGCAAATGTGTTTTAAAACCACTACTGTCTGCCCTCTGGGTAAAAATTACTTACATTCTTCCCACATGCTTAATATACTCACCCCTTCCCAGGATCCCACTAAAGTCTCATCTATTATGGCATCAGGCTCAAGCCTGAGGTCCAGAGTCTCATTATTTAAATCAGGTCTGGATGTAGATGAGGTCTGTGATACAGTTCATTGGATATATAGCTCCTTGAAGCCCATTCTGCTCAGTCTGAAGCCCTATGAAGTAAAGAGATAATTATCTGAACCTCCCACTATAAATCCAAAATACCATAACAGGGTGGCAAGAATAGGATAATTGCTACCATTCAAAAAGGGGAAAAGCAAGGGACACACAGCAGTTACTAGTCTACAGCAATTCTGTAACCCAGCTGGGCAGTTGCTGACAGTTCCTTCTGTCTGGTACTGACTCTCCATGGTTCTTGGGTCTGCCTTCTGAGCTCTTGGTTCTGCAGCCTGAATTATCCTTCCTGTTCCATAATGTGTAGCCTGTGTTTTCAGATGAGTTGTTTTCTGTCTCCTTGCTTGAATGAGTTTAGGAGTGCAAAAATCCCTTTTTATTTTGTAATGTTTCCACTCTTACAGTCCAAGCTGACAGTGTTATTCCAAGTATAACTCTCAAAAATATTGGGGTTTCACCATTATTCAAAACCCATATACATACAACAGCAGAGGGGTGACTCATCGCAGCCTGGAGGATCTGTCTCCAAGAAGACTCACTGTCAGCTGGAAAGCTCAACCATGACTGAGCGTTGGGAGCTTCAGTATCTCTCACCATGGGCCTCTCCACATGGCCTGAGCTTCCTTGGCTCAGTATCAAGGGTGACCATGCTGAGAGAGAGAGAGCGCCAGATGGATGCTCTATCACCCTTTGTCACCTAGCCTTAGAAGTCATATAGCTTTGCTTCTGCCCTACGCTATTAGTTGAGACAAAGAGGCCACCCAGGTTCAGGGGAAAAGATAGATTCAACTTCTTGGTGGAGGACAGGCCAGGTTCTAGAAGACATTTAGGGTCCAAAAATACTGTTGTGGGCATTTTTGGAAAACACATTCTGCTAAGTGAACTTTAAGGAGGAGTCTCTGTCCCAAAATGAATACACAAATCAAGAAATACTTGAAAGAAGGAGGTTTTTCTAGTCTTTTTATATTTAGCTATATAGATGAGTATTAATAATAAATCAACGTTAAACATTTTAGGGAGATTTTTAGGCTTCATCTCATTTAATGTTAACAATAATCTAAAGATTTAGACGTTATTATCATTATTTTTGATGGATGAAGTAACTGAGCCTTAGAAACACTATTTAATTTGTTATTTAATTACTGAAGCTCACACTACTATGGTAATTCCTAGAGTATGTTCAAATGTTGATAGAACAAATCTTATACAGATAGGGATATGAATGTGTTCTAGGAAAGATGGATAACTCCAGGAATAAAGTTCTTGCATTGGCAAAAAAGGGATGTGATCCAGTGTATAACTGGAGAGTCTAGCCATATTGAGAGCAAGTTTGTTAGTTGCAACAGGTGGAAAGATGAAATTTATGGGTATAGATGGAGATAATACAGTAGATTTTGCAGTGATACGAACAATTGTTTATATTATGATTGCTTCAATTTTCTCAGTGAAATAAGAGGCAATACCATCAGCTGAGGCATGGTTTTTGAAGTTTGACCATTTAGCCATTATGAAATAGTCAAGTTTGAGAGTGGAGAATGGGACAGTAAGAGGATGGTTTGGCAGCGTTCAGGATCCACTTGAGGTTTGTGGTCAGAAATTTATCTGAGAGCAGTCAGCAGAGTTGGGGATTTTTCTCCAGCCACAGACCACTGGATTTAGATGCAAAGTAGAAGGAGAGTTTAGATTTAATTAGGGTTGGAATTTTCCAGATAATTATGAAAGAAAAGAAAAGAAGGGAAAGACATTGGGGATATGTATAAATGAATAATTTTAACTATTAGGCTCACAATCTAACTAAAAGTAAAGCAGGAAATGAGACATGAGACATGTTGGATAAAAAAGGGGGGTGGAGATCCCAGTGTAGTGAAAGAATTTTTGGAATAAAGTAAAGTAAACTTCATAGTCAATACACCTAACCAAAGAGATAAGTGAGTGTCTGTAATGTCAGTTCCTGAACCTTATTCTTACCATATCTTTGTCTTTACTTCCAAATGAAAAGTCTGCAATTTTGAGGGGGAGCTCTTTCTCTCCCTCTACATGCTAGAAGTATGGGGGAATTAACACCCTCATGAACAGACTTCAACCAAAGACTAATGGTGGGTAGTATTTAAATACTCCAATTTCCTCTCCCCATTGGTGAGACAAGTCTGAAACATGTTCTACACCATTTCCCAGATTTCTCCAGTTGGATTACTCTTCAGTTACTGGGGTGACAACTTGCTTTATAACACATGTTAAATTGACTCTATCCCTTCCCTGTTCTCACTTCCTCACTCTCCTACTGGTGTTTCCTGAGATCGTCTCACAAATTAATTATACTCAAACACTCATCTCAAGGCCTGCTTCTGGCGGTACCCAACTAAGAAAACCCTAGTTCTCTAGAAAACCTTAACTAAACACCTCCTTTGAGATCCTTTCATAGCACTTATCAAGATATACTTTGTGTCATCTTGCTTGTCCTTCTCCCCGTTAGCCTGTATTACCCAGAAAAAAAAAATATTTTCATCTTTGTAGTATCTTATCACTGTTTCTATTACATAATATGGTCAAGTTACATATTTAGTAAATTTAATTGGATGTTCAATAAAAAAATGATGATTTTGCTGACCAAGGATTGGAAATATCTTTTAAACTCATAGAGACAAAATTTATTTTGGGTTTGGTATATTATGAATGCTAATAGTACTACACTTTTTGCATTTTAATTCTTCGAAAACTGATGATCCACAGTAGTTAAGAGTGTCAAATATAAAATTTTGGCTAGCTAACCACAATCTATCACTATTTCTAAATTTGAGGGAGTTGAGCAAGGTGATATTGTCCCTTAAGATACATGTTTTACAAAGTTAGGGAGTTTTGAGATTGAGCATTTATCATTTCTTCCTAAGCTCTTTACCTTATGAATTACTTTAGTTTCAGCAACAAAGAAATAACTAGTATTGGAAAATTTTTATTTTTTAAATCATAAATACCTTATATTTATATGTTTATATGATATGTTTATATATCATATATATTTTTTCTTATATATTTATTTTATATCATATGTATATCATAAATACAAGATGCTAAATAAATACTCATAGAATAAATATTTTTGTGACAAGAAATTATCATTTAAAAATGATTTATTGCTGGGACTAGATTAAACTGATTTTTAAATTGGAAAATGAAAGCACAGTAATAAAGCTCTTATATTTTTTTAAATTGTGATTTATCACCTAAGTAACTGCTATTTATGTACTTGTTCGCCACTACTAATTACTTTATAAAGTTCAATTACTACCATGGCTAAATATCACAATCATTGTGTAACTCTACCACAAGTCATAGTAGCTGTGGTACGGATACATTTGTGAGGAAGCTCATTTACATTTGCAAATCTCAACAACTGCTCAAGTATCTGCTTTCTAGCAATTAGGCAGCTGCTACTTAAAATCAATAGAGGCAAACTCTGGTTGTGTGTGTTTTGGAAACTAAGTGCTGTCTGTTGTGGCATTCTGGTACTTTGCAGTGTATTAATGAAGCCACTTTGCTTCATGCTGTTGTATTATGGCTACTTGGCATCCTTTCCTCCTCAGCTGGCTATTGCATTACTTCATCTATTTTCTTTGCATCCTTTGTGTTATTCACAGGCTTTGGCTTTGAATAGTTCTGAATTTCTCTTTTCAAGCATTAGTTCACAGTCTTTAAAATGTATAGCTATGGAGACTGACCTGAAATACGTTGAACAATTTATTACCAAAACTATGTGTGAAATATTTAGGAGTTCTATTTGAATTTCCTAAACAGTTGGGGAATAAGCTTCATGTAGGGCACAAGGTATATATGGTGAAAACTGGCAGGCTAGTGGACATGAATGGACTAAAAAGATAACTGCTGTTATACTGGGCTTCCGTACAAGTAAAACAAGGTTTTGAGTGATGAATTGCAACTTACTGTGTGGTAATAACTAAAATATGTACGAAACACTCAAATCAAATCTCCTGTATGTATTGCCTTTGAGATTTTATAGTTTATACTTAATGCCAATTTTTATCTTAATATGGTTTTTATATAAGAAAATTGGCTGAAAAACATAAATGCTGCAAACTGAATGTTGCTGGGATACTGCTCTAAAACATTTTAAAGGCACCACACTGTCTCATACCATGCACCTTTGCACATGTCAGTTTTTGTCTCAAATTCAACACCTTCCCTCCCCTGAATTTCCTGCCTCTCACCCACCCCAGGAAATTCTGCATTTCTTTCAAGTCTCTACACAAACTTCACCTGAATCTCTCAGGCAAAGTGAAACAGTCCATCCAACCTCCTTGATCACATTGTATTTTGCCCATGGAAAGCAGAATTACACATGCCATGGAATTACTTGTTTGAAGGGCTTTAGTAGGATGATAAATGTTCAACCTCACAACTTCTTAACTTTAAGTATATAACTGAAGAGACAATATTGTACTTTCTCATGAATTCTCACTCTTCTACATAATTAGACTAACAAAAATTTCCAAATGCATTGTTTGCAGATCTGTCTCACAAAGTCTCTAATTCATTCTGCTTTAATTCAGGATGCAATGCTACTATGTTCCTCTATAGCCTTTGGGCTGTATTACTTAGGACAATCTTGTAACTCTTTTTCTCTATCACCCAAAGTCTCATTACTTTTCTCCTGGATCTTCACCCCTTTCCCTAAGGCTGCCATACAAGCTATCTTACAAACAGAGCTGTAATGAGAGGCAGACAGCAATTTCTTTTCTGCTATAATCCCTGGAAGTAGTTACCACTGAAGTAATTTTGGTTGATGCTATTACAAAACCAGTCTTAAGGCTTATCCCAAAAAAATGAGATACTATCTACTGATAGAAAAACTTTTTAAAATATACAGAATGGATAGACCAGACCCATCTTAGATATTTGATTATATCAATGTCTGTAGTTTCCCTCTCTAAATCAAAGTCAATAAAACATTAAGAATTTAAAAGAAGATGCTACTTCTTTGCTTCTCATTGTGCAAGAAATTATATTACACTGGCCATTGTAAAAGTAAAATTTAATTTACTGAGTCATAGAGTTGCCTTGGGTTTGGGGAGTTTAATGGTTTAGAGACATAATCTACTCAAAATATGCTAATTCTTCACATCATTTTATTAAGGGTAGGGATGTATGCTTATCTTGGAACAATAACTATAGTCACTGGAAAATGATTCACTCTTTAAAATTCTTCTACTAGTTCTCAAAAAAATAGATCTATGAAATATATAGAATTAAGTGACTAAAAATTATTGTTTATTGTGCTTTAGAGGTCAATAAATTTGAGTTGGGTTGGTCTAAGTGATTTTCTGAGTTCGAAGAGTTAAAGCCTTCCACTAATAATGTCATTAAACCCAAACACTTAAATTTGGATAGTGTTTGGATAGTTATTTGTGATAGAAATAATTAAATTCAACTAGAAAATCATAGAAATGAGAAAGTATCATTTAGGTATTTGTTAACCAAATTGTCTCTAATGCTTACATTTATCAATAGTTGCAATTTGGAAAGTATCTGATTTAAAATATGCCCATTTTTGTAATCAGCTGCTCCATGAAAGGACCGAGACTGATTTGCTGAAGCTTTTGAGTGTTGTCCATCAGAAATGCAAATGTGAAATTATTCAAAGTTATAATAAGCCCTAGAAACAAAACAATGACTCTTATCAGCAGATAATTTGAAGTGTTCAGGAACTGGGGATTTGGTTTTGGAGGGTCCACATAAAAGGAAAGCACAATTATTACTCCAACTGGAAGTGTGTTTATCCAGCTTATTTGAAGTATAAAAAGTTAATAGACAGAAATCTCAATTAAACAGTTTGGAGACAAGAAGGGAGAATGCTTATGTCCTGTGATGACTGTAGGGCCCAGCAGGAAAAAGAACGACTTCTTTTCTTTCTTGGCAAAAACTCAGCCAATGGAAATCCATGGACTGTTTTTCTACTGTAGCCCTCCACACTTCCTTTCCACCTCTACAAAAGAGTTCTCCATCCCTTGGTTCATGGGCCTTACCATGGTTGCAACCCCCAAACTGCAGTTTTCTTCTGGTGCCAAATAAACCCATCTTTGCTGGAGAAATATGTGGCAGTCTATTTGTTTTAGGTCAGCAGGAGTCATAACCAATCTTCTTAGAGATTTTTAAAAATATGACTTTCCTTAAAAGTCTAAATATTTCTATAGCATGAAGCATTAACTTTTTTGTGTATGTGTGTGTGTGTGTGTGTGTGTAAATTACATTGTATTGGAATGTAAGTGGGTGTTTGGCTTCACTATGTCCACTTTGATCCTGGCACCAGCCATACTAACCAACTTGCCACTCTCTCCAACCTCAGAAGCATCCGGTTTCTTTTAAGCTTATAAGCCTGGCTAACAAGGTAATTCTAGTTTGGGTGAGCTTTACATAATTGAAACACCAAGTTGGAAATAAAAGTTATACATTTAGTTGGATTTAGTTGGCAAAAGGTTGATAGTAAAAGGGAAATGTCTGAGGTAGTAAAGACCACAGTGATTATTTCAAGGACAATTTAAGTTCCCCTAATTTATTTTTTTTAATTTTTAAAATTTATATTTATTTTTAATTTTTAAAAAATATTTTAAATTTATTATAGTATAGATTTACAATGATGTGTTAGTTTCAGGTGTACAGCAAAGTGATTCAGTTACACATATACATATATTCATTCTTTTTTAGATTTTTTTTCTCACATAGGTTATCACAGAATATTGAGTAGAGTTCCCTGTGCTATACAGTAGATCCTTGTTGATTATCTATCTTGTATATAATAATGTGTGTATATTCATCCCAAGCTCCTGATTTACAGATATCAAAAACAAACTTATGATTACAAAGTGGGAAATGTGGGGAGGGAGCAATAGATCAAGTTCACCTAATTTAAGCCTTGAGATGACTATTAAGGATTGTGAGAGTAGATTCATTCATTCAACATTTGCTAAATGTTAGGTATCATGCTAGTTGTTGACAATAGAAAGATGGATAAACTGTGATTACAACTGTAGAGGCTGAAAGCCAGGGATTGGTAGAGGAAGGGATGGAGGGGAGAAAATACTCAAACATTTTGTTGCACTTTTGTATTTACATATGTATGACAAGGTAAGAGAAAGACACTTTTTAAAAGATGTGGTCTTGAAAGATTTACATGTACACTGGGAAATTATGTAGTTTAGAGATGGGAGTTTCTCTGTAGAAGGAAGAACACTGGTGAAGTCATGGAAACTTTACCTAATTTGGCATATCTAGGAGTAACTACAGACAATTACTATGGTTGAAGCTGAAGAGGTTACAGAAATAGGTAATATTAGAGAGCTAAATATGTGCACCTGTCACAAAGAAGTTTAATGACAATGCTGTTCCTCCAAGTATGAATATTTAGGCTTTCCCTAATACATGAGGTTCTTTCAGAAATTAAGATACCTCCTCTCTGTATCCTCATCTTCTAAATGTGTTGGACCATTGAAAATGACTGGTGAATAAACATATCAAGTAGTCTGTTTAAAAAATAAGTTAAGTATTGGGGCAGGAGACCATCTTCCTGAGCGCACTGCAGGTTGCATGTTGTTGATAGAAGGGCAGACATGGCAAAAGTTAGCCAGTGTGAAGGTAAACCCTCAAATCAGACATTGACTTGGCTTTTACCATTGACAAGCCTCCCAACTAATGACCTCACACGGTCCCTAGACTGGCACCAGAAGTGTCCCTGATTTCTCTCAATGCTGACTACCTCCCACTGCTCTCAGCCACTGCTCATTCCCACTGCTCCAGGTTACCAATGTTCTAGAAGATCACAACTCCTCATTATTCCACACTGTCTTCAGTCTTGATGGTATTCTTCCCCTATCTCTCCAGGAATGTAGGCTAGATTTCGCTATAAACTCTGATTCTTTAAGGTTTCCCAATATGATCTTCAATCCCTAATTATTGATTATTTTATTCCACTCTGTGCTTCCAGTCTTCCTACCATAGCAATGCAAATGTTTTTGCATAACTAAGGGTAAATTGCTTAGTGGGCTAATGAAAAGAAAATCATAATAACTAATATGCAAGATACTATATACAAATCCTAGTTCATGGAACATCTTTTATGCTGAAGTTATTGATGAGCCATTGAAGTATTTAAAGAAAAAAAAAAAAAACAGAATAACAGTGATTTGCTTCTTGGAAAGTTTCCTCTGCCTAAAGTGTAGAGTGGATGGAGGTAGAGCCAGATTAGAGAAGAGGAACTGTGGGGAAACTATTGCTCAGACCAAAGAGAGAGAAGATAAGGTCGAAACTGAAAGCAGTTTAAAAAAGGATGGAGAGGAGGTTTATACCACAGAGATGTTAAGGAGACTTGGAAGCTATATTTTTTGAGAAACAAAAAGGAACACATAATAATAACAAACAAACAAAAAATAAGATGGTCTTCTTCAGACATAAGGAGCTGAGTGGTAGTGTCATTGGTAGAAATGGAATACAGAAAATGTCGTTTGTCAGAGCACAAATTACTGAATTCAGTTGTGGACAAATTGAGCTTGTCCAGGTTAAGATATCTTGATAGATAGATAGATAGATAGATAGATCGATCGATCGATCTAGACCTGGACTAGAAATTCATATTTGGATATCACCTACATTCATATGACAGCTGGTGCTCTGGGTGAGAATGGGAAGAGGAAAGAAAAGCTTATAGATTAGCATAGCACCAGTGATAGAGCTTTTCCTCTCTTCTCTCTTACCTCCTCTATAGCATTATGAATGTCATTAATTAAATCAACTTTTCCTACATTCCTAAGCCTACCCTACTGGGATTTAGGAAGGAAAGCTTTTCTTGATACAGTGCTATCTGCGAGGGGTTTTTACATAAATAACTAACCAGAACACTATCCACATGGCTCTGAAGAAAAACAGTGATCAAACGAAATGTGGGGTTTTCCCTAAATTGAAACTTTCATAGGTCTATCGATGTGGTCAAATATAAATTGACTGTTGATAATAGGCGTTTTATCAAAGCAGAGATTTCTTCCTGCTTTGCCTATAATTTCACTGTCATTTGCAGTAACAAAATGCTCAGGATTAACATTGATGAAACATGTGTAGCATATATTTGAAGAAGATTATCAAGTATAGAATTAAACGTAATTGAGAAATTGGATAGGTATAACATGCTATAAAAGAAAGGAATGCATAAAGATATATTTATATTCCAAATTATTGCATTTATTTAAAATAATTTTATTCAAAATGGAAAATAAAATAATTTTTTTAACATCTTTATTGGAGTATAATTGCTTTACAATAGTGTGTTAGTTTCTGCCTTATAACAAAGTGAATCAGTTATACATATACATATGTTCCCATATCTCTTCCCTCTTGTGTCTCCCTCCCTCCCACCCTCCCTATCCCACCCCTCTATGTGGTCACAAAGCACGGAGCTGATCTCCCTGTGCTATGCGGCTGCTTCCCACTAGCTATCTATTTTACGTTTGGTAGTGTATATATGTCCATGCCACTCTCTCGCTTTTTCACAGCTTACCCTTCACCCTCCCCATATCCTCAAGTCCATTCTCTAGTAGGTCTGTGTCTTTATTCCTGTCTTACCCCTAGGTTCTTCATGACGTTTTTTTTCTTAAATTCCATATATATGTGTTAGCATACGGTATTTGTCTTTCTCTTTCTGACTTACTTCACTCTGTATGACAGACTCTAGGTCTATCCACCTCATTACAAATAGCTCAATTTCGTTTCTTTTTATGGCTGAGTAATATTCCATTGTATATATGTGCCACATCTTTATCCATTCATCCGATGATGGACACTTAGGTTGTTTCCATATCCTGGCTATTACAAATAGAGCTGCAGTGAACATTTTGGTACATGACTCTTTTTGAATTATGGTTTTCTCAGGGTATATGCCCAGTAGTGGGATTGCTGGGTCATATGGTAGTTCTACTTGTAGTTTTTTAAGGAACCTCCATACTGTTCTCCATAGTGGCTGTACCAATTCACATTCCCACCAGCAGTGCAAGAGTGTTCCCCTTTCTCCACACCCTCTCCAGCATTTATTGTTTCTATTTTTTGATGATGGCCATTCTGACTGGTGTGAGAGGATATCTCATTGTAGTTTTGATTTGCATTTCTCTAATGATTAATGATGTTGAGCATTCATTCATGTGTTTGTTGGCAGTCTGTATATCTTCTCTGGAGAAATGTCTATTTAGGTGGTCTGCGCATTTTTGGATTGGGTTGTTTTTTTTTTTTGTTATTGAGCTGCATGAGCTGCTTGTAAATTTTGGAGATTAATCCTTTGTCAGTTGCTTCATTTGCAAATATTTTCTCCCATTCTGAGGGCTCTCTTTTGGTCTTGTTTATGGCTTCCTTTGCTGCACAAAAGCTTTGAAGTTTCATTAGGTCCCATTTGTTAATTTTTGTTTTTATTTCCATTTCTCTAGGAGGTGGGTCAAAAAGGATCTTGCTGTAACTTATGACATAGAGTGTTCTGCCTATGTTTTTTCTCTAAGAGTTGGATAGTTTCTGGCCTTACATTTAGGTCTTTAATCCATTTTGAGCTTATTTTTTTGTATGGTGTTAGGGAGTGATCTAATCTCATACTTTTACATGTACCTGTCCAGTTTCCCCAGCACCACTTATAGAAGAGGCTGCCCTTTCTCCACTGTACATTCCTGCTTCCTTTATCAAAGATAAGGTGACCATATGTGTGTGGGTTTATCTCTGAGCTTTCTATCCTGTTCCATTGATCTATATTTCTGTTTTTGTGCCACTACCATACTGTCTTGATTACTGTAGCTTTGTAGTATAGTCTGAAGTCAGGGAGCCTGATTCCTCCAGCTCCGTTTTTCATTCTCAAGATTGCTTTGGCTATTCGGGGTCCTTTGTGTTTCCATACAAATTGTGAAACTTTTTGTTCTACTTCTGTGAAAAATGCCCGTGGTACTTTGATAGGAATTGCATTGAATCTGTAGATTGCTTTGGGTAGTAGAGTCATTTTCACAATGTTGATTCTTCCAATCCAAGAACATGGTATATCACTCCATCTATTTGTATCATCTTTAATTTCTTTCATCAGTGTCTTATAATTTTCTGCATACAGGTCTTTTGTGCCCTTAGGTAGGTTTATTCCTAGATATTTTATTCTTTTTGCTGCATTGGTAAATGGGATTGTTTTCTTGATTTCACTTTCAGATTTTTCATCGTTAGTGTATAGGAATGTCAGAGATTTCTGTGCATTAATTTTGTATCCTGCTACTTTACCAAATTCATTGATTAGCTCTAGTAGTTTTCTGGTAGCATCTTTAGGATTCTCTATGTATAGTATCATGTCATCTGCAAACAGTGACAGCTTTACTTCTTCTTTTCTGATTTGGATTTCTTTTATTTCTTTTTCTTCTCTGATTGCTGTGGCTAAAACTTCCAAAACTATGTTGAATAAGAGTGGTGAGAGTGGACAACCTTGTCTTCTTCCTGATCTTAGTGGAAATGGTTTCAGTTTTTTACCATTGAGGGTGATGTTGGCTGTGGATTTGTCATATATGGCCTTTATTATGTTGAGGAAAGTTCCCTCTATGCCTACTTTCTGCAGAGTTTTTATCATAAATGGGTGTTGAATTTTGTCGAAATCTTTCTCTGCATCTATTGAGATGATCATGTGGTTTTTCCCCTTCAATTTGTTAATATGGTGTATCACATTGATTGATTTGCATATACTGAAGAATCCTTGCATTCCTGGAATAAACCCCCTTGATCATGGTGTATGACCCTTTTAAAGTGCTGTTGAATTCTGTTTGCTAGTATTTTGTTGAGGATTTTTGCATCTATGTTCATCAGTGATATTGGCCTGTAGTTTTCTTTCTTTGTGACATCCTTGTCTGGTTTTGGTATCAGGGTGATCGTGGCCTCGTAGAATGAGTTTGGGAGTGTTCCTCCCTCTGCTATATTTTGGAAGAGTTTGAGAAGGATAGATGTTAGCTCTTCTCTAAATGTTTGATAGTATTCACCTGTGAAGCAATCTGGTCATGGGGGTTTTGTTTGTTGGAATTTTTTTTTTTTTTTTTTTGTGATACACGGGCCTCTCACTCTTGTGGCCTCTCCCATTGTGGAGCACAGGCTCTGGACGCACATGCTCAGTCTCCATGGCTCTTGGGCCCAGCTGCTTCACAGCATGTGGGATGCTCCCGGACCAGAGCACAAACCCGTGTCCCCTGCATCAGCAATCAGACTCTCAACCACTGTGCCACCAGGGAAGTCTCTGTTGGCAGATTTTTAATCACAATTTCAATTTCAGTGCTTGTGATTGGTCTGTTCATATTTTCTATTTCTTCCTGATTCACTCTTGGCAGGTGTGCATTTCTAAGAATTTGTCCATTTCTTCCAGGTTGTCCATTTTATTGGCATAGAGTTGCTTGTAGTAATCTGTGATGATCTTTTGTATTTCTGCAGTGTCAGTTGTTGCTTCTCCTTTTTCATTTCTAAGTCTATTGATTAGAGTCTTCTCCCTTTTTTTCTTGATGAGTCTGGCTAATGGTTTATCAATTTTGTTTATCTTCTCAAAGAACCATCTTTTAGTTTTATTGATCTTTGCTATTGTTTCCTTCATTTCTTTTTCATTTATTTCTGATCTGATTTTTATGATTTATTTCCTTCTGTTAACTTTGGATTTTTTGTTCTTCTTGCTCTAATTGCTTTAGGTGCAAGGTTAGGTTGTTTATTCGAGATGTTTCCTGTTTCTTAAGGTAGGACTGTATTGCTATAAACTTCCCCCTTAGAACTGCTTTTGCTGCATCCCATAGGTTTTGGGTCGTTGTGTCTCTATTGTCATTTGCTTCTAGGTATTTTTTTTTTATTTCCTCTTTTGATTTCTTCAGTGATCACTTCGTTATTAAGTAGTGTATTGTTTAGCCTCCATGTGTTTGTATTTTTTACAGATCTTTTCCTGTAATTGATATCTAGTCTCATAGCATTGTTGTCAGTAAAGATACTTGATACAATTTCAATTTTCTTAAATTTACCATGGCTCAATTTGTGACCCAAGATATGATCTATCTTGGAGAATGTTCCATGAGCACTTGAGAAAAATGTGTATTCTGTTGTTTTTGGATGGAATGTCCTATAAATATCAATTAAGTCCAACTTGTTTAATGTATCATTTAAAACTTGTGTTTCCTTATTTATTTTCATTTTGGATGATTTGTCCATTGGTGAAAGTTGGGTGTTAAATTCCCCTACTATGAATGTATTACTGTCGATTTCCCCTTTTATGGCTGTTAGTATTTGCCTTATGTATTGAGTTGCTCCTATGTTGGGTGCATAAATATTTACAATTGTTATATCTTCTTCTTGTATCGATCCCTTTATCATTATGTAGTGTCCTTCTTTGTCTCTTCTAATAGTCTTTATTTTATAGTCTATTTTGTCTGATATGAGAATTGCTACTCCAGCTTTCTTTTGGTTTCCATTTGCATGGAACATCTTTTTCCATCCCTTTACTTTCAGTCTGTATGTGTCTCTAGTCCTGAAGTGGGTCGCTTGTAGACAGCACCTGTATGGGTCTTTTCTTTGTATCCATTCATCCAGTCTGTGTCTTTTGGTAGGAGCATTTAATCCATTTACATTTAAGGTAATTGTCGATATGTATGTTCTAATCCCATTTTCTTAATTGTTTCAGGTTTGGTATTGTAGTTCTTTTCCTTCTCTTGTGTTTCTTGCCTAGAGAAGTTCCTTTAGCATTTGTTGTAAAGCTGGTTTGGTGGTGCTGAACTCTCTCAGCTTTTGCTTGTGTGTAAAGGTTTTAATTTCTCCATCAAATCTGAATGAGATCCTTGCTGGGTAGAGTAGTCTTGGCTGCAGGTTTTTCTCCTTCATCACTTTCAGTATGTCCTGCCACTCCCTTCTTGCTTGTAGGGTTTCTGCTGAGAGATCAGCTGTTAACCTTATGGGGATTCCCTTGTGTGTTATTTGTTGTTTTCCCTTGCTGCTTTTAATATGTTTTCTTTGTATTTAATTTTTGACAGTTTGATTAATATGTTTCTTGGCATGTTTCTCCTTGGATTTATCCTGTATGGTTCTCTCTGTGCTTCCTGGACTTGATTAACTATTTCCTTTCCCGTATTAGTGAAGTTTTCAACTATAATCTATTCAAATATTTTCTCAGTCCCTTTCTTTTTCTCTTCTTCTTCTGGAACACCTATAATTCGAATGTTGTTGTGTTTAATGTTGTCCCAGAGGTCTCTGAGACTGTCCTCAGTTCTTTTCATTATTTTTTTCTTTATTCTGCTCTGCAGTAGTTATTTCCACTCTTTTATCTTCCAGGCCACTTATCCGTTCTTTTGCCTCAGTTATTCTGCTATTGATCCCATCTAGAGTATTTTTAATTTCATTTATTGTCTTGGTTATCATTGCTTGTTTCATCGTTAGTTCTTCTAGGTCCTTGTTAAATGTTTCTTGCATTTTGTCTCTTCTATTTCCAAGATTTTGGATCATCTTTACTATCATTATTCTGAATTCTTTTTCAGGTAGACTGCCTATTTCCTCTTCATTTGTTAGGTCTGATGGGTTTTTATCTTGCTCCTTCATCTGCTGTTTGTTTTTCTGTCTTCTCATTTTGCTTATCTTACTGTGTTTGGGGTCTCCTTTTTGCAGGCTGCAGGTTCTTAGTTCCTGTTGTTTTTGGTGTCTGTCCCCAGTGGCTAAAGTTCATTCAGTGGGTTGTGTAGGCTTCCTAGTGGAGGGAACTAGTGCCTGTGTTCTGGTGGATGAGGCTGGGTCTTGTCTTTCTGGTGGGCAGATCCACATCTGGTGGTGTGCTTTGGGGTGTCTGTGGACTTATTATGATTTTAGGCAGCCTCTGTTCAAAAGGATACAGTTGTGTTCCTGTCTTGCTAGTTGTTTGGCATAGGGTGTCCAGCACTGTGGCTTGCTGGTCATTGAGTGAAGCTGGGTGCTGGTGTTGAGATGGAGATCTCTGGGAGATTTGTGCCATTTGTTATTATGTGGAGCTGGGAGGTCTCTTGTGGACCAGTGTCCTGAAGTTGGGTCTCCCACCTCAGAGGCACAGCACTGACTCCTGGCTGCAGCACCAATAGCCTTTCATCCACACAGCTCAGAATAAAAGGGAGAAAAAGAAGAAAGAAAGAAAGAAAGAAAGAAAGAAAGAAGGAAAGAAAGAAAGAAAGAAAGAAAGAAAGAAAGAAAGAAAGAAAGAAAGAAGGAAGGAAGGAAAGAAAGGAAGGAAGGAAAGAAGAAAGGAAGAGGATGAAATAAAATAAAATAAAGTTATTAAAATAAAAAATAATTATTAAGAAAAAAAAATTTAAAGGAAACAAGAAACAAACAAATAAAACCGGACAGTTAGAACCATGGGACAAGTGGTGAAAGCAAAGCTATACAGACAAAATCTTTCACAGAAGCATACACATACACACTCACAAAAAGAGGAAAAGGGGAAAAAATCATAAATCTTGCTCTTAACGTCCACCTCCTCAATTTGGGATGATTCGTTGTCTATTCAGGTATTCCACAGCTGCAGGGTACATCATGTTGATTGTGGAGCTTTAATCCGCTGCTTGTGACGCTGCTGGGAGAGATTTCCCTTTCTTTTCTTTGTTCGCACAGCTCCCGGGGCTCAGCTTTGGATTTTGCCTTGCCTCTGCGTGTAGGTCGCCGGAGGGCGTCTCTTCTTCGCTCAGACAGGGCGGGCTTAAAGGAGCAGCTGCTTCGGGGGCTCTGGCTCACTCAGACCGGGGAGAGGGAGGGGTGCAGATGAGGGGCGAGCCTGCGGCAGCAGAGGCCAGTGGGACGTTGCACCAGCCTGAGGTGCGCCGTGCATTCTCCCGGGGAAGTTTTCCCCGGATCCTGGGACCCTGGCAGTTGGGGGCTGCACAGTCTCCCCAGAAGGGAGGTGTGGATAGTGACCTGTGCTCGCACACAGGCTTCTTGGTGGCGGCAGCAGCAGCCTTAGCGTCTCATGCCCGTGTCTGGGGTCCGCGCTGTTAGCCGTGGCTCGCACCTGTCTCTGGAGTTCCTTTACGCAGCGCTCTTAATCTGCTCTCCTCACTCACCTGGAAACAAAGAGGAAAGAAAAAGTCTCTTGCCTCTTTGGCAGATCCAGACTTTTCCCCGGACTCCCGCCCAGCCATCCGTGGTGCACTAGCCCCTTCAGGCTGTGTTCATGCTGCCAACCCCAGTCCTCTCCCTTCGCTCCGACTGAAGCCCGAGCCTCAGCTCCCAGCCCCACCCGCCCCAGAGGGTGAGCAAACAAGCCTCTCGGGCTGCTGAGTGCCAAACGGCACCGATCCTCTGTGTGGGAATTTCTCCGCTTTGGCCCCCGCACCCCTGTTGCTGTGCTCTCCTCCGCGGCTCTGAAGCTTTCCCCCTCTGCCACCCGCAGTCTCCGCCCGCGAAGGGGCTTCCTAGTGTGTGGAAACCTTTCCTCCTTCACGGCTCCCTCTCACTGGTGCAGGTCCCGTCCCTATTCTTTTGTCTCTGTTTATTCTTTTTTCTTTTGCCCTACCCAGGTACGTGGGGATTTTCTTGCCTTTTGGGAGGTCTGATGTCTTCTGCCAGCATTCAGTAGGTGTTCTGTAGGAGTTGTTCCACGTGTAGATGTATTTCTGGTGTATCTGTGGGGAGGAAGGTGATCTCCACGTCTTACTCTTCTGCCATCTTCCTGATTTCTCCTAAAATAATTTTTTAAATTTTGAAATTATATTTTTAAATTTTATGGCAGTAGAGCTATTTTTAAAAATAAAATTGAAGGAAAAGCAAGACCTATCAGACATTATATGTGTTGCAAAATTATAAAATTTAAATGAGCATAACATAATTAGATACACATAAGTAACACAGAATATATATATATGAGGATTCGATTTTTTTCTCCCATACAAAATACTATGTGTCATAGAGACATCATAAACCATTGAGCAAGGGAAGAATTACTTAATACAACTGTTTCGTTAATTAGTTTGCTACTTAGAAAATAATGATATGAAATGCAAAAATTCAAACATGAATTTACAAAGAAATAAAAATAATAATTTATTAAACTTGTGCTAACAACATTTTTATAAACTTAAATATATTAGAATAGATTTGAGGTACATAAAATTAGAATGTTATTCAAAACAGAATGCAAAGTTAAATAATACAATTAAAAAGTTCACAGTAAGAGAGTATTAATGTTATTAACATGAAGATTTCACAAATCAAGAAATCTTGTAATCTCACTATATAAGCAACCAATGGGTATGACCTAATGTTTAATGAAAGAGGACATACAAATGGTTAATAAACTTATAGAAAATAGTCTCCCTTATCAATGTTCAAAAGGCAAATAAATTCAAATAAAATTTTTAATTGTAGGCAAATTAAACATGTAAAACTGTAGTAAAAAATGATAAATTTGTGCCCAAGTACAATGCAATAAAAATTATCTCAGAAACAATTTGGGACAATTATGAAAATTCAATATACTTATACAATTTGATCTGATAAGTGCACTTCTGGAAATCATTTATAAAAATTGATCATAAATTTTGAAATAAAGCAAAACAAAAAAATAAAATTTGCAGAAATATGTACGATAAAATTGTTCTTAATAATGAGAAGTAAAACAACCCATAATGATTAATTTTATGTGTCAACTTGACTAGCCCGTGGGGTACCCAGATATATGGTTTAACATTATTTTTGGGTTAAACAATATTTCTACTGTGAAAGTATTTCCAGATGAGATTAGAATTTGAATCAGTAGCCTGAATAAAGCAGATTGCCCTCCCCAATGTGAGTGGCATCATCCAATCTACTGAGGGCCTGAATGGAACAAAACTGCAGAAAAAGAATTTTTTTCTTTCTCTGCCTGACTACTGAACTGAGACACCAGTCTTCACTGCCCTTGGACTAGACCTTACACCATAGGCTTCTCCTGGGTCTCCAACTTGATAACTACAGATCATGAACCTTCTCAGCCTTCATAAGCATTTAAGCCAATTCCTTAAAATAAATCCATCCACCTATCTATCATCTCCCTTACACAGCCTTGCATTCTGTATGCTACCGATTCATCCATATCACTTCCTCCATTCATCTTGTACCCTCAAAACCTATTATTGGTGTCTTATCAGTACATATTTGCAAGCTGTTATAGCTCTTTTGGGGAAACAATCCCTTTCCTCCTATAGGAGGTACAGTAGTTTACTGAAATTTATACTAGCTGTTAGTTAGAAATGATGGGGGAAGGTGGAAGGAAATCTTAAAGAAAGTGATTATCATCTTGGGAAGCATTCATCTCAGTAGAGGCCTCTGCAAGTTCTCCAGGAAAAAGAAGGCTATTATCCTCTAGAAAGGGACATAAGACAGATCTGCGACCTTGGAAGGTTCTGGGAATCTGCTTATTCAAGATTCTCAAGGGTATCCATGCAGGTAGCTGGGGACCATTCCTTTTATATCTAGACCTTGTCTTTAGCATGGGAGACATATCAGGACTGGGAATCAAGCCTTCTCTGTAATTCAGCTACTCTGACAATTAGGTCCTTGATCTGTTTTTTCCTGATTTGCCCTCCAGTTGCAGGAAATAAGGGTCTCTTTAAATACTATCAAAAATATCCTTAAGCTTCACTCTGTGCTAAAGGTATCTGTTGGCTGATTTGAGTCTGTCATTTTTATTTAGCACATTAATATAATTTAAAAATGACTAAATAATTTCACAGTCTCCATAATTACCATTGCTGTTACATATCTCAAATATCAGAGATATTGTGTAAATCTGTAATCCTCTCTCACAGATATTTCATCTCAATTTGCCACCTGTGAGAGGCTTACTAATAGTTATGCTACAGAATGTGAAGAATTATCACCATCCCCCCAATACTAGTAATGCAGTCATTTTTGCTATCTGACTAGACAGTAACCCAACCCTGGGGTACCCTCTGAGGATCTGTTTCCTAGAATAATTTCTAACTCCTTTAGTGGGGTTCCCCTTAGAATCAAATCCTGAGAGGATCCTGTGCACTCTTTATTTTTCGGGGGAAGTACAAAAATTTAAAAAAAACAAAGGAATGTGAAGATGATACAGAAAAGAAAAATCATCATGTCAAGTTATTATTAAGCACAATCTCCAGGGAAGATCTGGGAAAAGGTAAAACACATACCTCAGAATTATTCTGGCCAAAGGTTAAGGAGCTAGATTATTTATATTCTTGAACCCATTGGTTAAGGGATGCTCCTTAATTCACAGACATTTCTGGTCACTTATGCACTGGCAAATAGGGCACTGGAAATATTGGTCAGCCTTCCAACAAAGATGGCAGTGTTGAAGATGGGAAGTTATGTTGGCACTCACAGAAGAGAGGAGAGATCTAAAGTTTCTGGGCAGAGAATTGACAATGATAAAAATTGTCTGATGTATTTTGTTGTTTCTTCTTTAAATACTGCTGAATTAAACATACTCTTAAATTTCTGGGTAAAATAAGTATTATTTTGTAAATAAAGAAGCTAGACAATTCTGCCAAATTGCTTCAAATATAAGTAATAGACAAATCAGTATACACCTTAGTCATAGCAAATGGAAAGACAATAAAGTGTCAAAACACCCACATAACAGAGTTGTTGCAAGAATTCGTCTATTCAAAAATTAAACTATTTACAGCTTCCCTGGTGGAGCAGTGGTTGAGAGTCTGCCTGCTGATGCAGGGGACACAGGTTCGTGCCCCAGTCCGGGAGGATCCCACGTGCTGTGGAGTGGCTGGGCCTGTGAGCCATGGCCACTGAGCCTGCAAGTCCGGAGCCTGTGCTCTGCAACGGGAGAGGCCACAACAGTGGGAGGCCAGCGTACTGCAAAAAATAAAAATAAATAAAAATAAAGTATTTAATATGAAACTATTTTAAAGAAATTATTTCAGATTAGTGATTTCTTTTCATGGATTAATGCTTAACCGGTAATAACTAAACCAGTAAAAATACTTAAATATAATGCTGGAAAAACTTTTGATTGAAATTCAATAATTGGTTCACATCACTGAGAATGATACCACTAGTGGTATTTAAACCAGTACAAAACATCTGTATTCATTTTTAAAAATTATTAACAAAGTATTTATCAAACATGTACTATGTGTCAGGCACAGGTCCAGGCACTGAGGATACAGGAGTGAATGAAACAGACAAAAATCCTTGTCTTTCTGAAGTTTACACAACCTTCATTTGTAGATGTAGCTTCATGGTAATTACACTTAAGGGTTCAAGTATCTGATTATTTCATTATATCTTCTAGTGCTATTATGTCTGAGCATTTATATAGAGACATAATAATTTTATTATACTTTGCCTTTATTCCTCCTTTATCCTGAATTTAAGGCCTTGTATTTTTTAAAAAAATTATGTTTGTAAGTATTATCTTTGAGTTTAATTTTGGCATCGTAGAGGAAACATTCCACAGTATTTATTATAAAAAGAGGCATTAAATGATTGAGTTGATAACAACTTCATTAAAGTACACACATTCTAAATGTCAGGAAAATGATAAAGTCCTTGAGATCTATCATATGAATGCTGACCTGAGAGTTTTTGAAGATTCTAGAGTAAGTGTCCTTGTATCTTTAAAAAGATGTAATGTCCACTACAAATAAATATGCTATGCTTTACTTTATCACTAAAAAAAAAAAAAAAAAAAGTATAATATCTATGAAGTTTCTCAACTAGAAAATATCTCTTTTCTCAGTTACACTTCTGAAATATCAACTCTCCATAGCTCTCTGGTGGGGAAAGTATCTAACCTTGCATTACAAGTTCTCCTGCTCTTCTTGTTCAGTTACAGAGTTAGTCTGACAATTCCCAAGTCTCTCTCTATGAGTCAGTTTTCTTACATACATCAAGATCTGCACAACCATTTTGCAGCTGGAGGTCTCCACTTGCATATTACACTGTCATTTCAAATCCCTAACTAAACTCATTCTGATTTCCATTCTCAAATTTACACTCTCTCTTCTCTCTGTGAATGGCATGAGGATATCTACCCAGTTGAATACTGAGACACTGAAGAGTTATCCTAGATATCTCCTTCTCACTCACACTCACCCATCTATCTCCTAATCTCTGAAATTCTTCTCAGTATATTCCTAGTGACACTAAACAGTTTCAGAGAGGCATCATTTCTAGCCTAGATGACTAAAAAAAGCTTCATAAAGTTTATCTTTCTCTTAGTATCATCTGGTCTTGTCTATTTCTTGTCCATTTTCCTCTCCACAGGATCCAGATTAATCATTCTTGAAAGAAAATCTGGTTATATCATGTCCACATTAAAATCTCTTCAAGGGTATTACATTGTCCTCTGGATAAAATTCAAAATCTGAAATAAGATTAGATTGGATTCTTTAGTCTCTGTTTTCTCCAATTCTAATTCTCTACTCATAAACTCCTACTCATTATTCAGGCTTCTTTCAAGGTGTCACTTCTATTATGGAATCATTTCTGGTCACTCAACCTGTCCTAGGATGTGTAACTTCCTATGTGCTCTCAAAGACTCCTATCCTACTGCTTTCACAGTGCTCATCACAAAACATAGTAATTAATATTTTGTTTGCCTCTCTAGCTTCCTGTTTTGTACCTCTGTATCCTAATCCTAAACACAATAGTGGGTATAGTAGTTGCCCAAATATATTACTGAATTCTTAAATAAAGATTATTACTAAATAGTAATGTATATTCAATGGTAATATTTTATATTTTTGAAAGAGTAATTTTTTGTAGTTAAAAGACTTCATTTCATTGAGAAGTTTTAGGTTCACAGAAAAATTGAGCAGAATGTAAAGAGTGCTCCCATATAACCTCATACTTGTATCCTCCTATTATTAATATCTTGAATTACATGGTACATTTGTTACAGTTAATGACCCAATACTGATAAAATTATTATTAAGAAAAGTCCACAGGTTACATTATGATTTACTCAGATTTATATTTTTTCCTTGTTTCTGGTACTTTAGAATAAATCAGAAAATTTGCATATTGTACTTTATAAATATAAAATGAAATTTCTGAGGATTTGGGCCAAAATATGGGCAAACACTGGTGAAGTTTATCTAATATACTTATTGCATTAAACAAATATTTTTTCAGTACTAAAAATATATGAAGTGCTGTGCTAGGTTCTGAGGATTCAAAGCTGAATAGGATATGGCCCCTTCCATTACTGAGCCCCCTTTCATTTGTGGAAGAGAGGAGGAATGAGTAACCTAATTACTTGATGGCAGGTTAGTAGGTGCTGTGGTGGGATATTCATAGAGTGCCACTTCAATAAAATAGAAAATTTCAAAACATTAGACTCTCTGTGGAGAAGATGACTGGGGAAGGTTTACCAGAGGATATGATAGCTTGAACTGAATGTTGAAATTTGAATAGGATTTAGCAGATGAATAAGGAAAATAAAATCATTCCAACTGGAATAATAGCATGTGTGAAGGCATGAAGTCTAAAACAAAAGAACATGTTTTAATGGCTAAAGAAAAGGGGAACAGATGTTACAAAGCAACACGAGAGAAATAAGTCAATTAATGAAAGATGTTCATTTCTAAGCTAAGATGTATGACTTTTATCTTCAAAAATAGGAATTTAGAGTACTATGTTTGGAAATGAGATTATAATTTTAGTTTTATTTAAAAGATTACTCTGTATTAGTAGAATAAAAATAAATTTTAAAATATGAATCCATAGAAATGTACATATATGATAAAAATTTTAACATAATCACTTGCAGGTTAAATATAAGATAAATAATTCCCAAGTCACTACAGAACAAAAGACTAAAGAATGTTTGAGTAATTTAGTTAAAGCAGTGAACTTGGGGTAAAAGAATAGTGTGAAATATTAAAAGCATAAAATATGAAGTGTAATAATAGAAGTAAGCCCAACTGGGACTTCCCTGGTGGCACAATGGTTAAGAATCCGGCTGCCAATGCAGGGGACGTGAGTTTGAGCCCTGGTCCAGGAACATCCCACATGCTGTGGAGCAACTTAGCCCGTGAGCCACAACTACTGAGCCTGCATGCTACAACTACTAAAGCTCACGTGCCTAAGGCCTGTGCTCTACAACAAGAGAAGACACCACAATGAGAAGCCCGTGCACCGCAACAAAGAGTAGCCCCCATTCACCACAACTAGAGAAAGCCCACACACAGCAATAAAGACCCAACGCAGCCAAAAATAAATAAAATAAATAAATAAAAATAATGACACTTTAAAAAACAAAAGAAGTAAACCCAACTGAAGATAAATGTGCTAAACCTCAGTACTTAAAAGCTCTTAGACCACAAAACAATGAAAATATATGAAGACCAAAAACTAAATAATACAAACAGAATAAAAATAATGTGATATGAGAACAATTAAAAAGCAATAGTGGCAATATCAATATTATACAAATGATCATGGTCATTATCAACATGATTATAATCATCATAGAATTTTTGATTTACCATGTTGCCAGATACTATATAAGGATTAAATGTACAGTATAACATGAACATTTAATCATCAAAAACATTTATGAGTCAAATAATTTATTACTGTTTTATGACCTAATATATGATCTATCCTAGAGAATTTTTCATATGCACTTGAGAATATTTATTATGCTGCTGCAGGATGGAATGTTCTGAAAATGTCTGTTAAGTCTCTTTGTTCTAATGTGTAGTTTAAGACCAATGTTTTCTTATTGATTTTCAATCTAGATGATTTTTCCATTGTTGAAAGTGAGGTATTGAAGTTCCCTACTATCCTTATATTGCTATTTATTTTTCCTTTAGTTCTATCAATATTTGCTTTATATATTTAGGTTTTCCTTAGCTGTGTGCATAAATATTTACAATACTTACAATATTCTCCTGGTTGATAATCATTAATCATTATATATGCCCTTAATCATTACATAATGACATTTCATGGCTCTTTTACAGTCTTTGCCTTAAAGTTTGTTTGTTTTTTTTTTTTTTTTCTGGTATAACTCTAGCTATCCTTGTTTTCTTTTGGTTTCTATTCTCATGGAATCTCTTTTTCATCACTTCATTTTGATTTTGTGTGTATCCCTAAGGCTGAAGTGAGTCTCTTATGATTAGAATATAGTTCAGTCTTGATTTTTATCCATTTGGCCACTCCATGTCTTTTGATTCAAGAATGCAGTCCATTTAAATTTTAAGTATTATTGATATGTATGGACTTACTGTTACCATTTTGTTAATTGTTTTCTGGTTGTTTTGTAATTCCTTTATTCTGCTCTTCTTCCCTTTGTCTCTTCTTTGGAATTTGATAATTTTCTGTAGTGGTATGCTTAGACTTCTTTCTCTTTATTCTTTGTGTATCTGTTATAGGTTTTTGTTTTGTGGTTTTCTTGAGGTTTATATAAAATATAACTGTCCATTTTAAGTTGATGACAACTTATATGTGAACGCATACTGAAACTATATATTTTTACAGTTCCTTCACATGTTTTATGTCACAATTTACATCTATAGTTTTAGAGTTTTTAATCTTTTTAACCTCTGTATACATTAACAAACTATTGTAGTTGTAGCTATTGTTATTACTTTTATCTTTTAACCTTCATGCTAGACTTCTAAGTGATTTACCCACCATCTTTACACTACAACACTAAATTTAGAGTATTCTGAATTTAGCTACATATTTACCTTTACCAGTGATATTTATACTTCCCTATAGTTTCTTGTTACTAATTAGCATCTTTTCATTTCAGCTTGAAGATGTCCCTTTAATATTTCTTAAATGTGCATGGGTTGATCTCTGGGCTTTCTATCCTGTTCCATTGATCTATATTTCTGTTTTTGTGCCAGTACCACACGGTCTTGATTACTGTAGCTTTGTAGTTTAGTCTGAAGTCAGGGAGCCTGATTCCTCCAGCTCCATTTTTCGTTCTCAAGATTGCTTGGGCTATTCGGGATCTTTTGTGTTTCCATAAAAATTGTGAAATTTTTTGTTCTACTTCTGTGAAAAATGCCCGTGGTACTTTGATAGGAATTGCATTGAATTTGCAGATTGCTTTGGGTAGTAGAGTCATTTTCACAATGTTGATTCTTCCAATCCAAGAACATGGTATATCTCTCCATCTATTTGTATCATCTTTAATTTCTTTCATTAGTGTCTTATAATTTTCTGCATACAGGTCTTTTGTGCCCTTAGGTAGGTTTATTCCTAGATATTTTATTCTTTTTTTTGCAATGGTAAATAGGAGAGTTTCCTTAATTTCAGTTTCAGACTTTTCATCATTAGTGTATAGGAATGTCAGAGATTTCTGTGCATTAATTTTGTATCCGGCTACTTTACCAAATTCATTGATTAGCTCTAGTAGTTTTCTGGTAGCATCTTTAGGATTCTCTATGTATAGTATCATGTCATCTGCAAACAGTGACAGCTTTACTTCTTCTTTTCCGATTTGGATCCCTTTTATATCCTTTTCTTCTCTGATTGCTGTGGCTAAAACTTCCAAAACTATGTTGAATAAGAGTGGTGAGAGTGGGCAACCTTGTCTTATTCCTGATCTTAGTGGAAATGGTTTCAGTTTTTCACCATTGAGAACGATGTTGGCTGTGGGTTTGTCATATATGGCCTTTATTATGTTGAGGAAAGTTCCCTCTATGCCTACTTTCTGCAGGGTTTTTATATAAATGGGTGTTGAATTTTGTCGAAAGCTTTCTCTGCATCTATTGAGATGATCATATGTTTTTTTCTCCTTCAATTTGTAATATGGTGTATCACGTTGATTGATTTGTGTATATTGAAGAATCCTTGCATTTCTGGAATAAACACCACTTGATCATGGGGTATGATCCTTTTAATGTGTTGTTGGATTCTATTTCCTAGTATTTTGTTGAGGATTTTTGCATCTATGTTCATCAGTGATATTGGCCTGTAATTTCCTTTCTTTGTGACATCTTTGTCTGGTTTTGGTATCAGGGTGATGGTGGCCTTGTAGAATAAGTTTGGGGGTGTTCCTCCCTCTGCTATATTTTGGAAGAATTTGAGAAGGATAGGTGTTAGCTCTTCTCTAAACGTTTGATAGAATTCCACTGTGAAGCCATCTGGTCCTGGGCTTTTGTTTGTTGGAAGATTTTTAATCACAGTTTCAATTTCAGTGCTTGTGATTGGTCTGTTCATATTTTCTATTTCTTCCTTGTTCAGTCTCAGCACGTTGTGCATTTCTAAGAATTTGTCCATTTCTTCCAGATTGTCCATTTTATTGGCATAGAGTTGCTTGTAGTAATCTCTCATGATCTTTTGTATTTCTGCAGTGTCAGTTGTTATTTCTCCTTTGTCATTTCTAATTCTATTGATTTGAGTCTTCTCCCTTTTTTTCTTGATGAGTCTGGCTAATGGTTTATCAATTTTGTTTATCTTCTCAAAGAACCAGTTTTAGTTTTATTGATCTTTTCTATCGTTTCATTTCTTTTTCACCTATATCTGATCTTTATGATTTCTTTCCTTCTGCTAAATTTGGGCTTTTTTTTGTTGTTCTTCTTCTTTCTCTAATTGCTTTAGGTGCATGGTTAGTTTGTTTATTTGAGATATTTCCTGTTTCTTAAGGAAGGATTGTGTTGCTATAAACTTCCCTCTTAGAGCTGCTTTTGCTGCATCCCATAGGTTTTGGGTCGTCGTGTCTCCATTGTCATTTGTTTCTAGGTATTTTTTGATTTCCTCTTTGATTTCTTCAGTGATTACTTGATTATTAAGTAGTGTATTGTTTAGCCTCCATGTGTTTGTATTTTTTACAGATCTTTTCCTGTAATTGATATCTAGTCTCATAGCGTTGTGGTTGGAAAAGATACTTGATACAATTTCAATTTTCCTTAATTTACCATGGCTTGATTTGTAATCCAAGATATGATCTATCCTGGAGAATGTTCCATGAGCACTTCAGAAGAATGTGTATTCTGCTGTTTTTGGATGGAAGTCCTATAAATATCAATTAAGTCCAACTTGTTTAATATATCATTTAAAGCTTATGTTTCCTTATTTATTTTCATTTTGGGTGATCTGTCCATTGGTGAAAATGGGGTGTTAAAGTCCCCTAATATGACTGGGTTACTGTCGATTTCCCCTTTTATGGCTGATAGTATTTGCCTTATGTACTGAGGTGCTCCTATAGTGGGCGCATAAATATTTACAATTGTTATATATTCTTCTTGGATTCATCCCTTGATCATTATGTAGTGTCCTTCTTTGTCTGTTGCAATAGCCTTTGTTTTAAAGTCTATTTTGTCTGATATGAGAATTGCTACTCCAGCTTCCTTTTGATTTCCACTTGCATGGAATATCTTTTTCCATCCCCTCACTTTCAGTCTGTATGTGTCCCTAGGTCTGAAGTGGGTCTCTTGTAGACAGCATATATATGGGTCTTGTTTTTGTATCCATTCAGTGAATCTGTGTCTTTTAGTGGAAGCATTTAATCCATTTACATTTAAGGTAATTATCGATATGTATGTTTCTATTCCCATTTTCTTAATTGTTTTGGGTTTGTTATTGTAGGTCTTTCCCTTCTCTTGTGTTTCCTGCCTAGAGAAGTTCCTTTAGCATTTGTTGTAAAGCTGGTTTGGTGGTGCTGAACTCTCTCAGTTTTTGCTTGTCTGTAAATGTTTTAATTTCTCCATCAAATCTGAATGAGATCCTTGCTGGGTAGAGTAATCTTGCTTGTAGATTTTTCTCCTTCATCACTTTCAGTATGTCCTGCCACTCCCTTCTGTCTTGCACAGTTTCTGCTGAAAGATCAGCTCTTAACCTTATAGAGATTCCCTTGTGGTTCTTTTTGTTTGTTTGTTTTTCCCTTGATGCTTTTAATATGTTTTCTTTGTATTTAATTTTTGATAATTTGATTAATATATGTTTTGGCATGTTTCTCCTTGGATTTATCCTGTATGGGACTCTCTGTGCTACCTGGACTTGATTAACTATTTCCTTTCCCATATTAGAGAAGTTTTCAACTATAATCTCTTCAAATATTTTCTCAGTCCCTTTCTTTTTCTCTTCTTCTTCTGGAACCCCTATAATTCGAATGTTGGTGTGTTTAATGTTGTCCCAGACGTCTCTGAGACTGTCCTCAGTTCTTTTCATTCTTGTTTCTTTATTCTGCTCTGCAGTAGTTATTTCCACTATTTTATATTCCAGGTCACTTATCCTTTCTTCTGCCTCAGTTATTCTGCTATTGATCCTTTCTAGAGAATGTTTAATTTCATTTATTGTGTTGTTCATCATTGTCTGTTTGCTCTTTAGTTCTTCTATGTCCTTGTTAAACATGCCTTGTAGTTTGTCTATTCTATTTCCAAGATTTTGGATCATCTTTACTATCATTATTCTGAATTGTTTTTCAGGTAGACTTCCTATTTCCTCTTCATTTACTATGCCTGGTGGGATTTTAACTGCTCCCTCATCTTCTGTGTGTTTTTCGGTCTTCTCATTTTGCTTAACTTACTGTGTTTGGGGTCTCCTTTTTGCAGGCTGCCGGTTTGTACTTCCCATTGTTTTTGGTGTCTGTCCCCAGTGGCTAAGGGTGGTTCAGTGGGTTGTGTAGGCTTCCTAGTGGAGGGGACTAGTGCCTGTGTTCTGGTGGATGAGGCTGGATCTTGTCTTTCTTGTAGGCAGGTCCACATCTGGTGTTGTGTTTTTGGGTGTCTGTGGCCTTATTATGATTTTACGCAGCTTCTCTTCTAATGAATGGGGCTGTGCTCTTGTCTTGTTAGTTGTTTGGCATAGGGTGTCCAGCAATGTATCTTGCTGGTCATTGAGTGAAGCTGGGTCTTGGCATTGAGATGGTGATCTCTGGGAGATTTTCACTGTTTGATATTATGTGGTACTGGGGAGTCTTTTGTGGACCAGTGTCCTGAAGCTGGGTCTCCCGCCTCAGAGGCACAGCACTGACTCCTGGCTGAAGCACCAAGAGCTTTTCATCCACATGGCTCGGAATAAAAGGGAAAAAAAATATAGAAAGAAATAAAGAAAGAGGGTAAAATAAAATAAAGTAGAGTAAAATAAAATATAGTTATTAAAATAAAAAATAATTATTAAGAAAAAAAAATTAAAAAGTAAAGAAAAAAAACGGACAGACAGACCCCTAAGACAAATGGTGAAAGCAAAGCTATACAGACAAAATCACACACAGAAGCATACACATACACACTCACAAAAAGAGAGAAAGGGGAAAAAAATAATATATCTTTGCTCCCAAAGTCTACCTCCTCAATTTGGGATGATTTGTTGTCTATTCAGGTATTCCACAGATGCAGGGAACATCAAGTTGACTGTGTATATTTCATCTGCTGCTTCTGATGCTGCTGGGATAGATTTCCCTTTCTCTTCTTTGTTCGCACAGCTCCCACCATTCAGCTTTGGATTTGGACCTGCCTCTGCATGTAGGTTGCCTGAGGGCGTTTGTTCTTCGCTCAGACAGGACGAGGTTAAAGGAGCAGTTGATTCGGGGGCTCTGGCTCTTTCAGGCTGGGGGGAGGGAGGGGTACTGAGTTCGGGGTGAGCCTGCGGCAGCAGAGTCCAGCGTGATGTTGCACCAGCCTGAGGCATGCCATGCTTTCTCCTGGGGAAGTTGTCCCTGGATCAAGGTGCCCTGGCAGTGACGGGCTGCACAGGCTCCCGGGAGGGGAGGTGTTGATAGTGACCTGTGCTTGCACACAGGCTTATTGGTGGCTGCAGCAGCAGCCTCAGTGTTACATGCCCGTCTCTGGGGTTCGCGCCAGTAGCCATGGCTCGCGCCCGTCTCTGGAGCTCCTTTAAGCAGCGCTCTTAATCCCCTCTCCTGCGCACCAGGAAACAAAGAAACAAAGAGGGAGGAAACAAAGAGGGAAGAAAAAGTCTCTTGCCTCTTCGGCAGTTCCAGACCTTTTCCCGGACTCCTTACCTGCTAGCTGTGGCACATTAGCCCCCTTCAGGCTCTGTTCACGCCGCCAATCCCAGTCCTCTCCCTGGGATCTGACTTCTGAAGCCCGAGCCTCAGCTTCCCGCCCCCGGCCGCCCCAGCAGGTGAGCAGACAAGCCTCTGGTGAGTGCTGGTGTGTGCTGGTCAGCACCAATCCTCTGGGGAATCTCTCTGCTTTGCCCTCTGCACCCCTGTTGCTGCGCTCTCCTCCGTGGCTCCAAAGCTTCCCCCCTCTGCCACCCGCAGTCTCTGCCTGCAAAGGGGCTTCTAGTGTGTGGAAACCTTTCCTCCTTCACAGCTCCCTCCCACTGGTGCAGGTCCCATCCCTAGTCTTTGTCTCTGTTTTTTTCTTTTTTCTTTTGCCCTACCCAGATACGTTAGGAGTTTCTTGCCTTTTGGGAAGTCTGAGGGCTTCTGCCAGCATTCAGTAGGTGTTCTATAGGAGCGGTTCCACCTGCAGATGTATTTCTGATGTATTTGTGGGCAGGAAGGTGATCTCCACATCTTACTCTTCTGCCATCTTGAAGCTTAAGCTCTACAAAAGCAATTCTTAAGGAACCACATAGGAACCAAAAATAGTAACTTGTTAATTCTTGAGTCATAGAAGATATCAACTTTTCAAGTCAGAATATACCAAAAAGTAGAGAACATAGAAATATGTGTACTTGGCAAATGTACAGCTGCAAAATAAGTAGAATAATAAATGAATCAAATATTCTACTAACAGAGATATGTTAGGCAAAATTCTACATGACCCTGTATACTCATGCCTTTTCCCAGTTATTCAGTCAAATACTAATTTAGACACTACTATGAAGGATTTTGCAAATGTAATTGAAGTCACAAACCAGTTGACCTTAAGGTAGGAAAATAGCCTGATGTGCCTGGCCTAATCACATAATCTCTTTAAATATGATGTACAGAGAGATATGAGAGGTTAGAGATCCAAAGCATGATAAGGATTTAGCATGCTTCCATCTGAGGATGAAAAACCACATGGCAAGGAAGGTGGGTGGTCTCTAGAAGCTGAAGCAGATGACAGCAAAAAGGACACAAAGACTTCAGTTCTATGACAGCAAAAACTGAATTCTGAAGATAATGAGAATAAACTTGTGAGTAGAATTTTTTTCAGAGCCTCCAGAAGATTTGCCTGACCAATCTTGTGATTTTGACTTTACAATACCTCGAGCAGAGATCCCAGCAATGTCATGTTGAACTTCTGACCTTCATTGAGGCAATAATTGGTATTATCTTAAGTTGCAATGTTTGCTGTCATTTATTTTGCAGTAATAAACATTAATACAAAAATTGTAGAAGTACAATGAAATAACCCCTAAGAATCAGTAGAAAAGAAGCTATAAAAATGACAAAATAACTTAATAAATAAGGATAGTTAGAAATGAGAACATATATAAAGCTAGTTATTTGAACACTATAATTAAATATACAAACCTCTGAAAGATAATCATGAAAAAGTGTGTGAAAATAGTAATTCACAATATTAGGAACGTGAAAAAAGATAAAACTTCAGACACAGAAAAATTATTTTTCAGATTAATTATGTACATGAAATCATGATCATGAAATTTAAGCACTCAACGAAATAGCAAAATTTTTGTTACAAAATTAAATTGTTACATTGACCAGAGAAATTCCTCAAATCATTTCCTGACCCAGATGGTTTCATAGATGAATTTGTACAAACTTTTAAAAATACACAATTTATTTGATTTTTAATCTTTTCCAAGGTACAGAGAAATAAGAGAAATTTCCCAATTCATTTTATGAAGTTAATATGATGCTGCTACCAACTCCTAACAAACATTAAATAAATAGAATAAAACAAAAATGACACGACAACATACAAAGAAATTCACTTTATGGATATAGATGAATGATACATACAGTAGTAGTGAATCAAATATAACAGAATATTACATTTATAAAATACCATTATAAAGAGAAGTTCTCTGTGAGAACTCAAGAGATTTTCATTACTAGAAAGTAAATTACCATAACCAATCATTACATGAGAGAAGGGGAGAACCTTGATGATTTTTATGATGGAAGCTAAAAGACTTCACCAATTGAATTCAATTTCTGATAGAAAAGAAATATTTCCTTATTAAATAGTATCATGATATATTTTTTCTTCAACAAGTACAGGGGAAACTTTCAAGCCAAGCCTGGTTGGAGTTGCAATGTGAATTTTTAGAATATTTTCCCATTTTAAAAACAGTAAGAATGATAAATGAAGTAGTGGAGTAAAAGGAGTTAAAAGATCTATGGTTTATGCAGTAGCAGGAAAGTGGTAAAATAACTTGTTTTAGCCTGTAATAAGTATAGGATGAGTTCTATAATCTCTAGGGAAGTCACTAGAAATAGTTACAGAATATATAACTAAAGAGTTCATTTAAGAAAAAAAAATATTTTGCTAAATCAAAATTCAGAAAGAAAACAGTAAAAAAGAAACATTGTAGGATGGCAGACATATATACAGCTATATCAATTAATACATTAAATGTAAATAGGTTAAATTAATCAAGTAAAAGACTAAGATGGTGAAGGTAAAAAGCAACTATATTACTCAGCCATGAAATGAAACGAAATTGAATTATCTGTAGTGAGGTGGATGGACCTAGAGTCTGTCATACAAAATGAATTAAGTCAGAAAGAGAAAAACAAATACCGTATGCTAATGCATATATATGGAATTTTTTTTAAAAAGAAAAAAAATTGGTACTGATGAACCTAGTTGCAGGGCAGGAATAAAGAGGTAGACATAGAGAATGGAGTTGATGACATGGGGTGGAGGGTGAAGCTGCAGTGAAGTGAGAGTAGCATCGACATATATACATTACCAAATGTAAAATAGTTGACTGGTGGGAAGCAGCAGCATAGCACAGGGAGATCAGCTCAGTGCTTTGCAATGACCTAGAGGGGTGGGATAGGGAGGATGGGAGGGAGGCTCAAGAGGGAGGGGATATGGGGACATGTGTATGTATGTGACTGATTTGCTTTGTTGTACAACAGAAACCAACACAGTATTGTGAAGCAATTATATTCCAATAAAGATCTATTAAAAAAAACTATATATTGCTTATGAGACATACTTTATGTATAAGAACACAAAATAGTTGAAAGAGAAATGTTGGAAAATGATAGCATGAAACATTGACAAAGAGAAAGTTGGTGTTGCTATACAAATATAAGACAAAATAGACCTCAGGGTAAGAGCACTACTAGAGATAAGAGGGCCATATTAAAATATTTAAAAAGTCAATTCAATAGGAAGATATTACAATCTCAAATATCATAAATTCATATTACAGAACAAAAAGGAGAAAAGAGGAAATCCACAATCATTTAACACACTTCCTTCTATAACTGACAGAAGAAATGTGCATACAAAAAATTAGAAGATATAAACAATTATATTTTTAAACACAATCTAATTGATATGTAGAGAACATTTCACTGAGAACAACAGAATATATATTTTTAAGTACACATGTATAAAATTTACCCATATACTAGGCCGAAAAGAAAACCTCAACATAGCTTTGTGCAGTGGCAGTATCGTAGACAATGAGGCTTATCTGACGCACAATTATTGCTAATTGAAAGCCTCAACATAATCCAAAAACTTGAAATTATCCAGTTATGTTTTTTGATGAGAGTGGAATTTATCTAGAAATCAATAATGAAAATAGAATCAGAAAAACCCAACTGCCTGATATGAAATAATACATTTCTAAATAATTCAAGGTACAAATAGGAAATAAAAACAGAAAATATTTTGAAGCAACTAACAATAAATATCTGAAACAACAAAACATGCGTGGTGTAGTACTTTTCATTTTCAGCCAAGGTGGTATAGCAAGACCAAATCTACGCTCTTCTTCAACAACAAAGGAAAGAGGAGGAAATACGAAACAACATTCCAGACATTGGAAAACAGTGAAGAAATGCAAGCCATATGACGAGGATAACAAACAAGGTGACCTGTACACTTACAGGAACTAACTACTAGAAGCATGTCTAGCCTGCAATGCCAGAGAGAGAACCCAGATTTAAGGGCTTGCAGAACTGAGGGGCCAAAGAAGGGAGTTGGGGAGGCCACAGCAGTAAGAATTTGTAGAGAAGTTATATTCTCATACTACATTTTAACTATTTGTTATGGTGTGTGATGAAATAAGAACAAAAATATTGACTAAAATTTAGAAATGTATTCATGCAGTTTACATTAGATAATTGAGGAAGTAAGAAGCAATTTCATTTATTACATCAAAAAATTTAAATATTGATTTGCATGGTGATGGTTAAAAATGTGCAAAAACTATATTTGAGATAAGAGTTTTTTACACATAACTTTTTGCTTAGTTACAATTGAAGAAAAGATTATGAATACAATAGTTCTTGTCTATATTAATCACCCATATAGACATTTTAAGTAAACAATTTACAGAAATTTTATAGTTATTTTTCTATGTAATATTTCTTGTGGTTACATTTATTAAAATGCAGCTTTATGTTCATTAAATCTAAAAATAAATAATTTGGGTTTGCATTTTGTATGTCTTTGCCTTTTCATTTTATTTTTGTAGTTATTTCATTATTTTTAACAAAAATATTGGTACCTGAGGTACTGGGGAGAAAAGGAAACAACCAAAAATCTGGTTCTTTACTACAGATATTTTGAAATGTATTCTCCTGGAGAAGGAATATACTTCTCTTGTTCAAACTTTTCTTAGTATTGCTTTATATCTAAAAATATATACTGTATATATACTGTTCACTACTGTATATATACTGTACTCAATACATATTTCTGGTTGAGGCATTATAGTAAACTTCCTAAATTAATTAAAGAATTTCAAATACCAAAGATGATCTCATTGTAACATCATTTAAACCAAAATTGATTAATAAAAATTTTACCTAAAGTATGCTTTAAAAAAAATTCTCTCCCACTTGACTGATAAAATTAATTGACTGCTTTTGAATTGTGAACAGAGCCACTATTATGAAGGGAATTTTTGGATTTAATTTTTCAGGTGTTTAACACAATTATTCTCCTCCCTTGTTAGTGGACATAAATGACATATACTAAGAATAAACACATAAAACTCTGTAAGAATACTGATAGCATTTGAGTACCTGGTTCATATGCCCCAGACTAGACAGTGAGGCTGCACTTCATCTTGCCTTTCCTTAGCTAGGCTAGTTCACCCAATAATACTCTGTATCATAGCTGATCTGAGATGCATCTCTGACACATACAAAGAGTCTTGGGAAAAACAGTAGACATGTTTTCCCTTTAGTTGTTCAGACACATAGAGCAGATTTTTGCCGGTTCACATTTTCACATTTTCCTGTATTCAAAGTGTTTGGTGCTTCTAACTTCACTGCATAATGTTAGGGTCAGAGAGGTCCAAGTGTTGAAAGGAAATTTATAACATAAGTCTGGAGTTCATTAGTAAAATCAAGTTATATTCCATCTATATCTCCACAAAGAATTACCAAAAAAAAAAGAAAGAAAAGAGGAAAATCACCAGGATGAAATGAGGATTTATCTGGCTTCTCCAAGTGTTCTTAGTAATGTTTTATGTCTGAATTTCAA